>NC_046377.1:2566011-2913511 GCF_011125445.2 Fundulus heteroclitus | reverse complement strand
GATACTGTTTCTTCCTCCACACCTAGGCTTCAACTGATGGCAGAGAAACCTCCCATACACAGTGAAGGCCAAAACGATTCATACCTCTGGCAGATTTAAAATCAACTTTTTCAATGTAACTAGCCTGTTTCTTTTGACTCGAAGTAAAATGAATGTTTCGGAGTAGCTCTGGCAGAGTCTGTGGAGGGAGCAAAAAATACGAAAAAGATCAGGATCCCATCGCACAAGGTGAATGGTTAAAAATCCCACTGGACACAACTTGTCAGTAATTAAAGGAGAGTTTGCTGTAATTCTGACAAACAGCTTTTGGGTTAATTATTAAGAATGGTAAAAAAAAAATCCAAAATTAATGAGCCATCTTTTTGTAAAAATGCAAAAAAAAAAGTGCCTCTTGTGCACTGTGTTATGAAGTTTTGAGAGATGCTTCTGCCATCTCCAATCAGAAACAACCTCCTCGGTCGATTAAGAAGATAATCTAATTAAAATCTACCAGGCGTAGGATTAATTTAGCTTTTAAAACTATATGTCTGTACATCATTATTATAGGACGGACAGGTAAGCAGCAGGGGAAACCTATGAGTACTAACAGCCCAGTGTGGTCATGTTTTCTCCACAATGAACAATAAAACCAATGTAGGAAACAGTGAAAAAAACAGGACAAAAGCTAAACTATAATATAAAGATGCAAGGTTTGTAAAGAACATGCAAACTAAGAAAATACACAGTCTTTTGAAACTGGGCGTCTTCTCCCATTCCGCCATCCTGATGGGCAAAGTACTCGGCTGGGCCCTATGTTTCCTTGTATGCATAATCATCACCTTGAGGAACTCCACTTTGAGAAAAGTTTTCCATATGTTGCATCATCAGCATCAGAACATTAGGCTAGTCACTGTAGTCGGAGTGGAAGAGTGTGTAGGTCAGAGGTGAGGAAAGCAATTTGATCAGATATCCTCCTCAGCGACTCATCAGCCTTTTCAGGTCAAGTCTCACTCCAAGCTCCAGTGAGAGGTTGGCTACCCAGAGAAGCCACTGCAACACAGGGAAGATCGCAAACTAACATAAATCCTACCAACGAATCCGCTGCATCTATTAGAGGTAGGGCTCGAGTCAAACGGCGTGACTGGAGGAAAAAATCAGATTTTACAGCCTGACGCCTGATTGCATGGCTTTATGGGGCAACTTCACCGTTACAACCAATCTGCCCGAGGAATGCAAACATGTTTGTGTGTGTGTGTGTGTGTGTGTGTGTGTGTGTGTGTGTGTGTGTGTGTGTGTGCGGTGTGTCTCGTGTCACAGCACAAAGACCTCTGCACACACTGCCGTTCGTTGGCACCGGCGCCCTGTTCTTACGTAAGTTCAGGTTGTCACGACAACAAGGCAACAGATCGCATTGGTCTCAGGCGAGTATCGGATGATGGGCAGCTTGAGGCTTCCAGAATCATTTCATACAGGTAAATAAAAGCTGAAGTTTAATTTACCAAAAAACGTTAAATGTAGGAATGTGAGAGCGGCAGCTGGAAGTCATTTATCTTACTCATGTTGGTGGAGATCAGCTGGCAACAGACCACAAACACGTGTCTACGTTCATGGTAATCCTACATTCAGCCACAAGAGGGCAGCAGTGCTTCCACAGGCCTACATGTGGCACTGCTATTAAGGCTTCCTTTCAACAAACGATACAAATGAAAAGTTCATTCGTCATTGATTCAATGTAAAACAATTGTCACATGCATTACATTCAATTCCCAAAGTATTTCCAGCATTTATTTGTGTGCATTAACCCTAACCCATGACTTACAGTTAATTTAGGGTTTTCCAAAAAAAATTGAATACTATATAAAGCTGATAGAAAAAGGATTTTCCAACAGAAAACTTGGTCCTGCAGAAAAGAGTATTGTGCAGTGTATGCAGAAAAATGCTATGTCAGGGCATCCTTTTGGATGAATTACTGCATCAATTCGTGGAGACGAGCAGCCTCCTGAGGTGATCCTGGAGCCCAGCTTGATTTAACGCTGGCCTTCAACTCGTCTGCATTTCTGCCTATGGTGTCTCTCGTCCCGCTCTTAACAACACAGCACAGGTTCTCTATGGGGGTTTGGGCCAGGCCGGTGAGCTAGCCAGCCAATCACAAATACGTTCGTCGGTGTGCTTTTCACCATGTTGGGCAGATGCCAAGTCCTGCTAGAAAGTGAAAGCAGCATGTCTCCAGAAAGCTTTTCAGCAGAGGGAAACTTGAAGGACTTGATTTCCAGATCACAAAAAATATATATATATTTTCATCTGGAAATAGGACCGCTGAGCAAGTTTCCTCGACCCAGGTATGGTGTTTCCGCCGTAGTCTCAAGGAATATTGCAGTCCGTGTTCGGCAGCCATCTGTGTGAGGCGGCTCCTGAAGCTGTGACTCCAGACACAGTCCACATGTCGGACTCCTCTAAACTCTTGAAGGGACTTTGTTCCAAAATCCTCTCCTGGCTGTGGATCTCTCTGCTGCTCGTGGCAATTCTTCTACACCAATCTTTTCTTTTTGCTCGACCGTACAACAATGTGTACTAGAGACAGCACCGGGAAACCGCCAGCTTCTTTAGCGACGACCCCTGGCGGCTTACCGTCCCTACTGAGGATGACTTTCCGCTGGAAACATGCCAAGTCAGGATTCTTCTTCATGATTGTGTTGTTCATTACATAACACTTAGAAATTCCTTTTCACTGTTCTTACGTAATATATCATTTTCTGAGAAAATCAAGAATTAAATGTTCATTGCACAATCATCTGTGTGTAATTATCTATCTATCTATCTATCTATCTATCTATCTATCTATCTATCTATCTATCTATCTATCTATCTATCTATCTATCTATCTATCTATCTATCTATCTATCTATCTATCTATCTATCTATCTATCTATCTATATGTATATATATCTATCTATCTATCTATCTATCTATCTATCTATATATATATATATATATATATATATATATATATATATATATATATATATATATATATATATATATATATATATATATGTATATCTATCTATCTATCTATATACATATATATATATATATATATATATATATATATATATATATATATATATATATATATATATATATATATTTATATGGGCTTTTTGAAGTGAATTTCTAAAATAAATTAACTGTTTGAGGCTATTCCAAATGACTGAGGTACACCTGCTTACCAGTGAGGAGACATATTGAAAGCTCTCACATCAAAGAATAGGAATAGGAATTAAAGTGTCTGTGTGTCAAATAAAAAGGTCCATTTTTTTTCCAATTTCACAAAAAAAGCTCCTCTTAAAATCCGTTCTTTGCTAAAACTGTAAGGATTTCCCGAGCCAATTAAAAAGTTGCCGATTGGGCCCCTTTCTCCCCAGAGTTCCCTCTGGAGCTGTTTAGTCGAAAAGAAACGCGCCTACAGGCAGTTGAAGGCTTTAAATAGGTTTTTCTGCGCTAACAGCAGCCTTTTTCGCAGAAATCACGGGTGTGTGAGGAAACAGACACTTACGGACTCAGGAACGAGCTTGAGCACACATTAACACCACTCCATTTCGCTCCACTTCCTCGTGGAGGTGAAGCTCTTCCCGGTCGCCTCTCTCTCTCTGGCTCCCTGTTCCATTTTCTCCCAGGAAGTGATGCACAGATTCACCGCTGGCATGAACAGCAGGCCCAGGCTCCCCACGGTCAGACACCATGCCCTCCTCCTGGTCCCTGCAGCCGTCCGTCTGTTTGTCCGTCTCCCCGCGCCGCCTCTGTGGCTGCAAAGGAAAGCGGGTTAAAGTGACGTCACACAAAGCCAGCTAACGTGAGCTTTACTGTATTGTCCCATTCTGTGATTCCAGTTTCGCCGCGTCACGCTGAAACACCCTAACTGGACGTCTGACTCGCGACGTGTTCCCGGAAACCACAGCCTTGATGTAATTGAAGGCTTTTTTTTCACTTCGGTTCCGCTTTGCTCTCAATGCAGACGTTGCAGCACAAATATACAAAACAGGAAGATAGAACTATTTAAACATATGTTTAAAGACATGGTTGGATCGGTGCAAATAAGCATTGTGTTCATCAGATTGACAGCCAAACTGTCTCTCTGGCAGCTGTTTTTTTTTTTTTTGTAAATAACTCTCCGTGACGCCCAGCTGAAGGTAAAAGCCTGAGCAGTTTGTGTCTAGGAAAAGGTAGGTCTGCAGAGTTGTAAGCGGCCTTTTTTTCCCCAAAAGGAGCCCATACCAAGCATTTGGTGCATATACTGCTCAATATTCTGTCATACTTTTCAGCAGGACCAAGATTTATGATATTGGTCTTATATATGATATTGGCATTTTCAAAAAACCTTAAATTTGGGTATTCATAAACTGTCAGTCATGGGATAGGGTTAATGTATACAAATAAATGCTGGAAATACTATGGGAAATAAATGTAATATATGTGTAACAATAGTACATTCGTTGTGTTAGGAGCCTTAATATATGTGTAACCTCAACACGGCCATTCCAGGACAGCAGTGTCAAGGACTGAGACTTCCGTACATGGGTTGCTAACCTCTGTGCCACCACTGTGGCTCTTTAATCTGGAAATATTACTTGTAGTCAGAAAAAAACGCAAACTACCAGGACTGTGAAGGACTTTAAGCTTAATTTGTGTGCTAAAGTTCTCTTTCAAGGGTATTAAGCTCCTGCCCAGCTGCAAGCAAAGTGGAAGACTCTGGAATGACCTGGAAATTTAAAACCTTTTTCCAGGCTTTTTAAAAAAAAAAAAAACTGTGTATGTATGTGGATATAAACAGCATGCACAAATATACAAAGAAATTATTGCTGTTGATGTGAAAGCTCGGGATTATATGTGTGTGTGTGTGAGAGAGTGAAGAAATTAACAATAACACTTGTGACTTCATTTAAATGTAAAATGTGTTCATTTAAATGTAAATGCTTAATACCATTTCTGTCTTTGTTTAGGAGGCAAAAAAATATGTCGGCATGAAATATTTTTTCATTTACCCATTTGTTTACACATTGTGTAAACATCAGGGTGTTATGATCAGCGATTTAGCCATTATTGGCCAGAGTTGAACATTTTATGGCACCAGGATGTTATCATTACAATTCTGAAAAGTGTTTGAAAATAAAAAATAAAAATATTTTTTGTACAAGCATGTTTTTTATTAGTGTCATTTATTGCAAAATTACATATTAAAATGCCCAAATAGGCTTTTTACACTTTCAGAAATAAGAAGATAAAATATGCGAATAATTTGCGATTAATCTCGAATTAACTAGTGAAATTATGCGATTAATGGCGATTCAAATTTCTAATCGTTTGACAGCACTGGTTATTTTGTTTTGAGATATACGTACCTGACTAATGTCCTATGAGAAATAAAACTCTTGATTTAAAGACATCTAAATCTGCCAGAGGTATGACACATTTTTCACTCAACTGTACAGGTGTAACACTAGTAAATACTTAACATTGGGTGCTTTTTTGTTTTTGAATAATTTAAAATTCAACGTTAAAAGTTGCATTTTTCAACTCTTTTGTATAGTAGCAGCTTTAACAGCTTCAGGGTGAAAAGCCGCTGTTTAACGTTACCACAGGAAGTTAGGAGAAAAGTGAATATGCTCCATGTGTTATAGGTCCCTGGGTAAATGTCAAACAGTGAGAAGGCAGCCCGGTCTTCCAGTCATCAGTGACGTTAACATGCAGCAGCATTCTGCAGAGGGCCTCTGGTTGTAGTGTGGATTTATGTTCCCTGGTGCTGAGGTTCAGGCAGAGCACATGCATGACCCCCACTATGCAGGGTGATGCTAGTAAAACTGATGCTGTCAGAAGAAGAAGATCAGCTTCACCCAAGAATCACAGCACAAGTTTTTAATAGATAGAAACGCGCACCGGAATCAGTTTGTTTTAATCAGTTAACAGTATTAACAATTAAAGGCTTTTCTAAAAAAAAAAAAGAAGCGCTAGGTTTTCTACCTAAGGCAGAATAACTAAATATTGCTTTCTGGGCTTAAATGTATTCTCTGTTGGATGTTAGTTGTCCTGTACTTTGTAAAAAAAAAAAAAAAAAATTGAACTTTGAAGCTTTTGAACTTCTCCATACAGAAAAAGTAAAAAAAAAAATGTGGCAACCATTTGGAATCAGCTACCCTGGGTCAATCATTTACGGAGCGATCGCACACTTTACAAGTATTTTGGGAAAGGTCTCGACCACCTTCACAGATCTACAGCGTGAACTTTGATCAACAAATTCTCTATTGAATTTCAGCCAGTTTTGCTTTACTTTAAAAAAAAAAAAGAAAACAAATTTGAAAATATATTTCATTTGAACATTATGGCTTTGTAAAGCTTGCTTAAAAAAAAGACTTTGTTGTAAAACCAAATAGAGGCAACATAGTATATAACCACCTTATGATGATGCATTTATCTGTTGATTGGACAGTAAGAGAGAGAGTTTAAACAACGCAAATGATTATAAAACGCCTTTAAGTGAGTAAATCAACAGTCAGTGTGGCAAAACATGATGATCAATCCAAAACGAAACTTTCTGACCTACATGAAACACGCTGGTGGCCGACAACTAGCGCTGAATATCAGCCTGCAGTGAAACATAGTGGTGACTAAAACTGTTAGAGGTCCATAGTGATGTATGACTTGGACCTATAGAGCAGGTTGAGTGTTTTTAACCTTTAAATACAAGAACTCACTCAGAGAAGTCATTACTAAGAAATCAAGCGTCTAGAGCCAGTCATTTTTATTCGGCCATGATTGCACACAATCAAGGAATTTGACTTGTGTTACGGCGCTCGCGGCGTTCACATTTGCTACACGACATGTAAAACAAACTACGAGCAAGCGTTGCACCGAGGCGGCTAGTGATGTCGCCATCTTGGATTAAAAATAAACAATCTAGACTTTATCTTCAGGGAAATATGGAGGCATCCATATTTTTTTAAAAAGTAACTTGTTGAATTGACTGGATAACAGCAACAGGGGAACCCAAATTACAAATGAGATCCAAGACTGACCCCGTCTGTGGCATAAACACTCCAACCCACAAGGCAGTAATAATCCGCAAAACAAGTCCATATGACTCAAAGCCTCAAAGGTCCAGGATTTCCCGAGAACTGACCCGCTTGGCGTGTTTTCTTAACCTGTTTCCTCCATGGATTGAACAGAAAAAACAACAAAACCATCTCCTTCTGGAGAATTTCAGACAAGCGGCAGATAGCTCAGTTCTGGGAAGAGTTCACAGCTCTACCCCTCCCAGAACAGCAGAGGCCAATTGGCTTCCCCCCCCCCCCCCCACACCACGCAGATAAACCATCCTAAAAGGCCAATTTGAAGCTGGCTAAAAATAGCAGCAGCGAGCTGTTTATAGATCTGAAGTTAACCAGAAAGCAGGTCTTTAAGAAAGGAGGAGGAGAGGGTTTCACTTCTCATTCTTCGCTTGACGCAGAAGGAAGTTATCAAAGAAAAAAAAAAAGCCAGAGTTCAGACTGTGGTCGTGTTTTACCAAGAGGTGGGAAATGGTGGGATTCTGGCAGCGGGGTCTGACATTACCATGACACATCATCTACTTACAGTAAACCAGACGAGTCATTTCATTGCTCTTCCCAAAACCTCCCGAATGCACAGACAGAGAGGCAGTCATGCTCTTAATAACCTCTCCGGATTGTTTTGGAGTCTTAGAACCCCCCACCTCCCCCCCTCCCTCCACCACACACACACTTACTTTGAATTTATGAAGAATGACTATTCCAGGCAATGTAGTATAAAAAAGATGGTGTAACTCTCTGGCCTTCCTGGCAGGCAGACATGCAGTAACCATGTGATGAATGTGCTTCTGACACACACACACACACGCACACACACACACACACACACAGAATCAGGAGAGTGAGTCAGCAAAAAACACGCTGCAGCCTCTAAATGTACAACTTAGCCTCTGCTTCCTCCCTGGCTTCGAGCCCGGACGGCTTCCTAGAACGAGCAGCTGCGTCTCAGCCGAACTCCTCGTGGCTTCTGCAGATTCCGTCTGGTGAAAACGCCACCGCCATGACTTCGAAACGCTCCTTGGCGGAAAGCAAAACATCCTCAGCCTCCCCCCCCCCTCCCCTTGATTCCGAACGGCCCTGCTGATAACGTGACCCTAGGTGTGAAGGTAGAGTGTGGAGGCGAACCTACTGCCAGTGAAAGATGCAAGCCTCGGACTGCCGGCGGCAGCAAACAGTCTGTGTGCAGCTGAAGAGTCATCTTTCACAAGGGTTGGCAGAAACTCATTGTCCATTATCTCTTTTATCAGATTTTGTGTTGTTAGAAATACTGGCTTGCTGATTAGCTTTCCGTATTTCACACATTTTTACCACAAAACCAGCTCTTATAAAGAGTTGAGGCATTGCTGGGTCGAGTAATGCTGTACGTCATGTTCTGCCGACACATTGTACAGGAATTTCTTTTGAAAAACCATGCCCTGGGGTAGTTAAGCTATTTTTCTACTTCTGTGGAACATGGTTTTGCATTCTTGCAAATCACACAATGATCTAGTGTTACAATAAAGCTACGAAATGCTCAAATTTCATCCACCCATTGTCTATACCAGCGTATCCTACCAGGGTCGTCTCCAGTGGTCAATGGTTCAGAGGTAGGGTATACCTCCAACATGCAGATTCTGGGACTGTTGAGGAGCCAAAAAAATGTTCTTTAAATGAGAAAAAGTACTTATAAAGATAATAGTTTTTTAACGACAATGTCATTTTTTGTCTTTTTTATTGTACATGTGCCATTATGACAATGTGGAGGTGACTGACCATTTGGTGTTTGAGCATCATACTTAGAAACAAACTGTAACCTTTTCATATAATTGACCTTCTAATAGTGAAACTAAAAAAAAAAAAAACCCAAAGAGGAACCAAGACACGGGTAACATTCTCAGAAGCCTCTTTGGGCTAAATGCCGGCAATTGTTTAAATAATTCATGCCGTGTCCTGAGAGTGGTATTGCTTTCTTATGACATTGATTGTAGTTGACGAAGTGTGAGTCCAAACTGGTCTCAAACACGACATGCCCGACTCAAGGGGGTGTTGTGTGTTAGAGAGTCAAGCAGGCTTGTCCTGCAGCATGGAAACAGGAACTGCGGCTTTAATAAATAATGCCACATCATGTTTGCAGACAATGATCTGGCGGCGAATGACTCCTGGCTTTCTGATCCCAAACAATAACTGCATGAACCAAGAAATGTTTAAACGGAAAGACTGGGGCCAGCGCATTACGTCAGCCACAGTCAACGTCGACAACGTTGTTTTTAAGTAAGAAATTGTGGGAACTTAGCTCATCTTGCCATGATCTGATGCCCTACTCTCTGGTAGTGAATAAAACATTTACAGTCTTGGATTTAGGGACAAAATTAGGATATTATAAAGAGAAGGACGAAGCATTTTGATGAGGCCTGAGCGTTTTGACTCGCTTTAAACTTAACTATGTGGCTCCGGTTCATACGTGTCATGATTTAGGGTTTGCTTTTGTTTTGTGTGGACCTTTCCTCACTCCTCAGTCTCCATCCAATCAGCTCAGTCCACCACTCTGCACCTGATCAGCCACACCCGCTGCACTAATACCCGCCTCACTCAACCACTCAACCAAGATGAGACGTTCTCAACCAGAACGTCTCTTCTTGACTGCTGCCTCAACACGCCCAGTTCCTGTGTGCTCAGCATGTTGGACTCAGTATCTCTGTTTGTGTTCAGCCCTCGCAGACGAAGGTTCCGGTGTCTGCGCGCTGCTCAAGACTGCTCTGTTTAAACCTTTTAAACCTATCAAGTTACAAGATGATTTTGTGATGCGCAAAAGACGAGCAGAGACAGCCCAGCTTCCATGGCTTCATTCCGACCATCCTGTGGCTAAGTAGCCGGAAAAAAAAAGACGGAGAGGTGTTTAATTTACATAAAAAATGAGGAAACTATTAAAATATGCAAGAAATTAAATGTTTGAGAGCAGCTGTTTTGGGAATTCGGCTGATATAAAATACAGCCTATGAGAGCAAAGACAACAGGAGAGTATAAAATAGATGCTAAGCAATGGCGTAATACATTTACTACATTGTAAAAGTAGTTTTAACCCATATTTTCTTCCATAATTTATGTCATACAATATATGATAGAAAAAGAGAACTGGTTCAACTTAAAGGTGTGAAACAGTCTAGTCTGAGCTTTTAGGATGGTGAATCTCCACAGTCGCTACATAAATGCTTGGCATGAGGGATTGCTGCAAAGTCAATGACCCAATTCCAGAAACTAGGTTTCTACTGGGTTTCCTTAGATAGAAAACAGTATAATTTGATTGGATTGACTCTGTAAAGTGCCATGAGATCACATCTGTTGTAAATTCATAATTATATATAATTATATAAATAAGCTGATTTGATTTAACTGATTTGCTTTGAATGTCTGTCATAACCCTCCCGAAACTACTTTGGGATTTGTTCAACACTGTCACTCTAAAGCAGGTTACAACTGCTTGAAAACTCAATGATCTCCATCTATCAAGCAGCAGAGGGAAGGATTTAGACCGTGAAGCTTGCATAAGCTGACATAGTTGACTTTTAAGCCAAACTATGCCCTGCTATGGGAGGGAAGTCATGAGATTTCTGCTTAAGATGGCTTTTCTGAGACAGGGTTGAAGGGGAAACAGCTTAACCTCCCTCTCCTCAGCTTCATCCTCTAGCTCAGGGTGCCTTAGTCCAGCCCTCGGGTGTTACTATCCTGCATCCTTTAGACCCTTCTGTTCTCCAACTCACCTGAATTAAATGGCTGAATCATCAGCATTGAGTCATTCGGCTCTGCAGAGGCGTGCTGACGAGTCTTTCACTCCATTCAGGTGTGTTGGAGAAGGGATGCATCTAAACGTTGCAGGACAGCAGCTCTCGGGGACTGGACTTGGGCACCCCTGCTCTGGCCCAAGTAAGTTCTGGATGTGCCCTAACATGTGGGACATGTCCAACAACATGCCAAAGGGTGACGTCCAGAAGGCCTTACCAGTTGGCCAAACCACCTAAACCGGCTTTTTTTTGAGGGAGAGGAGAAGCTTTTTGCAAATATCTAAGCTCCTCTCCTGATTTAGAGGTGAGTAGCCAATTCAGGAAAGAAGCTAATTTACAGCAATTGAAGGAGAGGATTGTAACTTGGAAGATATTTTATAACCTGCTGGTAAAGCGTTGCACCCGACTGCTGAAGTGGATGACAATTAAAAATTAAGTCCCGTCAAGCCTCGGAGGTTGCGTGATCACATGTCAGATTTCATTCCGGTCATTGAAAGTCTGTTTAGTTGCCAAATTCTTGGGTGTGTGGGTGTAAGTAGAGGCATTAAGGCTGGGCAGGTTGACAAATGAACTTAAAAGCCATGAGCTTAACAGGTTGCAGGTGGAAATTCCCACTTTGAAGGTTCGACAGAAATGAAAGAACACTACGTTTCAATCTATTCGCTTGCACAAATATCTGCTTTCTTCCCCCAGTTCTTGTGTTTATTGTGGTTGACGCAGGAATCATAGTATCAAGGGATTCGCAAGGCCTCCAAGTGCGTATGACTATAAAAATGAATGACACAACAGTCCCGGGTAAAGAGAAGAGAGGAGGGAAAGCAATGCGACATCATGAATGACGCCTAAACCATGACATGCTGGGTCTTTTCCAGAACTATTTTTAGCACATTTTCAGTGATCGTCCAAGTCATTGAACTTCCTGATTTGTCTGTGAGCCATTTTCGGCATCATTCATGTTTGTTTTTTCAAAGGGTAAATGCTGCCATTGACGATAATCTCTTAAGATTGATAATAACTTGTGGCGTACCTCAAAGATGAGTTTCAATCCTTTCATTCTTTCAGACTATACCGGTGCTTCACAAGTTTTTCTGTCATTTCCTGACGACACTGGACAAAACGCTTCCCCTTTTATTTAGATTTTTCATGTCAGTGTTTTGTTTTTTATCCAGATAAAATTGCTCTTTATTGTTTTTTTCCCCCCAAAACATTCGAGTAATCTCCGATTGCTGCTATGCTAACCCGTAGCTGGTTTATGTTCGGGGAACGTTCCCCTTTTTTTACTGCCGTTACCAGATTTTGCCTCTGTTCCCGGGTCCGGGCACACATACAAGCTTCTAGCTTGTGGGACAACTTCAAAACTCTCTCCCTGGCATTGCTCTGGTGAGAGGGAAGCTGCGCTGAAGCAGAGCAGGTTAGCTGCTAATGGCAGGAGTGTCGGATGAGAGCTTGCTGGATCGGGTTCGTTTGCAATGACGTGAGTTCTTGGAGGAACACACAGGTAAAGTAAGCAAACCCTAGTGACTATTGCTCCTGTGCACATACACACCCATTAACAGATACTCTAATGTAAAGATGCACCAAGCCAAACATCGGCAGCACCAGGTCTACGTTCCTTAGCTGTTGAATAAGACTGCCGTGCCGCCTTTTAACTCACCGTTTCACACCCTTGCTTCAGTCAGCTTGCCTCCTCGCAGTTCATCTCCATGTAATGCGTTCCGCAGCCCAAAACTGTCCCGTTCTTCACACCCTGTGCTCAGCCAGCGCATCCGCCTAATCACAGCTGTGGACTTCTCACTGTTCCGTCTCCGCCGTCAACCCTTCCCAGCCTCACGCCGTCCCCCCGACGGAGTGCTCACACGCCTGAGAGTTTCCTGACAGTGACGAAGTCCCCGGCGCACACTCCTCTTTCTCTTTCACTCTGCGTGTGTGTGTGTCCTGTCCTACGCAGGAAAGTGGGTGTGTCTCCTATGAAAAAAAATGTGCTAAACACAAAGGACGCACGCACCCACATGCCGATGCGCTATGGATCCGTCCACAGCAGGAAGATGTATGTGTTTGGGTGTACAAAGAGGAACCCCTCAAAAAATTCAGAACGTGTGTGAGTGTCCAGTCCCACACTGTGTGTCACTTCCTTGACTCCAGAGAGCACGATTCCCCCCCTTTAGGCAGAAGAGTTTTGTGTGTGTGTGTGTGTGTGGCCGCATGTGTATGTGAAACTGTTTTCCCAGGCACCTGGCCAGGATCCCACAAACCCCCGGAAGGATGAGAGCTAAGAGCGAAAACCGGGAGAAAGTTAGAAGGCAGCTGATTTAACACTGACATTTCAGACTCGGTGCAGATTTGAACTGACAACCCTGGTGGGGTTAGCGCCTTGCTATGGAACTTTGTAGGTGCACACACAAGCGTCGTAGTTCTGTGTTGGACCAGGCTCCTATAAACGGCGCCCCGTCAGCCTCAAACGTACAAACGGAATGATAAGCAGCAGGAGGACGAGAGCAGCCAAGGGACTCTATATAAAGAGCCTGCGTCTCCATGGCGATGCCAAAGGCAAAGAGAGGTTGTGTCCGAGTCACAGCCTCGGCTCCCTCCTCTCTGCGCACACAAGAGATTGTGGGAAAGCGGATGTGGTTCTCACACCCTCCCTGTGGGGTACAGGCCTCATTATTGCCACACACGGCCCAGAGATGTAGTCGTAGGGCCCGGAGCAGCTGTCTTTCCCTCTTTTTTTCGGCATCATCAAGCATGGGAAAGTCAGAGGTCAGCGATGGAGGAGCTTCTGATGGTAACATGGAATAAATCCAAAATCCACAGAAAAATATGCAGAAGATAGGTGCCAATAATTCTATACTGGATAGCTGTTTCTCAGTGCTGTCCCAGAAATGCTAAACACGTCAATAGCCTTCAGTTTAAGCCTGTTGTGGTTGTCATGACTTGCATGTGCAATCTTATCCTAGAAAGCCATTATTTAAAAAAAAAAAAAAAACTCCTGATACCAAGCAGCATCAACTTGTTGTCTGCCAACAGTGTGGTTGTCAGCGGACAGGAACTAAACCATTGAAGTCACACAAGTGCTGACTCTTCACATAAATATATATAGGTCTTGCTTAGCAATGGCTGCAGAAACACTTGTTCCTAACAGAGCACTTCGCTCTCAGACTGCAGGTCTGCTGGTGGTTCCTAGAGTCTCTAAAAGTAGAATGGGAGGCAGATCCTTTAGCTATCAGGTTCTTCTCCTGTGGAACCAACTCCCAGTTTTGGTCAGTGAGGCAGACACCCTGTCTACTTTTAAGACTAATCTTAAAACTTTCCATTTTGACAAAGCTTATAGTTAGAGTGGCTCATGTTACCCTGAGCTATCTCTATAGTTGTGCTGTGATAGGCCTAGGCTGCTGGAGGACATCAGGGTCTAATTTTCTCGCTCTACTGATTTCTACTGTTCTTCAGTCTACTGTTCTCCAGTTTTGCATTATATTACATTGAAATGACTGTCGTCATTTCAGCTTTTAACTTTTTGCTCTCTCTCCTTTTCTTCATAGTAGGTACACCTGGTCTGGTGTTCTGTTAACTGTGACATCATCCAGAGAAGACGGCTCACCCGCTACTACCATCTAATGTAGAACAGATTAATGGATCAATGTTTGCTTCTGTGCTCTTTTGTCTCTCTTGTTGTGTCTCTGCTCTGTCTTCTGAAACCCCCAGTCGGTCGAGGCAGATGACCGTTCATACTGAGCCCGGTTCTGCTGGAGGTTTTTCCTTCCTGTTAATGGGGTTTTTTTCTTTCCACTGTCGCTCCATGCTTGCTCTGTATGAGGGATTGCTGCAAAGCCATGGACAATGCAGACGACTCTCCCTGTGGCTCTACGCTTCTCCAGGAGTGAATGCTGCTTGTTGGGACTTTGAAGCAATCAACTGGTTTCCTTATATAGGAGATTTTTAACCAATCTGTATAATCTGACCCAATCTGTATAATCTGATTGAATTTGACTTTGGAAAGTGCCTTGAGATGACATGTTTCATGAATTGGCGCTATATAAACAAAATTGAATTGAATTATTATTTTGTTGCAGGTGAAAGGCTAGCCTACTATTGCTCAGGAGGACTGAGGTGCATAATTAATGCTGGACGTGTCTGATTTCACCATTTTAACCACATTCTGAGCTCCAATGTTGTGGTGGGCGGAGATCTGTGTTTCCAGATCACAGACACTGAAGCAACATCCAAGGCAGCAGGAGGACCCTCATGGCGTCAGCATGTAAATTACCTGGACAAACGGGTTTTGGACCCCACGGTAGAACTGACATCAGCTAGAAGGTTCCACAAAATCACGTTCAGGAGGGAAAAGCTTTTGGTCAGGCCTCTTGATCAAGCCCAGCCACCAATCAATCACGTTTAGACACGTTTTTGGGCTTGGCAGGAAAGTCCTTGAACTGCTGAACAAGGTAAATGTCTTCCAATCATATGACTTAGCTCTGAAACCTAAGGGCCATTGTGTGTTTTTGGAGAGCCTTGCCTCCGTCAGCAGCTACGGTAATCCGTCCCTGGAACAGTTGCAGGAAATGTGGGACACGGCAGCGGGTATAAATACAGCTGCTCACTCAGAGGAGCCGAGAGCTGGAGCTCCAATTAGAGAGCGTGATGCATGGCCGCTAGCACACATGGACTCACACGCAGATGAGCCGGACCTCCACCAATCTCTGCGTGTTTATACCATTACTCAGGAGGGACAGCACACCTGAACAGGGAGCATGTTTCTCTCTAATGAAGCCGAACTCCAGTTTACCTCCTGCAGCGACTCAGCCTCTGACAGAATGAGGTCTCTGCTCGCGCACTAATTAACACGCCACACTATGACCGACTGGACTCCCGACAACGACCCGTTACGTTCCTGTCAGCACCCGCCGGATAAAGGTTTGCCTTTATGTCTTTGTGGGAGGAGATAAAGTTCCTCTGAGTGTCACGTTGACACAGCGCGGGTCAAAGGTACGGCAGTGCCACGCCTCGCCTTCCCTGCATTTCTCAAGCACTGTAACGCTGGCAGTGAGTTAACTGGGCGCACGCAAGACAGAGCAAGGTGGAAGTCGATGTACAGTGTATAAGCGCCCGTTAAGATCAAGGCCATTTAGAAAACAAGAAAAGGGATTCTAGAGATGTCAGCAAGCCCTACTGATGTTTGTTGGGAATCATCTGCAGGGAGGGAAGAGAAACTTCAGTCTGTTTATTGGCAGGTTATGTGATGGACTGAGCACAGGTGGTGAAGTGAGAATGGCTTTCTAAATGATTACCCATTCCTTGCAAAACTAGCTTAAACTAAAGGCTCCCACATAGTCGGGCGTACCGTGCGCACACTGTGAGCCACGGCGACTCTCCGTGGACCTTTTACCCTTCATAGTTTAGAGTACTGTTGCCTACATTTCTTGCAACCAATTCCTACAATTCCCACACTTTCTGACCGAACTTTCTCTTCTCCGCCAGGTATTTCTGTTTCAGAGTTTTCCCATTCGTAACGTAAGATTTGCCACGGCTTGTGGAACCGCGCCTCCCTCATGGCCTCTTCAAGATCTTGGTAAATGCTTGCATTTCTTCGCTGTTTTGAATCTAGTATGTTGGAATTACCCCTGTCACAAACTAAATGTAAAAAAACACGTGGTTGTGAATCCAAACATGCTGCGCCATCATCCTGCTACTACTTCCTGTCGTCTTCTTCGTCTATTTCACCAGTCGTAACATCCGGTTGTTGATCACGCTGTTTCCATTAAACAAATTAATTTTCTTTATCACAATTTACGCAATTTGTTGGTCAATGGAAACGCGACTACTGCTGAAGAAAGGCATCCCAACAGCACAATGCCACCACCACCATGTTTCACAGTGGGTGTGGTGTTGTCACACAGATGCTTTTCCATTTTGACCAAAGAGCTTACTTTTGATCTCATCTGACCACTGTACCTTCTTCAACATGTTTGCTACGCACTCTACATGGCTCGTGGTAAACTGTGATCATGACTTCTTACAGCACGCTTTCAACAATTGCTTTCTCAGGATATTGTTTTCTAACCTAACTCTGTTGTAAACCTTGCCACAACTTCATCCCCGGCCTGCCTGCTGTGTTCCTCGGTCTCCGTGACGCTGCTTACTAACACAGAAAGCGCTCCTGGTTCAGTGCTTCTGTTTTTTTCTTTTTATCTGCAATCTTTGCATTGTCAAAGCACCGGTCGGTCGCAGCAGATGGGCGCTCACACTGAGCCGGGTGTTATCTCTTCCCACTGTCACCGCGCACTTGTTCAGGAGGAGCGTTCCATATAATCTACTCTAAGTCCATCTGCTCCGTTACTTTTGCTTACCAAAAACTGTGGTATTCTCTTGGAAATGAGGCTTTTTTTTTTCTGAGTTGTGTATCAGATCTGGATGTAAATGCCTGGAACTAAAAGCTGACATGTTGATCTATTGAGTCATCTTTAACGCGACTCCCAAATGTCTGCATGTCTAAAACATAAATAAAGAATTTGGCTTTACTCTTCCAGTCATTTGGATTTGGACCACTTAATGACCCTATTTCATGTTTTAAAAAATATGAACATGTTTGTAACATGATTTTTTTGTTTAATTAAAGAATGTTTTCCCTTTTGCTCAAAAGAGCTTTTTAAGCAGCAAGGACAGAAAAGGCTCAGTCCACACTTCAGTCTTACTAAGCAACAAAACAAATATCTTACTTACGGTAAATAGAAGCCATAAAAAGGAGCAGAGAAAAAGCTGGCAGGGTCCTACAGATTCTGTGCTCCTTCTTCTCTTCCTTGTTTCCCCCTCAGAGCTGAGGAGCTGCTCCTCTGTAATACTGCAAACTAGTCTGTGTATGTGAGCGTGTTTGAGTGTCATTCATACTGCAATCTGCTTAAAGTGTCCTCCTACAAGCTCTGACTCAATTCTGACTCAACAACAACACAGCCAACCCCCCCCCCACTCCCCCCACCCCCACTCCCACTGTAAGTATAATATATTATCAGATCATCTGCAAAGGAAGAGCGTGTTTTTGGACAAATAGCACTGCTTTTCCACTATCCTTGAGTCACAAACCAAAAAGTCAACACAGAAGGCATGCTTGTGGCGTACCCGCATGCTGTGGTTTACCACGTGCGTATATAAGCAACAGGTGTCAGCGCGCCGCAGGATGTGAGTCCGAGACCAGGAATTCTGAGAAGTGGCCTCGGTTTCCAGTTGAACGAGAGCACAAAAAACAAATTCCCCTCCGTTTCTCCCTTTCCAAGCCCGCTCACGTAAAGCGGTCATGGGCGTAGCACTGCAAGTTCAATATTTTGCCCTCAATCTCAACTTTCACCTAATTTGAATAATTTTTTTGCCTTGCTACTGCCGGCATTTTCAGGTCCTTCCTGTGTTTCTCATCGCTTACACAGAAGTGAGAACGCTTCCTCTTTTTTTTTTTTTTTTTTTTTTTTTTTTTTTTACAGTTGTCGTCACTGTGCAGCTACTTTGACATGTGAGTATGCAGAAAACCTGCATATTTACAGCGCGTTGTCTGCAGTTAATCTTTAACTCGCCAGACCTTTACATACGTCCCACTGCAGGCATTTTTAAATGGCATACTAAGCTCGTGGCTAGAATTGCTACGTTTTATGATAGTTATTGGTTTATCCTGAAGAAAAAACAGTGCATCTGAACACACATTCAAAATGCAGAAGCTTACTAAAAGCAGATAAAAGTGTTACTTCTCTGCTAGGCTTAGTAGTGGCTTTGGTTAACGATCATTTAAAACACGTAGCAGTAAACGTCCTATTGTTATCAGAGATGCTAAAAAAGCGGTATTCGCTGAAGGATTGTAATAGGCAGAAAACGACAGCTTACCACATATACTTGTTCCAGTTTTTTATTCATACTAAAGTGATCATAGATTTTCTTCATATAGGTTGACCCACAATGCTGTAGTCCACTGACTTAGCTTCAGCCTCCAATATGTTCTGTATCTGTAAACAAGACACGCCTGGATACGGCATGTCCATTTAGCCTTTCCTTAAACAAACCAATCCAGCATCTTCATTTCCGCTGGACTTCCTAACCACACCATCAGCATCTCTTTGCGGGTTCGGAGGTTATTGTCTAATCTGTCCATTAATTAGGATTGTGACTGTAAGAAATCAAAGGAAGAACCTGCCCATAGAAGCACGCACACGGTACACGCGGAGAGAGATACGGACCTTTTCACCAGAAGCGCGTCTGTGCGTTCCGCCTTTCTGTTGATCGGAAGCTTGTGAACTTCTGCTGCATGCATTAAATCCCACTGAAGCCTGCGGAGCAAAAAAAAAAAAAAAAAAATGGAGAAAGAGCGTTAGAGAGCAACAACGCAGTTACATAAGAACTCACTATGCAATGGACAGCATCTCTTTGCCGACTGACCTTGAGGATCAGCAGCGATCTGGAAGGAAAAAAAAAAAAAATGGAATGAAATAGATGTTACATAAACATCAATCACCAGAAATACACTGACCAGACCTGTGAACGCTGCAAACAAACTAGCAATCATTTTTGCACCGCCTCCTTGATCCATCGCAGGGATTATACCGTCTCCGTTTGCCTTTTAACGACAGTATAGAGCTCACTTATATGTGGACTGCATCTTTTTACGAAAACAGGATGAGATGGCGCTTGTCTAGCGCCCTCTATGCTGTTGTTGCCCAAACGAGAACAAGAAAAACAAAAATAATTGTTTATATACTGGGTAAAACTAGGCATGTTCAAGCAATCAATGCACGCCATTACAACTGGAAATCATCCACTTTGAAATGGATGTGTCCACTTTCAGGCTAAAGCAGAGTGGGTTTTAATAAGGTGGAGACAAGGGTTTAACCCACACGAGTGACCAGAGTCATCGTGGCCATTTAAACCAGTGAAAAACGGAATATCCGCAGACCCCCACAAGATACGGTGGGTGAGTTTCTTTTTGTCCTTTCAGCAACTGCCTCTTCTGTTGGCTGCTCGGTTTTGCAGTCACTCCCGATGATATATAGCTACGGACTACAAACAGCACTCTGAGGCCCCACAGTCTATGGTGGCCTGAGATGCAGCAAATGGCCAAACCTGCTGCCCACACATGAACGGTGCAGACTCCAAAAGCACACAAACACAAGATGCAATTGTAACAGAAAAGAAAAAGGTGCAACCACAGAAAATCAATATAAGCAAAAATGAAAAAAGGCTGCAAATACCAAAAACAACGGCAAGCTAATGCTGCAAACTCGCAGAAAAAAAACAAAACAAAAAGAAATCAGAAGTGCACCAGACCACTAGGGGGAGCCATGTCAGCGGGACCAGAGATCTGGTGAAGATATTAACATGATGCCCAGAGGGAAGAAAGAAAATTCAAGTTTTTGTTTATGTCTTTTTAGACTCTTAACCATAATCTTTTACAATATTACAGAACATCCCCATATTTACATATTAGCATGCTTGTCTTTTTGGTTTTTGCTATTTTATCTGGTTCATTTAAAACTGATCACAGTCAGCTCGTTTACATCACAAAAGTTGCTGCTAATAAGTGTCGAGTTTTTGTGCCCCACTTATCATGCCAGAGGCGCCACTGGTCGTGTTTCAGATGAGGATTCTGCGCGGGGTGGCGGGAACGAGCTGCCGTAATTCACGAAGTTTCTCAACGCATTCCAAAATTTACCAGGGTCACTGGCTCAGAAGCAGTTTTTTTTTTAGCTTCTCGTTGTAGTTTCTTTTCACTGCCTTGATCTCCACAGAGAGCTTGTTCCTGGCCTGCTTATACAGTTCCTGGTCCCCACTGCTGTAAGCCTCATCCTTGCTTCTGCACAGCTTCCTCGGATGTGAAGCGAACCGGGGTTTAATGTTGTCATACGAGCAAAAGGTTTTGGTCTGCACACACGTTCTCACAGAGACTGATGTATGTAGTGACAGTTTTAGCAAGCTCATTAAGGTCAGTGGATGACGCTTCAGAGACACTCCGATCCGTGTAACAAAGCAGACCTGTAACATCTGCTCTCACTCATCAGTCCACCTCCTAACAGTTAGAATCACGGGGGTTAGGGTGAATGCGGTGAAGCAGACAGCGATCAGCAAGTCACAAAGTGGCCCTAATGACAGTGCAGTATGCATCTTTTAAAGCTGTGTACCACAGGGGCGTGGGGTTGGCACAGGAGCAGATCACGCGACTCATGTTTGGGGGCCTCGGTCGTCAACGCGGCTGTCCTAGGCTCAAGTCTCGGTTCGTGGACCTTTGTCGTATGTCTTCCCGTTCTCTCTCAACCCCATTTCCTGTCAGCCCACTGTCAAATAAATGCCACTAGTTACACACACATATGCAAAAAATGCTTTGTAACAGTGATCTAGTGTGTTATTACCCCTATTATCACTTAATAGGCTGTCTATATTTAGAAAGTTCAACAGAGGTTTATGCTGTAAAGATCCCCAAGAACAACGATGAGGGACACTGGGTGTGTTTTTCCACACCGTTATCAGCTCTGAGAGGTGTGTTTTTTTTCAGCTTTTGATGTGCAGGCACGTGGCGGGATATAAACACTGGCCAAAAGAAGACAAAGAGAAGTGTCTCTTTGAATAAAATGGATCTACAGTTTGCTGAAATGAAATGACTCCAGGTGAAGACGTCTGGTACTCTTTGACGTCAGCACGCCAACCTTTGTTTATATAAAAGCAGATTCCAATCCTCGTTTTCCCCCCCACCTGAGAGCGCTGCACAATGGGCCGCTCAAAACAGCTAGAAAGCCGGCCTCAGACGTGCACCGTCTAGACTGGTCTGCTCACCGAGCCAGGTTTCGGTGAAAAAGGGGCGGCAGGCAGATCCATGGGAGTCTACAGTTTTAGAGTTGAGAAGCAGCATGTTCATTTTATTAGCCAGGCAGCAGACATTAGCCAGGGGGATTGGAGACCTTCCTATTTTCCTTCGCCTGTATGTTTCTGGGACAGATGAAAGAACACATCGGTCGTCTTATCGGTGTTAGAGATACATCACCAGCCGTCTGTCCTTTTCAGCTGATGAGTTTTTTGGGTTTTTTTGCATTGCAAAGATCTGATGGAGAGTTGGATGCTGAGTTTGCTGTGATATGCTGGAAGGCTGATGTTAAGCAGATGTAACAATTGACCTGTACGCACATGAAAAAGCTCCAAGGATTATCACTAGAATCTATATTTCATCACTGGAGTTCGCCCACAGACTCACTAGTGGCAAGCTCTCTATTCAGAAAACAATATTTCCACCCCCAAAAAAGCTTGTTAACTTTGCACTTGGTATTTCAACCATAAAACAATGATGTTACAGCATCCATTACTCTTTAAAGATAGCAAACTACGAGCAGCAGCCTAGCTCTCCAAAGGTAAGCTAGCTAATGAGCAGGCAGCACTGTTGAATAACTGCCACCATCGACTCATTAGACTCCCGATGTTACTCCAGTAAGATCAGAATGATTAATCGGTATAATATTCAAAACAGCTACCTTATTTAGAGGGTGGGGGGTGTCCTATTCTTTTTGAAGTCTCACAGCTCTCTAGATTTGTTTAAAAAAACATCATTCAATTCTGTTAATTGTTCTGTTTTAGCTGACTCTGACTGATACATCTTTAACTGAAAAAAGAAAAGGCCGGTGAATCATTTGTGTTGAGGTCAACAAATAGCTGAAATGGCTGACAGTAAAAATGTTTTCCTCTTTCTATCTATGTGTCTATTAAATAATAAATGAACTATCATAACCATAGAGATCTAAATATTAGGTTGGCATTAGCAGTCATTTTTAATAAAATCACATAGATCATGTTTTACATGTTTACTTAGAGCCCTGCCCAGTTTTGATATTTTCCCCCCAGGACCATAAAACAAAAAAGACAAAGTGAGCTGCAGGATTCTTTGATGGAGGAAGATCTCTGCTTCAAAGCGTTTGTCCCTATCTTTCACCTGATTTTTTATTAAACAAAAACATGCCCACCCACATGCTGCTGCTTGACGAATTTACAAACTAAAAGTGAGGCAAGTTTTTAATGTCAAGCATTTTATTTCTTTAGTATTTGACCTACCAATAACTGATTAGAGCCGACCAAGGATTCTGATATTTGGCTTTTTAGGGAGTCTCCCCACTGTTGTTTTAAATCTTTGTGTTAATATTGTGATACTGTGAAGCTTTTGGTTATTTTACTCAAAAAGTTACCATACGATGGAGACCTTACACCGCTACCAGCCTCCCTTGTTGGTTTCTTCTGTTTCTAAAGCTGTGGCTGACCTGGTTATAAGGGAATTGAGCTATCCTGCCTTCTTTGTGTGGAATTAACTTTCATCATTTCAAAACTAAGACAATTATTTACCTTGTCATAACTCCAGATAATGGCTCAATGTGTGACGCACTGTGTGACATTCCAAAGGCATTCACATCAAGCAAGTTTGTCTGCTTATATCTGGGAGCTTTTTTCCTGGTTCTGACTTGTTCATAAGTTTTTATTTTTTCAGTACGTAAATGCCCAGATTGTCATTCCCGATGATTATTCATCTCCACCATGCTCTGCCCCTTGTGCACTTTTCCCTAGCAAATCTACCAAGTGCTTAGTTAGGGTGGGTTTGAATGAATACAACACATGAATGAACACATGCGCTTACAAGGACATTTACTCCCCCACAGAAATGATTTTTGTAAAATGAGTCTAGAGTATTAAGGTAGACAAGCATTAGAAATCAGGTGAACGAAATCGGATTTTAGAACAGAAAATCCAAACTAGAACAATACCAGTAGCCCAACTAGAGGAAAACAAGCTGCCAGGTTGCTAAAGAAAAGGATTCATGGATTTGTACGATAGGATGAAAAGCAACTGCAAAAAAAAATCTGCATTGGCCAGAAGATGATTCTTGTTTGGATCCAACCTTATGAAAAACTTAAAGAATAAGCACATGTACACAGGTTAATTATCTGAAGCTTAACTCTACTGGAAATACACAAAGACAGCGGAAAATGGGAGACTTTTCTTATTTCATTAATCCACAGTTGGTTTGCTGAAGATTAAGTCCGTTGTCATGGTTATGTTGGATCTGTCTGAACAACTCTATGTAGGGACCTGCAAACAGTCAGGATCTCAATCCAGTTGAAACATTTATTGCGGGAGCTTTAAAAGATGTGCATGACAAGCCTCCATTTGGGAAAACCAACCTGTCAGCTGCTACTTGGGAATGTTGGAATCTTACCTGTCAAGCCTTAAGGGTTTTAGGAGCAATTTCTACCTGAAATTACATACCTGATATACAGTAAATGAAGATCAGCTCCATAGTTATAAAGTATAAATGCAAACTTTTCCACTGTATGTCCCTTTAAATAGTCTTTGGTCATCGCATTCACCCCTCGTATCGTCAAAATGTACCACTGTGCACGACATTACATCCATAATGCACACAGCATTGCGTAATACTAAATCATGAGCTCAATTGTGTATGGAAATGACATCACTGGGTATGATGTTACAAAGACGGGCCTTACAAAACTCAAAAGGGGGACTTCTCTAGTTTCACGTGACACTGGACATGGGTGGAGCTGATAGATGTGTGTTTTATGTTGTGTTTTTTCTGAAGAGGACCATTAAAACTGTAAATAACTGTGTTTAAATAGCTGCTCAAAAGGTAATTGAGCAGAAATAATAAAATTGTGGGATTGTTTTGGAAACAGGTGTGAGTCAATTAGGAAAAAAAAGCAGCGTTTCACGTTGTTTAGAGGCGGAGAAGTATTGTTTTTATTAGTGACGTCTCAAAGAGAGTAAAGCTGTCAGAAACGCCAGAGGAGGGGAAACAAAGTTGTTCTTGTGTTTTCATTTTTAGGTTTATGATGCTATCATCTTGTGCCCGTCATGTTCGGCTGTGAAATCAAAAGGTTTTGAGTCATATTTCTCATTTTGTACAAAGTTAAACCACTGAGTTAACATCATAATAGCGCCCGATGAGTGCTAACACTGCACTATATCTGAGCAGAGTGCAAATACTTTTCCTCCACGCAAATGGCTAATGCTTGTTATACACGCCAGAGGGCACCACTGTGCTGCGTCAAGTCCGTTTCTAACAAGCTTTCTGATTAATTTCAAAAACTGAAGCAGAAACCTTTGCCTTGCAGCTGTGCCAACTTCCATGCACCACATTGTTATAGTGCTCAAACAGAGCTCACAGCGCTTTTAGGATGTATCAGCGAGAAGAATTACTGAGTAATTAGGCAAAAAATATTTAGTTTGACTTTCTCTTCACCTATACAATGTAGTCAGTATCAGCAGCAGTTAATATATAGATACAGGGTGCAGAATAATAAAAAACAATGACCAAACACTATCTCCAAACCATCACCCGCCCTCGAGAGATGGTTGTGTGTGAATATGTCATCAGTCTGGTTTCAGCAAACGGCACAGTACAGTAACTGCTACCATATAAAGTGTAAATGGCATTGTTGAAACCTTGGAAGCTAATAACTACTGTTATGCCCTTTTCATTGACTCCTATAAGGGATTTGACACTGTTGATCATACCAACCTTTGTCAAAAGCTGTCAGATATCGGTTTATCAGATAACACTGTATGTTGTCTTTAACTATCTGTCAAACAGCAGACAATACGCGCAACACTGTGTTCTGTCTTCAGAATACATAAACATCAAAAAAGGTGTGCCACTTGCTTCCATTTTAGGTCCAACTGTGTTTTTTTAATTAATGTAAACGGCGTAGATGAAATGTTACTGATGCTTGCACACATCTTTATGCCGATGACGCTGTGGTTTACGGCCCAGCAAAAAAGTGTTACCGCTGTGCTTAGGTGTCTGCAGCATGCATTGAATTTTGTTCAGTCTGACTTGCTTCGTCTGAGGCTAGTCCTAAATGCTGAGAAAACAAAGGTTATGGTGTTTTTTCTAACAAAAAAGTTCCAAGAACTCTCTATTAGGGTCTGTTGAAACTTACAAGTACCTTGGCACAGCTTTTATTTAAGTCACATATTAAGGATGTTGTAGAGAAGATGAAGATCAAAATAAGTTGTAGGGTGGACACAACACACAAATTTCAAACTCTATACCAATCCTAAGGAAAATACACAATGCCATTTACAATACCATGGCAACATGTTTTGAAGCCACATCGTTATTTCTGGATAACAGAAAAACATTTGATTATTTACAACATGACAAACAAAACTGATTTTTTTTTTTATCAGGGCAAAACCTATAAGTCCTTTTTTAGAGAAATATAGATTACTTCCTTGTTTGCCAAAACAGTTGACAACATAACACGAATAGTATAATTGTCAATAACCTTTATGGAAGCATGTACCTTTGATTTAATCACGTAATTATGTCATTGTAATTGCTTATCTTTAATTTGCCACTGCGTGCTTCCATTTGCCTGTCAATTTGTTTTTAATCCAATTAATAATTACCACTGCGGGAAAAATAAAGGGTCGTTCTCTTCCAAATTAAATTGTGTTTACAAACAAACAAGGATCTGTCACACGTAAAACATATTTTTACAGTGCAAGGATCTGGTCCACGCGTATATATTAGGCTGCAGCCCTGTGCAGTTTCTGTCTTTCTATTAATTTTGCCAAAAATGTACTTCAGTCAACTAAACTACAGAAGCAGGGTTCAGACTTTTTTTCTGCTCCTATTGTCAAATTCAGTCTGGCTCAACCATAACCTGTGTTACCATTAGGTACATTAACCTCCAAAAGCTTTACAAACAAACAGAGTAATGGAGGCGGTGCACTGGTTTGTTTTGTTACTTTGCTATTTATTAGCCGACTGGATCATCCGATGATTCAAATTTTCCTGCATTGATTAGTACCACAGAATGTAGCGGATGTACATCTCAACGGGGAATTTTCAGACCAACAGAACACCGTCATTGGGCTGTCCGTGTCCGTAAAGCTAATATTTAAATAGACGGTGTTAGCTTATGACGTCCCTGAGGTTTACTACTTCGTTGTTACAGATACAGGAACAATGAACAACACTTTTGTGTTGGTCTTGGGGGAGTGGTGGCTTAGTGGTTAGAGTAGTGCGCTTGCATTCAGAGAAGGCTGCAAGAACCAGGTTTGATTCCCCGCAGACTGCCACCATACGGGTCCCTGAGCAAGACCTTTAACCACAGACTGCTCCCAGGGCGCCACTCTGTGTTGGCAGCACACTGCTGCCTGAGGGGTGGTTTAAACGCAGAGACAAATTGACTCACTATGATACTATAAAGGGAAATACTTTTTTTTTTTTTTTTATATTTTCTTTGTTGATAAAATGGGTGACATTTATTTCTGGCTGAACTCAACATGTCAGCAACTTTGAGCTGTGGATCACTGCTGGAAGTGGCAGAGAAGCGGCTATATGGGAGGCGGGGGGAGTGGGGGGTCTTTCAATCAACTGTCCTGCAATTTGGTAAGTCTGTTAATGAGGTGTGTGGGATCTAAAGTTGTCAGAATTCTGACTTTTCGTGTATGTCTAAGACGCATGGCAAGACCTCAAACTCTCAAAGCTTCTACAAAGAAAGAGACAAAAATTGTGAATTGTGTGATTACTGTCCACACCTGGTCCTCCACACAACTAAATATTGAAATACCATTGAGAATACTTAAGTCTAATGTTTAAAGGATAGTCAATATTTGACCTGCTTGAACTAATCAAGAAGACACTATGCCCAGTGACAGAAGACAAGTTGGTGTAAGCTGGTCTCCTGTACTGAGACCTTTAGCCAGATGGTGTGGCGGCGTGGTGAAAGCTGATGCCACACCATGACCATACCGTTGGGCTGCAATTCCTAGATATTCAATCAGATCTTCACCAAGGTGAACAAAGTAGATACTTATCCAACCGCGAAAGGATATGTATACAGTATACGAAAAATTTGGTAGGTGTGATAAAATACCTCCATAGACTCCCAAAGACCCAGGTAAGCTTCAAGATCTACCTTAGAAAGATCCAAGATCTAACTTGCCATAGAAGATGAAGGTCTAACAACTTCCACATAGGTCGGAGTTGTACCAAACTTTCTGTGTGTCATCACGGACCAGCGCCCCACCCACATAAAAGACTTGCTTAGCTGGTGGATGTCCTCCTTTTACACTATGACTGATACAACGTTCTAGCTCATGACACACAACAAGGTGACGTTGAATCATATTCTGCACAGTGGCAAACTTTAATATCTCGCAGTTTGCATATGGTTGGCTCTAAGTCACAAACTGCATGATCCAAATTGCTCTAAACTGGATGTAAATAATCTTTTCAATCTGACAGTTATATTGGAATACATTGGAATCTCAATCAACTGTGCCACCTAGAATTTTTCAAATAGTTATATCTCCATTGTGCAAAATCAGATCCAAACCAAATTGCGTGTACCTCCCTGTGAAGGATTGTTCAACTCCTTGGTATGATAAATCAATTATGCCAATTTAGACTGAGAACAAAGTCAGTCGTAGTCACTGAGAACAAAGTCAGAGGTTTCTGTGGTGAATCACCCTACAAGACAGTCATGATACTTTTTTTTAACATGCTCATTGCAACGCTACACAATTATATATCCGGTTCATCTAGTTCTTGAATTTTAGTCACATGCTCTGAAAGAAGGCATGCTGCCATGATCTCCCAGAGTTGACCTACATCCCAGGACTGAGAGTGAGATCCATTAAGGTGTGGGATCGGGGGTTGTTGTGATGCAATTGTTAAAGAACTATGACCTGAAGGAGGCTATTATTGTGCTTTAGGCACTATTTCTTTTTAGAATGGTTGCCAAAATTCATGAATCTCCTTTTGATGCTCATATTTAAAGTGAAATATGGGTCTAACTGCAAGCTTAAAGTTTCGAGGAGAGTCATAATTAGGGTATTCTTCTGATCAAAGAAGACAGATGTCTATGCAACCCTTTACACATAAATACGGCATTTAGAAATTAATTATGTTGCATGGCGTGGCAGGACTAAGGTCTGTGGCTTCACAATAAGAATGTCCATGCTCCCTTTGGAGCATGTATGTTCTTTCCAGATACTCCATTTTCCTCCACATTCCAGAAACATGCCTGCTAGTTTTTATTATGTAGACTCAGAATTTGCCCTTAGGTGTGAACTCCAAACACAAAGATCATGGTACATCTAGGTCTGTGTTAACACAATGCCAGGACGGGAAGATGCAACTGTTGATTCCATAGATGCTTGTTAAATTAGGTTAGACTATCTATACACCCTTGAAAGCAATTACATCCTAGCATGTTCACCGCAAGCTCAGGGCGTGCAATGCTTGTTTGATAAATCATACAAACAGCCACATTAAATAGATATATTCATATTGTAGAAAACGCTTGGCCCGAACTGGGTTATGCAATGGGACAATGACTCAAAACACAGCAGAAAATCTACAGCATGATGTCTGAAAGAGAAAAGAATCAAGTCAGAGTGGCCCAGTCAAAGCCTGGGGACCTCATTTACAAAACTTTGCATAGAATCCATACTAGAAATCTACGTAGGGCAAAACAGGAAAATGGCATACGGCAAAAAAAAATCAAGATTCATAAAACCATGCGCACGCACACCAACATGGAAAGTTTTCTTCATCGATCACAGATATAGCTGATGGTTTGCGAACCAGGTTCCGCCCCAGGCTCCGCCCTCTACACGCCCAGATTCAACCATAAATGGTTAATGTGTGTTAAAATGGGTCAGCTGATCTTTTTTTTTTTTGTTGTTGTTGTTTTTTTTTTCACGGTGAAATGGCAACCAGGAAGAAAAAGCAAAGAAACTGTGAAAGGTTTCAACGAGGGGAGTTTATTAAATGAGTAAATCAGAGGTAAGAACACAGATGTTTCCCACATTAAAGGAGCTTGTTAAAAAGGGAACCTGAGAGCTGTTTTAAATCAGAGGAAAGCCTCACGGTGCTGCGCTCCGTGTTGAAAACCCTCTGAGGCTGTGCCCTGAGGCTGTGAGACCAGGGGGAATCAAAAGGTAACCCCCCCCCCCCCCCCCCCCCCAACCACCCAAGTATTTCCTCACATCTTCTCATAGTTAATCTGTTAATCTAAGGGTCACCTCAACTTGGTGATTGTCAGGGAGATGAATATGATGGTAGATAACCCAGATAAAATGTTGTGCTGACTTTTATTTAAGGTTTAAGTTAGCTTAAGGGCATTTTTATTTATTTGAAAAGCCCTTTTGGACAGTTATGTGTCACCAGTCCAACGGTGCAAGCATGATAACACTGTGGTTTTGAATACGTATGATAAAGTCATTTTTACGATTAAAGTCTGATGTGGAGTGAAACTGAACGTCTGAGGGGAATCATGACGCAGTGTGGCTGCAGTTCACCACTTTTTCACTTTTCCAAAATGAGTGTATGCCTGGGTCAGACTTGCTGCGAGAACCGCAAATTTTCCCGTCGAGTTTTTGATCCTATAGATCCCAACTATTGCGTGGAAAGTGACATACGCATAAGTATCAGGCCCCATTTTGTGTGCATGCAAGTTTTATAAATGAGACCCCAGATCTGTATCTGACTGAAACGCTGTGTTGGGACACAAGGAGAGATGTTGGTGAAGATTCTCAGTCATCCAGGTCATGGTCATTCCAAAAAAAGGTAAAAAACAAAGCAACTGGACTTGTTTTCCATAGCTGAAGACATTTCGCTTCCTCTACAGGAAGCTTTCTCAATTCAAAAAGTCTGGAGTAATGTGGAGTACTGTTTGGACAGTAGTATAAAGCTTGGTACTCCACATTACTCCAGACTTTTTGAATTGAGAAAGCTTCCTGGAGAGGAAGCGAAACGTCTTCAACTACGGAAAACAAGTCCAGTTGCTTTGTTTTTTTTACTTTTTTTGGAAGGAGAGATGTGCAGAAAATAATCTTCAAATCTCAGTGAACTTACACCATCTTGTAAAGCAGTGCAAGGAAGTGATAAATACAGAGCGCCCATACAATACAAATCGCGTGACGTTACTGCACCTAAAAATGGCTCTACAAGTGTCTGAATATCATGGCGTAGTGTTTTGCAAATACTGCTTATTTAGATTTAGTGTGTCACATGATATAACATAACATAATATGGCATGACAGGACCTGAGCTGTTGTTCAAACAATGCTGTGGATCGTTTTCCTGTTTTCAAGACCTAGCTGGAAAGATGAGAGGCCAGGGAATATACATTCTACCCAACTCTGATATTTATCCACATGAATGTGTTTTCAGTCACATAACGAAGTAGTGAAAAAGCTATAAAAAAAGTGTGACTTATATAAGCCTAAGCTGGCCTTGCGTCTAGAACATGGGAAGTACGGATGACAGACAGTCATGAGACCAGCCGGCCGTGGAAGTTAAGGGGGAAACAAACTGGAACACGGTGCAATGCGTCACTTGATGCTCATCAGTCCGGGACCATCTATTGGACAAGTCTCGTCAACGAGCGCTGCTGTTGGCCCATTGCCGTGGAGGACCTCAGACATGTATTTTTGAAACAGATGACACACTTTTGACATGCGCTCATTTTAGTGTCTGTATGACGGGGCCGTTGTGTGACAGAGGCTATAGCAGAGAAGCGGAGGAAGCAGCGCCGTAACGGTGTTGCTCTCAGAAACATCCATCCCCTGGCTTCGACAGAGAATGTCCACGCCCAGGAGTGAGAGGGAGTATGTCTAATGGGCGGAAAGAAACTCTCAAAGCTCAAGCGATGCTTAAATATTATTGTGATGCAGCAACTATGTGTTGCAACATGACCGCAGAAAGGATGCAAAGGGCAGCATACAACTAGATGGAGAGATGTCAGACTCGTTGAAAGCCAAACAGGGTTATACTTTTCTTTAGTGATGGAGCAACTTTGCTCTGATGGTACTAGGCAAGGCAAGGCGAGTTTATTTGTGAAGCACGTTTCAGTAACGAGACAATTCAAAGTGTTGTACATGAACGGAATAAAGAAAAGAAAACCTTCTCCGAACTTTGTGTCTCTGTTTTTGGCACTGATGTGGTTATATACAGAGAACCATGCAATGTTTACCCTAAGTGGCATTGTGGAGAAGCTGTGGATGCTGACAAAAAAATGTGCTTTCTGACAACATTTCAAACTTCCGACTCTTATTTATACACATATGCCCCACCCCCTCCAAAACACACACTGCTCCATCCTTCAATAAAAACCTTGATTACAGGTGTATAGTTGTTCTCTTAGTCTCCATTTCTAGCATTTTCTAGCATTTTAAAATGCTAACTCAACGCATTACCATGAAACGGTTGCTTTAAGTGCCTGGGCTGTAAGATACAGTTCTCCTGAAACTGAGAACCTTCTTCAGACAACTGAAAGCTTCGGTCAAGAGTAGGGAAACCCCATCTATCTTTAGTGTTCTTTCTTTCAAGAGACAGTTACACTTTCAGATTTCTATTTCACATCCAGAGCTGACTACACACCTGGAAAATATTCACTCATGTCAGGAGCCTAAAGAAATATTGTTGAAGGGATGAGAAAAGATTAGCATAATTTAAATTGACGACACGGTCGGAGAGTGCAGACTTTATCCTCCAGTTCAGGAGACAATTTCTAAACGGTTAAATGTTAAACTTTAAATCTAAAATAACAGTTTTTGTGATGTGTTTCCCCATGTTGAGCCAGGTTTGGTAAAAAAAGGGACCATTATTAGACCTGAATGGACTCACCAAGACCTTTATGCAGCTGTTTCACTGTCACGTTTCTTTTAAAGACGTTCAGATAAAAGTACCTTTATGAGGGGTTTTCTAGAGGAAGAAAGTGATACAAGAATAAGGGAGTAACCCTGTTCTAACTTGTGACACAGGAATGGAGATCTGCATGCGCATAGTTCCAGAATAATTCAACGGTTTCAAATGAGAACCCAGACTTGGTGTAATTTGCTACTCATTCTAAAACACCGCATACCAGCGGCGAGTCACAGTAACACAACGGACAGTCTCCGTCAATCAATATAACGTTATTTTTTATGGCTACCTGTATTAGTTGGACTCCGAAAGCTACATGTCAGCAGAATGATTTGAAAAAAAAAAAAGCTATAACTTTCATTTCAGCCTGCAGCGGAAGTTGTAGATGGGCGTGGTCTCCAGCTACCAGAGAACAGAGGTGGGCTGTGAACGCTAGGATTCAGAACTCCTTATTTGTAGTGAAGCAGAAACGTGAAACCATCTTCGTGTTTGATGTTAATTCATATTAAAAAGCACACAACTTTCAGCTCATGCATTATCACAGAATTAAAGGTGTTATTCTGCACGTGGTGGAAAATAGAAAGAAAGTAGCATGCTACTTGTTTGCATTCAAGTGACAGCTTGCAATTGGAAGCTTACATAAGCGCTATAGAATTTGAACTCACGATTTTCTAAAATCAAAAAGTCAACTACCAAAACAAATAGTCCTTGTTGGTTTTGTAAGCGGCTCCAACTACATTTCTACTGAAACGTATGGTTTACCAACAACTGTCCAAAGTGTCAGCTAATAGGTGGTGCTGGCCAGGCATGGAGGGGTGCCGTATACCACAGTCCTGACTCATAGAGTAAAGAAGTACACGCCCACCCATTGCTACTCAATGAGAGTCTGCTGGCTGGGTTCCAACACCTTTTTTCTTGCTTACAAAAAATACATATTTGACTGTTTGGAAAGTTTTTTTTTATCAAAAGGAAGGAAACAAAATAGAGATGCACCAATGAGTTGACCGGCGATAGGAATCAGACCATTTTCTCCAACCAACATGACTATAAGATCAGCAAATGAATAAATAAATGTGTTTTTTTTTTCATTAAATGCATCAAAACTCCCACTATTCTTGGTCCATAAATGCATTCACAATAGCATGTAGTCTAGAGAACTTCCGTTTGATTTAATTGAAAATCAGATGAAGGTTAGGGACATATTGAAGATCATTTTAGGGATTCAAACAATCTGCAGACAGTTGCCTTGCAGCAAGAAGGTCCTGGTTTTGGACCTCAGGTTCGACCAGGGGTCTTTCTGCATGGAGTTTTCATGTTCTCCCTGTCCACGTGTCGATTCTCTTCCTCCACAAGTCCAAAAGCATGACCGTTAGGTTAATTGATTTCTCAAAACTGCCCTTAGGTGTGTGTGTGCGCATGGTGGTTTGTCCTGTATGTCTCTACGTTGTCCTATGGTGGACTGCCGACCTGTCCAGCATGGACACCGCCTCTCGCCCATTGACCGCTGGATAGAGGAACCAGCCACCCCCACACAACCCTCCACGGAAAGTGGGTATAGAAAATTGATGGATGGACGGAAACAATTTGCAGAACTCTTATTTTCCTTTTATGTTTTAATAAAGACAATTTCATAAAAAATAAAGGTAAGGCCTTTAAATAAAACTGTTAATTGGTGTTGGCCTAGAGAATCCTGATCAGTGTATCTATACTCCTTTGAACGGCTCCTTTTCGTCCTAAGGAAAGTCTTATGCGAGCATCACACGAGAGGCGACGCCGCTCCCTCTCCATTCGTTTCCCGCGGAACTTGTGCGACGAGGCGACAAACGTTTGCCCTCCTCCAGCCTGGCGACCGGTGAAATTCCTGCAAGGGAAATTTCGAGCTCGTACACATCGAGCGCTCAAATTCGCAATCAAATGATGTTCTCCAGGCTGTTTCCTTGTCTTTGTAGATTAGACTTAAAATCAAGAGTTCAGTCGATTCCAGCTAAATCTTCTGACTCTTCATCCTCATCTGTCGTGGAGTGCTTCGAAAATCAATTTTCAAAATCCCTCCCATTTCATAATCAATCCCGTGTCTGGGAGACAAGCGACCCGAGAGCGCGGTTCGCAACGCTCCCGACGCCGCCGTGTCCCGTGTGACGGCTTTCACGGCGATGGCGATGAAAGCCATCCGTCTCTGCCGTTTGTCGCTCCCCGTGTGTCGAGCCCATAAGACGAAAAGACCAACAAAAAAATAATAAAATACGGAAAATGTTCTAAGTAACATTCACCCACGACTGTTTTGTGTATTAGTATGGGCGTAAGTATTAAGTATACGGAAGGGTAATTTCCTCGATACAAGATGGTAGCAGTGAAGAACAAACATAAGGAGCTACAAAGTAATTAAGTGAACCAGAGCTTCTAACTAAATAACACTTAGAAGCTAAAATGCAAAACTCCTTCTATGATGCAGATTATTAACAAACTAGCCGCCTTTTCAAACTGTAGATCCCAGCCGGAGCGCCGCTTGAACACATCGGAATCATCGGAATCAATCCAAGCAGTAGAACAGACCATCAGAAGCAGAGACAGCAACACTTTTATGCGCGCTGGGAACAGTACTCACAGCTCGGTCGTCTCTCTTAACCCGTCGGCCAGCGAGTAAAACCTCCGGCAGCCTGCGGCGGTCTCTCTGTTTTCCTTAAACCTTCCTCCCTGTTTTGACCTCCTCGGCTCGTGGCGTTTGACATCAGAGTCGCTCAGCCTGTGCTCTGTGCAGTCATGAATGAAAACAGGAACATGAGTCACACAGAGCAGTAACACTCGCCAACCACAGACACACACATGAAGAGGTCTTTGAAAACACGCCTGCGAACCTAGATCTCCATGCAAATGTGCGTCTAATGCTCTCTCTTTTTTCTTTTTTTTTTTTTTTCCTAAGAGTTAAACTTGTTGACCAGATGAATGGCGGCAGTGAAGCAAAGAAAAATGCAACCCTATCACGGCTGCGTTTAAAACGTCACCAACAGACTACCTTCCCAGATCGATGTCTAAATGAACCCGGCAGAACCACTCGGTAACCAAGTGAAATCAAAACTGTGATTGAAATTCAAGAGGGAGGAAAGTCCCACTTTGTGAAAGCTTCTTCTTAGAATTACCGCTGAAAGCATCTTCCAAAACCACGGCACAGAAAAAGCTGCCAGTAGCTGAAGATGTGCGGCCTGCCTAACGCATCACTTTTTGATATCGGGACCAATAAGAACTAGCCAGGGAGGAGTCTCAGAAGCATCCTGAACTTAGTCATAGATTAAGAATTGTTTTTTTTCTCTCTCTCTATCTCTCTCTCTCAGAAGAAGGTCGGGTTATAACACAGAGATGAAGCGATTAGAGTTTGCAGCTAGGTTTCAAGTGGCAAAAAGGGGAGAAAGAAAGACATGGATGAAGAGTGTGACAGGAAACTAATACCAGTCTCAGAGAAATGAGAGCAAACGTGAAGACATGCAGCTGCATCTCAATAAATTAGAATATCAGTATTCATTTACTGTCATGGATTAACAGATTGGGTATTTTTTCTTTCCACTCAAGCTTCTCTTAACATCCTTGGATAGAGCCAGCATTACCCTATGCCATTCCATGATAAATTAACAGCAAATACTGTATCTAGTGGTTTTAGACAGGAACCCCTGAAACAGGCATCATCTCCATACGGAGCGACGATGGTTCCAGTTGAATAATTCCACTCTGCATATTGTTTCCAAAGGAAAATACTCAGGTAGGTGTCAAGGAGCCGCAGTAGTTTCGTGGCCAAGGGTGCCCCCTGATTAGTCAACGATTGGAAGCAGACGAGGCCTAAAGTCAGATTATGAACCCCACAACTTTTTGGTTTCCTGTGATGTCTCTTTGATGCTCAGTTCATGAGTTCAAAACCTAATCAGACAAAGAGTCAGAGATTGCCTTAGTCACGGTCGAACTCGAAATCACAGCTCTAAAATTAGATTTACCTGTAAAGGATTTTTAATACAGAAAGGTCAGGTGCGATCACAGGGAGGACTACTTACTGGCAGACGAGCTACAAATGTTATTGCTAAAGAAGCTGTCTAGACTGTCGTATTTAAGCACAAATATTAAATGTTTGGTGGAAGGAAAACCAGTGTCAGAAAATGCTGCAGAAGCACTGAGATGCAGATGTAATTGTACACACTGCCAAAACGTACCAATGCCCTCTCTAATGACCATGGCATCCCTGTCCTGAATGGACAGAAACTGGCCTGACCTAATCCCCACGGAAAAACATCTCAACAGAGCCACCGGATGATCGCCTTCATGCCGCGCCGCATTAATGCTGTAGTTAATGCAAAAGAAACCATGGATTAAATCTGTTTATCGCGAACAAGCTGAAATAAAGAAGGTTTTCATTTTTTGAAACATTTGAAAGAGCTTAGAAATGATTAAATACAGTTCAACGTAAATGTCTCTAAACAGAAACTCTGCCAAGTTCTCTGGACTGAAGCTTGCCTCAGAATGTTTTTAGTCACCTTTCAGAAAAACGGATGTAACACTACATGAGCCAAAGACATCAAAGGCAACCTGTGCTGTTATCAGCAAGACGCGGAAAGGCCATTCGATTGGTTTGAACTTTTTCTGTGGAGGAAAACCACAATAAAGCAAACTAAAATCAAAAGAATGTTAAACTTTTTAAAGTTTCTTAAATGGTACCTGAATAAGAAATGATATGTTCAACACTATAACCGCAAGCAGGGACAGTTTCTCTATAAGCAGTTGATTCTATTATAATAGATTTTCCCCACAATGTTGACAAGGTTTATAACATCCAAACCCTTTCAAGGGATCTCTTTTTTCTTCAGGGTCAGGTTTTGTGGGTTGTTCTTTGAACCTAAATTCAGACAGGAACTTTGGATGAGCGTGGTGATAATAAAACAGAGAATGGACAGATGCAGAGACAGTGTCACGGAAGTATCCAGCAATAAAAAATGATGAAAAACCAGGGGTCTCATTTATAAAGCTTGCATACGCACAAAATGGGGCCTGAAACTTGCGTACATCACTTTCCACGCAAAAATTGGGATCTATATATATATAAAAAAGTTAGACTGCACGATGATTCCACTAGAGCTGTGGTCCCAAACCCCTGGGTCGCGGACCGGTACCGGTCCATGGAGCAATTAGCACCAGGCTGCTTAAGTTATATATATATATATATATATATATATATATATATATATATATATATATATATATATATATATATATATATATTTTTTTTTTTTTTTTTTTTTTTTAAACGGCACTAAACACTAAAATTCAATTGCCAATATTTTCTCCAAGTGCATTCTGGGTAAAACTCATCATCACCAACCGCTTTTTTGAAGGGCCCGGTCATTTGCCCCCACCCCTCAGCTAATCCTTGACCACCAAATATTTTACCCACAAGTTAGCAAAATGAGTAAAAAACAGATGTCTTTGGAAAGTTTCTTTTCAAAGGGAAAATTGGCCCAATGAAGAGACAGAGGAAGACCCTACGACAAAGAAAATTAAAGTTTTTAACAGACAATACCAGGAGTTCTACTTGAAATATGGATTTATTGCGACTGGTGATTCCCACAGACCAAGGCCACTCTTATGCGGCGATGAAGCCTTGAAAACTGCTTCGCCACTTGGAGACCAAGCATCCGGTTTTAAAAGACAAGCCCCTGGAGTATTTTGAAAGAAAAACACAGGAACCAGAAGGAAAGAAAAAATTAATGGCGGCCACCACATCAATAAATGCTAATGCACTGAGGGCATCATACTTGGTGGCTAACCGTATTGCTAAGGCTAAAAAGCCATTTACTATTGGTGAAGAATATATCCTTCCCGCCACTAAAGGCATTTGTCGTGAACTTCTAGGAGAGGCTGCTGTTAAAAAGACAGCACAGGTGCCTCTGTCTGCTAGTACCGTGACTCGGCGCATTGAGGAAATATTGAGATACAATTGTTTCAGAGGATTAACACGTTAACTTGGTAAGCACTCCAGGTTGACGAATCAACAGATGTTGACAACATCCCTCCCCCCCAGCCCCCCCTAAAATTGGCGAGCGTTGACCGGTCCGCAGTGATAAGAAGGTTGGGGACCACTGCTCTAGAGCCTTCAGTTTTACTCCATATCACACTTCAATCAGAGATTGACTTGATCATCAACATTCAGAACTGAAGCGTTGTTCATGCTTGTGCTGGTGACACATAACTACACAAGGGGCAGTTTCAAATAAATAAAGCATGCCCATAAGCCAGCTTAAATCAACAACATTTTATCAGGGGTTTTCTACTAGTGTCCCCCCCCCCAGAAGGTCACTTCTGGAAGACCTTGCAGATGGGAGAATTAGGAGGGAACACCGTTTCACGGAATAAAGATTTCCAGAGCAATGAGGATGACTGGCTAATATGCCAGTTTAGACTCCAAGCATTGCTCTCTGCTATGATCTACAGGAAGCAGCGGCTCCCCTCCCAGATGCTGGGTCATGAAGGTGCTCGCCCGCCACACGGTGCTCAGCTGTGGAGCATTCTGTCAGTTTCCTATAATGCTTTTAGCATTTTGGGACTTTTTTCCCTCCTAGTCTTACAGTCTCAGAGGACCTTATCCCGGCGCTCAGCTCCGTGAGGCTTTCCTTTGAGTTAAAACCGCAAAATTCACTTTTTAAGTGCTACATTCTTTTAATGTGGACAACATCTGTGCTGTTACCTCTGATCTTCACATTCAATAAACTCCTCTCTGTGAATTTTGTTTGCAGTTTCTTTTGCTTTTTCTTTGTGGTTGCCATTACACAATGAAAAGAAAAATGATCAGCAGACCCATTTTTGACAGACATTTAACATTCATGAAGTGGTCTTCATCAACCATTTATGGCTGGATCAGGGCGTGAAGAGGGCAGAAACTGGTATGCACACGTTCAGGTACAGCTATGATCTATGAAGGGAAACTGCGCGCATGGTTTATAAATCTGAATTTGTTTTTGCCGTATGTTGTTTTCTTTTTTTTTGGGGGTGGGGGGGGGCATACAATCAGGAGCCCCGGGGTTGGGTTAGTTGCAGGTCCCTGGGGCTCCTGTAGTCTGTTTGTGTTTTTGCACAATTAGTAAAGTTTCTCCTTAGACCTTTTTTTCCCTGCCATCAGTGTAGCTTTCTGGTCAGTATTGATGTTTATAAAGCACTCTTGCATCTTTTTTAGCCTCTGATTTCAGTTGTTTTGTTGCAACTTTGTTTTCTGCCTGCTCTTCTTGGTATGGTTAGATTTTTTTCTTTCATGTCTGGTCATTCTCATGCATTGTTAGATTCTGTTATCCTCCTGTCCCGGCTAGTTCATTGTCCTCCCTAATTGCCGTTCACCTGTGTTTAATTGCTCCACCTGCTATTCCTTTTATTTTCCACCTCTATTGAATCAGCCAGCTGGCCACCCAGTTCTGGTCTCCTCCTTGCCGTGTACCTGCTTTCTTGTTTTCGTCAGTCAACCCGTAAGTCTGTTATTTGTTTTTCTTTATTGAACCAGCTTGCATCCTACCGTGATGCCACTGAGTGTCTGTCAACAAACCGGTCCAGCCACTAAAACACAAAACCGGACACATCCGTACACTTTTAGGATGGATTTTACGCATTTTTTTTTTTTTTTATAAATGAGACCCCAGGAGCTTAAATACTGAGGCAGGAGTGAAAATGGCAAAAGGAGCCAGATGAGCTAATCAGAAGAAAAGTGGAACAGCTGTCGCAGAAGGAAAGCAGGGAAGCTGAGGGAGGGAGACTAATTAGGACTCTAGGGCAGCTCAACTACACACAGAGGTCTAGGAGAAATAAACTTTAAATTTCAGAAAGAACAGAACACAAGGATATACAAAGAAACCAAAATCAAAGGAATAACCTACAGTAGTTCAGCAAACCCCTGATGGGAAAAATAACAACTAAATATGGATAGACCTCAAGCACACAAATAAACGATGAGAAAATGCTGAAAACACACACACACTTGTTTTAAATATCATGCCTCGGCTACCATTGCCTTCCATCCTTTTTAAACCCTTTCTATGCCCTAACCCTAACCTAAACCCAATTGACACCTTAGTCCTAAACTTAACCCCTAGCTCAGAAAAACAGTGATGACAAAGAAAAGGTCCTCACTTTACATCAAAGTCCTCATTTTACTAGTAAAATGTGAAAAAAAATTCTCACTCAGCTGCAAGTACAAGTACACACACACACACACACACACACACACACACACACACACACACACACACACACACACACACACACACACACACACACACACACACACACACACACACACACACACACAAAACAACCAAAACCCAAACATCTGTGGATTAGGACATTTAGACACAAATGCTGAGCATGGTGTACTTGTCAGCTTAACTGAACCTAACAACCACAAGCCAACAGCCACATCAAAAAGAGTCAGTTCTCAAGTAGATCTAGAGTTCTTAATGAGTCGAGCAGATCAATGTAGTAGATTGTTACTACAAAAGAAAATGACATGTCATGTGAGGTTGGGGCTTACTGGAAATGGTTGGAGAGTTCTCACCTTTCTGTTCTTGAGGCACATTTAAAACATAGGATTGATGTTAATCACACAACTGTGTGATAGTAGATCTGTCAAATTTTACTTGTTGTTAATTTAATTCACAACTTAATTGAAAGAAGAAAACACAATGTATAAATACGGTCATAATACCAATTGGGACTGCTGAGCGTCTTCACTGGCCAAACTGCTCACTTTAACCTACCAAGCTAAGTATGGCCAAACCTAAACAGCTAACGCTTGACAGATTTCATCGAACTGAATGAACAAGAATGTATTTTAAAAGTAAAGTGACAAATTCTCAAGAACCTTTCACCAGTGCATTGTGAAAGTATTAAAAAAACCTAGGACATTTTCACATTTTGGTCATTCAAAACCACAAGCTTCACATGATTTTATGTCAGCGAGTAAAAGTAGTGCAGGAAAATTCCCTTTCAAGAATTACTTACAGTAATATAATAGCAGTGTTCCTGTCAACAAGACAGCACAGTAATGTCGTGATTAACTAATTTATGAGAAAGGAGTTGACAAGTATCCTTAAAAAAATCCCCACTATATTAAATAGCTATAAAAGGCTTTAACTTATTCAAACTGAGTAAATAGTGGTTTAGTTTAATTTTGTCACTGTTACTTAATTAACTAAGACCAACTAAACTTATTTGTTGTTTCCAGGTCATCCTCCTAACATCCATAGTTCAGTAATGACCTGAAGCCAAACGTCCCAATTTAGCACTGACATAAAGTGAAACTTTCTAGGCTGTTTTCACATTTTAAATACGTAGACATGAGCAATTTCAGAATTCTCCTTTCTCAAAGAGGGAAATAATACCTTCCAGTAAGCAGGCTGTTGTGTGAAACAAAATGAAGCCTCCTTTGTGTTTCACAAGGGGATAAATTACCAATGTAAGCCTCTTAGCGACACATTATGAGTGAGAGTGAAACCGAGTGAAAGAGGTTCAATAATGGCCCTAGATTACTGATACATCAGCAGCTCGGGTGCTTTTTTGGTTTAGCAACGTAGTGAACGAGCCCCGCTGTGGTTTAACCAGTAATTATAGGCTCACAGAGGTTAATGCTACAGTTAGAGATCTTCTGAGGACAAGTTTCAAACTGACTACAATGAAAGATACGCTTTAACTAAATGAAAGTATTCCAACAAAAAGCTTGGCGCCTGACTGGTTTTAGCTTAAAGTAAGACGTCTGCAAATTGTTCTGTACTCAGCAGAATCAACTTTAAATGTCAAACAGTCTTATATCCAAAATCCTTGGATCTGTGCTTATCAGTGTGATTATGTATCAGTTGGTAGATACAAATATTAACGCACCTAGCAAAGTGAAGGAGACGTAAGAAGTAGGCGATTTAAAAGAACAATGAGCTGTCACGCAGAGGTTAAAAAGAGTGCAGGGTGGGGACGGCAGTTTAACTGGCTTTTCAGTTGTGGGAGGATTCACCACCAAACCGGGTTCCCCACCAAAAACAGTTGGTGTGTAGATGACCACCAAGGTTTGACATTTTCCCCTACCATAATGGAGATACTTAATGCTGTCTTTGTGAATTCTGATTGTCATGACTTTTTATTTTAATCCAAGTTGCCTTCAACTAACACTAAAAGTTGCCTTTAGTCACACGACACCAGTTTCATTTATAGCTGTAAAGTTAATAGAACAGCAACATTAATTATAGTTAATCTAACAAACCTGAAAAAAGGTTTGGCTAGCTATGCCATAGTTAGCTATTCGAGTTGGTTAGCTAACTAGCTAGCCTAGCTACTGCAGCTTTCCGTTTACTGCATGCCTTGTTAATGCTGGTGGAACCGAAACTTGCGGTACGTACTCTCGCGGGAATACACGATCTCGCGAGTCTGGTGGTCCGTAGAGGGAACATTTACACAGCCAGTGTGTCAGGAAAAGGAAAATTAGCATGGAGCGTGGAGGTTTCGGATGCAAGCGGTGTGTTTGGGCCAAATGAAACACACTGTACAAGTAAAAGTCAGGAGACGGGTACAAAAGATTCCAGAGCACTACCTGTAGACCGCAACACAGCGAAAACAGCCATTAGTAAATAGAAAAAGTATGGGTCAACAACATCACAAAAGCTGCACTTTTCTCCAGAATTGATAAAAAGTCAGGACAGAAACGGGTCTGGACGTCTGCCAAGGCGCAGACAGTAACGTTGAAGAAATCGCAGGAGTTTCTGGATAGTACCGCCTGTATTCTACAAGTAGTAACAGTCTTCTGCATTCTCCATACATCTAGACTCAGAAGTAGGATAGAATACGAAAACCTTTTCAGCCAAAGAAAGCATTCAGGGTTGGGGTAAAATACTCAAACAGGTCATGAGAGAAACCTTTGGGCCACAATCCTACAATCCACAATCCTTAACAACATAAAAGAACATACCACAGTGAAACATGGTGGAGTTTGGATCATAATCCGTTGTTTTCCAGATATTTTTTGTCAAAGATGAAATTATAATTAGGTCCAAATAATAGTCACGTTTAACCTAAAACCTTCAGAACTCCATTGATCGGGCCGGGGTCATGGGTCAGCCTTGCTGGAGTCCAGCCAAGAGCTTGACTTTGTTCCAAGAATTCAGACACGTCCTTTGGCTGTACAGTGACCAGAAAGCTCTTACAAGCACACCTGGCACACACTGACTTGTATAACAATATCTGACATTTCAAAGGACACTTTATATCATTTTAAAAACGGAAGAGGCCAAAGGAACCCACAGTGGGGGGATTTGCTTGCTGACTTTAACTGGGGTAACATGGTGTTTTGTTATGCCAAAGCTTTACTAGCAAACACTGCAAGAGCGATGCTGTTGTTCCCCCTATGGCAGGGGATTATAAAGCCAAATTTCTTACCAATTTTTGTTACTATTAAAAAAAAACAATCGGTGTGAAACATTTGCAAGCAAATTTGGTTATGAGCTTGAAGCCTTGATCCTGATGATGGATGTCACACAGATCACACTGTGGTCCGTCTGCTTCAGGTGACCAGTGTCTTACTATTACTCACTTATTTCCAAGACCCGAGAGCATCCACAGCTGCCTGCTCCCCATCTTATTGCACTCTAACCATCAGATTGTTAATAGAAGCACTAGCTTGCCATTCATAATTGGACAGAAATCTCTGCTGGAATAAGAAATCCTGTGATTCAGTATGGGGCATCTGAACATCTTATTTATTTTTAGGGGTGTCATGAAACGTCTGGCTCAGGAGACGAGAAAAGGCAGGGGTTTTACAAGAACGCAGCAAGGTGCGGGAAACTAAAAGCCCAATGTTTACATGTTTTGATGAATGGAGGAAATGCTTCATATAGGTCCTGGGATAAATGAGATTCTTTCTCTCAGCCCATGTTGATACAGGACTAGATGGACTGTGGACAATGGAAGTCTCTCACCAGCTTCGGCCTCTGTCTTCCCAAGTTTATTTGATTTGTTTATTTGTAGACTTTCCAGTACCACAGGATCATTCCTGGGTGACAGAAACCCTCCTCCTTCTTGAACTGCCTGATGGCCGGACATTCCCATGTGATTTATGCTTACATAATTGTTTGAACAGATGAAGGTGGCAACTTCAGGCATCTGGGAGTTGGACCCAAAAGATGAACCAGACACATGAATGTCCACATTCTCTTCCTGATATCTTAAAAAAAGATTTTCTTTTATATCTCCATGTCGTCACATGAGGAAGCAGTGCGTTTGAGGTGTCGGCACAACGTACATCCACAGGTATGCCTCCAGTTGAACATAAACACTGTGAATTAACTATCAGAGCCTTACAAAACCAGGACATTATTACCTGGGCTTTTACAAATTGTTTAAAGGGATTAAATCTTAATGCATCTTTAAGTCTAAAATTGAAGAAACTGATAAAAAAATCAAAAAAGTTATTCTTTTGGTATTTAGCAAATTGATTTAATTTTATTCATCTTGACTGACCAAAAAACGATAAACGTTTAGTCTGATTGATTGTCAGACACTGAGGGGAGAAAGATTATGTACTTTTTAACAGTTTATATAACTGTCTGGTTTAAACTGTATCTTAACCTCGCAGAACAGCATCTTATTTTTTTTTTTTTTTTTTTTTTTTTTTACCAGTGTGAGCAATATGAAATTAAGAGCCAAACTTGTTTTATCTACTTCTGCGTTTGCTGATTGTGTAAATGAGTAGCTGATGTCAACAAGCTTAGCATATGCCTCCCAGCCTTCTTTGGATTTGCGGTAAAAAAAAAAAATTGAAGCCGTTTATTCTTTGGAAAGAAACGTTAATTCCTGTAAAGTATTTGCCAGGCGCTTGTTGGCTGAAATGAGAGCAGTCGTACTTTAAGGGTGTTTCTCACATGAGCAAACACGCAGTTAGATAATAAAAGCCAGTTTATTAGGAAACGGCTCCTGTATGCTTCACCGGCGCCTGACCTGCCGGTGCGGTTGCCACGGAAACGTGACATAAAAGACAGCGCTGGTTCTTCTTTGAGTGGACCGGGTCTGAGGACACCAGTGGAACAAGGCCAGTTCAGACAGCCAGGTGTGCAGCCAGACCAGGGGGACAGAGCCGAGAGCGTTTCCTCTTCTTTTCCACTGGTCCGTTCTCCGTTTGTACGGGCCGGTCACTTTCAGTGTCACTGTTCTTCTTTCTGTCTACACCGACCTCACGTCTTTCCAGGTCACTACAACCTCGCTCACTCTTCAATAAGGAAGTGATTCCAGAGCTAAAAAAACTAACAAAAAAAAAAAGCCTCTTATATGTTTAATGAAAGGTGCAGCATTACGTTTCCACCACATGCAACATTTTTTCATGTACATTAAAACGTTTCATTTTGGATCATGCCTCACAAACAGGACTTCTCGTGACTTTCTTCTTGCCAATCATCCACAAAGTCCAGAATGTGGACTGTACAACTGTCCTGTCAGCAGATTGTACCACCTAAGCTGTGGATCTCTGCAGCTCCTCCAGAGTTATAAAAGGCATTTTGACTGCTTATGGGATTAATCCTCTTTTCACCATTCAGATTAAGTTGATGTCCATGTTTTGGTAGGCCTGCAGGTGGTCCATCCTCTCTCCGAGTCCAGATGATGGATTAAACAGAGCTCTGGGCGACAGCTAAAGCTAGGGAGATTGTGTAACCCTCACAAGCTTTATCACCATATGATGTTATATCGATTTGTTTGGATGACAACACGATATTTGCCGACATCACAAAGTCTGTTACAACATGAGTTTGATTAAATTCACTTCACAAGTCTGTGAGCAATATGACACGACATCATCTGCCCATCTAAAGCTATTATCTACACACACACACACACACACACGCACACACACACACACACACACACACACACACACACACACACACACACACACACACACACAAAAACAAATATGAGTTAAACTTTCAATTTCTGATCTCTTCCAGGTTTGGGCATTTAAATCAAAAACAGCATTCTTCTTATTTTAAATTATAATAGTAATAATAATAAGCAAATAGATCACCTGTTCACTATAGTCTTGTGTCTTGTTAATTAATTAACTGAAAATTTTATTATGCCATATAAACAATTGTATTATTTTTATTAAAAAATAAAGGCTTAAAAATATGGGTCCATATCGTAATTTTTCAAATGACGATATGGACCCATATTTTCATCTTGCATCGATGTAACTGGATCGTTAATCAACATATTAATGTGAATCGATGTATTGCTGCAACCACTTTCTCCCTGACCTCTCTGCTGGGTTCCTATGTCTTTATGATCCCGCTAGTACTGTTCTCTAAAAAAAAAAAAAAAACCCTGAGGCCAAAAACAGAACAGCTGAATTCATACACAGATTTAACCACAAAGGCGGGCTCCAATTACTAGGTGGATTCTAAAGACACGTGATTCATTTGGATTGTATTGAGGGGTATAAGAGTAAAGGGGCTGAATACAATTGCATGCTAGACTTTTCAGAATAATTTTTTCGGAATTCAAGAAAAGAAAAGTTTATTACACATGTTGAGATAAAACAAAATGTAAGACAGGCACTTTTGGAACAGGAAGGAACACCTAAATCCACCTAACTCCATATGGGGCAAAAATCAGAGCTGCTGTTGTCCATCATATCATCCACACTGATGCAGAGAAACTGGTCCGCCACATCGCTAACGCCTTCTTCTATTTTATTTCAATTCTAAAGCCTGACTGAAGTCATAAAAGAGACATCGGTGTACATGCCTTAATTCTACACAACATATTTTAACCAGATATCATGATAATTCCTCCCCTGGGAGCAGCAGAGCAAAGTCTTGTATGTATTGTTTGTGTGTCTCTCTAATAATTAAAAATGAGCCTAATTAAGGCCATGGCGCTGCATAATTGAAATAAGCATCATCCCTCTGCCGTGACCTGCCTGATCCCATTACAAGTTGCGTAAGGGCATGGCTCAAAGTGTCAAAGAGTCTTTTGCACGCTGTTCCCATCTAGCGGCAGAAAACCAAATAGCAGGAGGGGGGGGGGGTGAAACCAGAAGAAACACACGCAGCAGAGTATATTTATCCCCCAGGTGTCAAAAATGTTAACCCTAAAGGTACCACACTCACAGCTGAAAGCTGAATGCTATGTGTTTGATTTTCCAAGACTAGAACCAAAACATGAATACACACACACACACACACACACACACACACACACACACACACACACACACACACACACACACACACACACACACGCACGCACACACATGTAACCAAGAGCCAAGTGCTGCCATGGAAACGAGCGAGGAGCATAGCGCAGAGGATGAGTGGAACGACAGACTAGACAGAGAGGGAAGTACACGTGAGCAGGCAAATGTAAAGGTTTAGGTGGGAAGTCAATGAAACAAGATGAAAGAGGTTAGCTGCTCGTGTCTAAGGACAACGCACGACTTTTCTTGATTTCTTTGGTCATTTAAATGGGACCAATACATTTATCGTTGCTTCTTAAGGGAACTGGGTGCTATGCGTACAGGTTTCTAGCAATAGCTAATTTGCTACGCCTGTCCCTGGTTGGACTTGCAGGATTAAAACAGAGTTAAGAAAATATGGAATTTCTAAATATTACAACCAGTGAAATGATCCACTGATATGTTTAAAAAGACAGACGTTAACGTCAGAGTATAGAGAATAAACATCTGTACACTGCAAAAACGCAACTAAAAATAAGCAAAATTTTCTTAAAATTAGTGTATCTGTCCTTGATTTGAGCAGGTAAATAAGACTATTTGCCAATGGAATAAGATTTTTGCACTTAAAATCGGAACAAATCATCTCCATCATCTTATTTCAGATGCAGGATGTCTAATTATCTTATTTTAGGGGTCAAAATACTTGTTCCATTGGCAGATAATATCATTTACCTGCTCAAATCAAGGAGAAAAACACAAATTTTAAGAACATTTTACTTATTTTTAGGTTGGTTTTTGCAGTGTAACAATCTAGGGCCGTGTGGGCATGTTTGAAGGTTATTATGAACTAATGCCGTCTTTTCACTGGTAAAATAAACACATTCTATGCACAGCCTCTAAACTTCTTGTTTTTATCTGCATATTTTATCATATCAAGGATATAGGCCTAGTAGAATTGTTTTAATTCATGTTGATGTTTCATTTGTTTCAAATGAACAAATTGCAAAATCATGAAATTATTCAAAAATCATAGGCAGTGCCCAGAATAGGAAATATTTCCACAAACGGATCAAACAGTTAGATTAGAAGTATGTTCTCAAAAGACGGGCTTTTAATGATATTCTAGGTTTTCTAACATCCTGCAGCATATAGCTGTCCATCAGCGGCAAAGCTATATTCTACGTCCCCCTCTACAATAGAGCTTTGACTTTCAAATGAAGTTGCTTTTCTTAAGCTACCTCTTAAGCCTTGACAGGCGAGCTTACCTGATGCTGAAGTACTTTTTCAGCACCAGAAAAAATGAACGCCTTCAAAAGCATTCAATAGGAGAAAGGATCAAAGCATTAGGACAGAATACTCAAAACATTATGTCATGAAGGCTTAATATGCACAACGGAACGCTATTAGCACAAATGAACAGAAACATGAGTCAATGCAAGTGAGTGAAGGGTAAAAAAGAGCAGGAAAGCCAAACTGGAACCGTAAATAAACCACTAAACAGGAGAAAACAAGTTTCCACTGTATGGAGGACCGGAAGTGACGGGCTTGGCAGATCCACTCCATCCATTATTGAACTCCGGCCGCTAAACGGAGGAAGTCCAGACATGCACAATCAATCTGCACACAGATCCTGCACCTTCCTATTGATTGATCAATAAAACAGGAGCTGACCCAACAAAGGACAGCCCATCTTATTTGCATAAGGAGGCAGAAATGCAGAAGGCAAAAAAAGGGAGACAGAAAAATGTCAAAAGAACGCATGGAAATAAAAAGACTTGAGAAAAAAATACAAGGTAAGACAATTCAAGGGGAAAAAAACAAGCAATACATCTTTAAGAAAAACAAACAAACAAGAAAAAGACTGTTAAATTAAAATGAAATGCTCAAATAATATGTTGTAATAAAGTAATAAATTGTGAAGTGCAACTAAATTCGAAAATATGTGGTAAATCCATCCTTCCATTATGTGTACCTGCTTATCAATGCCGGGTCTTGGGGTGGTGTAGGGGTGGGGCGGTGATGTATATCTCTAGCGTTCATTAGGCAAGATGTGGCTTACTCTCACAGACATATTTATATAAAATTATTTCTCATTTTAATTAATTGGCAGATTTTAAGTCTATTGGTTCATTTATTGGACCATTTTTCCACATTTCTGCTTTTATTTTTAATTCTGCCTAATTTCAGCTCTCCGTGCTACTGGGCTTAAACCAAGGCAAGGACTGTTGATTTATACTGTATAGTACAATTAATTAACAAGGCCATCCAAAGTGCTTCACAGCAAATCAAAGGCAATATATTGAAAAAACAAAACCTTTAATCTTGGCTTGAAAAGAGAGCTCAATTCGTCATCGCTTAAAAACCTTTGCATGAAAAGGAAGCAAAGGTAAAATGCAAATGAATGTTCAGTCTCATGCCTCCATTTGTTAGATGCTTTGATGCATTAAAGAATAATTTTTTCGGTCGAGACTTAAAGAAGCCAAAAGTTTCTCATGTTTTCAAGGAGTTTGTTCCAGGGATGAAAATGTAGTTCTGGCCATAGGAATACTGAATACAGCAGGTCTCTGAAGACCTGAGGTGACAAGGTTGTATAACCTAACCATTGACCTTAAGGTCAGAAACTAATGTCTGGGCCTTCTCTTTTAGGATTTACCTGCTGCAATTATCATTATTCACATTGTCCCAGTAAAGGAAACAGCCTCATTCTACCACCACCATGCTAGATTGTAGGCATGATGTTTCTTTTCTGAAATGCTGTGTTAGCTTTACACAGGGTGTAACAGCACACTCACTTCATTTATTAACATACACCCAGGTGGCTTTGGATAGCTGTTTTACCTTAATAAATGATTTAGAACCAACATTTAGCCTTTACAGATGTTATCTTTGTCTGGTACTGAAATTTGTGTAAAAACTTGAAACCTTCAGGTGTAACAAAAAACGGAAGCAGAAAAGGTCTGTGAGGGCACAAATTCATTTTCACAGAATTGCATGGTTTTTGAACACAGCTGACTCTATAAGTCCAGCTTTGAGAGCAAGAGCTAATACACTGTAGTCATCCTAGAAAACTAGCTGCATCTCTGTTAGCACTGTAAAGTCCACGAGGCAGAAGTATGATCACTGTTCTTATATGACTGCATGACCATGTGAGTTAATTAATGCACAACCTCAATCAGGCTTTGCATCACTGATGTATCTGCAATCAAAACTTAGTGTCAAACCCCTTTATGAATAGAGATTAAAATAAAAGTCAGCAAGGATTAATGACCTATTGTGGAGTCAACAGTGAGGTTGGTGTTCCTGCAATACAGAATTTAGTTCTCAGCTCATCTGAGCATTATGAAAAGAATTAGAAAGGTTGATTAAGGAAACATTTGGCACTAGGATTCTCTGTTCTGCTTCACATGCACTGTTTAGCGTCATCCCTCTGTTTTCTTCTGAACTACACAGACCAAAGCCACAAAGACTGACTATGGTTACCACAATCAAATCTTCAGTTTAACGCTAAAATTAGATGTTTACATCCATTGTATAAGAATACACAGAACCTTTTTACTCTCCATGTCAGACATTAAATCAAACTAAGCTGTTTTAGGACAGTTATGACTCCCAAAACTGTGTCTATATGCTAAATGTCAGAACAATGCGAGAGGATTTCTTCTTTTTTTGAAATTTAAAAAGTGTAGATACACCTAGATTACTCTGCCTTTACATCAAACAATTTGGGAAAGCCCAGAAGATGATATAATGAGTTTGTAAGGTACTGATAAGTTAAACAATTAAACAAGTTAGACAAAGACATGCAGGAGTCAAAAGTACACTCTGGTTCCTTGTATGATATCATGGAAAAGTCAAAAGCAATCAGCCCAGATATCAGGAAGACAACTGCATTCCTCCACAAGTCTGGTTCATCCATTGTTACATTTTGCAGATGCCTGAAGGTGCCATGTTCATCCATCCATCCATCCATTGTCTTCCGTTTATCTGAGAACGGGACCCTGGGGCAACAGGTCCAGGAGAGAAATCAAGACGTCCCTCTCCCCAGAGACATCCTCCAGCTCATTGTGAGGGATACCAAGGTGTTCCCAGACCTGACGAGATATATAGTCCCTCCAGTGAGTTCTGGATCTTCCCTGGGGTCTCTTCCGAATGGCACCCACCCCCAGAAACCCTAAAGGGAGGCACTCAGGGGGCATTGTGATCAGATGCCCAAACCACCTCAACCGGCTCCTTTCAATGCGAAGAAGCAGCGTCTGTACTTTGAGCTCCCCCTGCATTAAAGAGCTCCCCATCTCTAAGGCCGCAATGAGCTTCCAACCTCCGGAGGAAGCTCATTTTGGCTGCTCGTGTCTCATTTTTTGGTCTTTTGGTCATGATTCATACCTAATGGCCGTAGGTGTGGGGCAGAATCTCTTGACAAAATCTTGACAATATCCTACGTTTTATAAGACATGTCCTGTGGTCTAATTAAGTCAAGGTTATTGTGTTTGGCATTAAAAATCAATTAATTTAACGGAAAGAAGGACAAACTTTCAAGCCTAAGAATGATATCCCAAATAAGTATGGGGGTGACTGCATCACATTGTGGGGGCGAAGTCTCAAGACTTCAGCAGGGAAGTTCAATCATGGGTTGAAAGAGGTCTTCCAAAGCGCCAGTGACCCAAAGAATACCACAGAATCAGTTACAAAGTGACCCAAAGACAACAGGGTCAGAACACTCTGATCTCAATCCGATCAGAGGTGAAAAGGTGTGTGCGTAAGGTGGGCCACAGACCTGACTCAGTTACAGCACTTCTTTTGGAAGGAATGGGCCAAAATATTATTATTGTTAGCAGCTTGTGGAAGGATCCCTGAAATGTTTAACCCACGTGATCCAGTTCAAGGGCAATTCTGACAAATGCCAAGGACACATATGTACATTTTCCAAATTTAAAGAAAAGATTAGATAAAAATGACCTTGTTTATTCTGCCATTTAGCACAGATAAGTAATTTTGGGAATTCTAAATGTTCTAAAAAAGGAAGTGGGTCAGATTTAAAGTCAGACAGTGAGGAACAAACGGGTATGTGTCTTTTCATACAATGTGCACAAACTAAAAGTGATAATTCAAATGGCTCTCACGGTACAGAAAAAAAAACTTTTCTGTACCGTCTCCACCCGAATAAACTCCTAAGTCCTTCTCTTTGCAATCTATCCTCAGCATTCCTCTACTGATGGAAATACGGGCAGTAGAAGCCCTGAATTGTCTGCTAGATCCGCCATCTATAGGCGATAACATTTTACTTTCTAAAAAAGAACTGGCCTGGCTTCTAAAGGCAGTTTCTATTGTTCTGCGTCTTGGAAAGGGCAGACCTCCTTTCTGGGAAAGTCGCCTTTGCTGCTACATCAGGGAGAGCCACAGGAAAAGAGCTATAAATGAAAATGTCCCGGGTCAGTTTTTTTTTTTTTTATTCAATCTAGGACAGTTATCATGATGTAAAAAGCAGTAAAGGAAGACAGGAAGCGTTGCACAGCTCATCAACATACACAAGAGGAAGTGGGTTGACAAAAGATGAAGAAGTACCTGTACCTTTGTATCTTTCTAGGTCTAAAAACACACGGCCCACATCAAGAGGTTTTCTGAGAAAGCGAATCCTTCCGTGTAAATGTTGTGAACTCGCGGGAACAGGTGACGTTGTGTTTGCACGCTGCAACGCTGGGACCACATTCACACTCGTTGATCTGGTCTGCATTTCGTCACATTACAACCATAAACCTTGAGGTACTTCTATTGAGGTAGCGTGTGACAGATCCACACAAAGTACAGCATATAAACCTGAGGAACACTCACATCTCATCTCGGGGCATGTGTGCAGAAACTGGTTCTGTACAAAGTATTGAATCAGGCCAACTGGATACATAACTACAACACACTATTCAGATTTTTCCCCCTAAAAAAAACAAAAACAAAAAAAAAAACACAAAAGCAAAACCCTGCATTGTTTTCCCTTACAGTTTCCAATTATGAGCCACTCTGGGTTAATCTTTCACACAAAATTCTACTTAAAAAATTAAGCTTGTAATGTGTGAAGCAATAACGTTCAGCAGTTATTAATATCAGTATAAATCAAGGCATAGTTTGTCCATTCTATTTGGGAAGGACACTGATTTTGTTCCTAAAAAAAGGCAAACAAGAGAAGAGAGATGAGCAAACTTGGCTCCATCAGTGGCTCTGACTGACTGACTGACTGATAGCTTGTTCAGGGATTGTTTCTCTAACCTACCCAGCCTTTACCTACCCTCTCCTTCCAGCCTGTTTCCATTCGTGCCAGGAGTGACCATTTTTGACGACACAGCCTGAAAACGGAGAGTTCGGGCAAGAGGAGGTGAGACCCTGTCCGGCTGCTAACAGATGTCAGTGATCTGTTGCTGCTGCTTGTGGTTATCAGGTTATCCTCAGGACCTTCAAACAGGAGCTGAACGCTGGCCATCAGCCTAGAGAAGCCCCCTGGTTCTGCTAGCCTTCATTGATACTTAAAGTGCTTAAAGATATACTATGCAACCGGGGTTGATTTTCCAGCGAGGCTCCCCCCAGAGGGCGAAAGTAAAAGTGCACTGTCATAAAGATGCTCAGCTGTTCTGGTTTCTCCGTCAAGCCAGGCGCGGTTGTTTTGAGCTTAGCAGACAGGCAAAAGCAATGAAAAGTGGAAAAAACGGCAGTACAAACAATGACTAACACAGTGAAGGTATGAACATCAGGGTTTCCCGCAGCGCCAGCCGCCGCGGTAGCGTCTCGCCAACATAAAAATATAAATAAATAAATAATAATAATAATAATAATAATAATAATAATAATAATAATAATAATAAAACTCGATATGCTTGCATGTTTATTTGACGTTAACACGCGGTTCTTTGTTGTTGCTTTCGCGCGTGCATATAGTGAATGGCAGGGCAAAAACACATGGAGTTCTCGCCGTAAAGCAAGACCGACTCTCGCGGTCTTGCACGAGATTTCTGAGCCTGTGAGTGCGGGCCGAGAGCTCTTGCAATTGCAAGTGCGGTATTTCCCCCACAGACCACCAGGGCGGCCGAGAAAACCTTTGTTCGACCTGAAATGACTCATTTAATCATCCAAAACGGTATGGAACACATTAATTAACTGAAAAATGTTGCATAGTATGCCTTTAAAGCTGCACTAAGTCATTTTTAAGTGGTGCTCCCCCTACAGGACGTTGTGAAAACAGCACTGTCGTAAATTCCCAGTCCCCTCCAACTACAGCACACTGTTTTTAGCTCATGTTTTGTTTTGTTTTTTTAGGAAAGGGCGGGGACAAGGAGAAGGTGAGAGAGAGAGTGAGTGATAGATGTGTGTATACAGATGGATAGTGGACAGAGTCACCGGCTCGCTGTCTGTAGCACAGTGGGAGCTGGTCTATTAATAGCTCTTGAACTAGTGGCTTAGTTTGTTCCCCAAATAAGAGACGTCACGGTCAAAAACGAGCCCAATAAACCACAACTACGACTCACGAAGTTTACAAGAGACTTAAAAAAATACAAGCCAGGAGTCGTTTATAATAAGCATACTTGGTAACACTGCTATTGATGCCAATGCCAATGCCAATGCCAATGCTGCTGCAAAGATGTTTGTCAAGAACAAGAAAAGATCCGTAATACCACCTCCAGGCCGGATCACAGAAAGTTGCAAGTGTGCCAGAGACACCAGGAGGAGTTGACAGGCCCCTCAATCGTGTCATAAACCCTTGGATTACCATCACAGGGACTTAGAAGGGGATATATTAAGGTAAAAATGTTACTTAGTAGGACTTTAAAGCGAAGGTCAGTGTGACCTCTAGGCAGATGGGAATGATCACTCCCCCTTTTCCAGCAATGCATCTTTGGGCAGAACACAGATCTGATGGAAGGAAAATGTGGTCCATATATGTTTTTTGGGGGGTCAAGTGACCAGCTCTGGCTTTTTCAAACAAGTGAGAATGCTAAAACCTGCTCCATATCTTATTTTTTCAACTCCTATTCGAGCCACTTCCATATGTGCTCCTGAATCCAGGTCACATACGATCTTTTTGATTGTGACTCCAGTGGGAACAATCCAAGACAGATTTGACGCAACCTTCACATCACTTCCATCAACATTTGTCAAAAACTTTCAACCAGAGGGAAGTGATACCAGTTAGCAAGACGGACGACAGCGGCTACGGCACTGCACAGCGGAGGGACAGCGAGATGTTAGACCTCATTAATATATGGAGCGAAACCTCTATTCAAGCCAGATTGGAAGGGCCTATACTAAATTGTGATCAAGGCTTAAAAAATCCAGAGTACAGAGTTTCACTCTCTATTTTTTCTTTGGTTTGTTTCCTCCTCAGCAACCCCTGACACATTAAACGGGTTTCTTTGGACACTCGATGAAAGCAAAACCACCCATTTCTTCCATGTTTCCTGGACCAAAGCGTGCTTTGCGTCACCATCAGTTTAGAGCTGGAAACAGTTTACCCTGGACTCAGATGCAGGGAAGTAATGTGAATGACCGTGCAGAAAAGTCAGATTTCAGAAAAAAAAATCTGAACTGAGCACCAAGACCCTGCAGTGTGAACGTAGCCATGGACGTCAAGCACCATAGCCAATAACTATCTGCAAAAAGGCTGTCCCTTGACTTCACTTCGTCCTTCCACTCAACTTTGTTTCAACATCCAATTTCTTCACCAAAGGCATTTTTTGACTAATCTTCATGGTGGGGGTATAAATGTTGTGAGCTTCAGTGTAGACAGACCAAAGTCCAGTCAGGATCATATTTAACTTCCTCCATTATTGATCCTCATCTGCCACCCAAATTGAACTGCAGCAATCCTGACATTGCTTCGCTCATACTCTGACCCCTGCTCGGAGGCCCATTGGTCATGAGAAACCTACCTTACCATGACCTGAAAGTCTGGACAACAACACGCTCAGTGTCATAGTGGTACAAAAACACTGCACCACGTTAAGGTGGCGATTCAATAGAGGACTGATTCATGTTAAGGACCTCTACTGTGGTACTATTTTTCCCAAAGCTGTGGCCTGAAGGTTAAAATTCACAAATTCGTTAAGCTCCCGACCAGAGAAAATAATATATTGGATCAAGTTTACTGCAACATCCCAGGAGCATATAAAGCTGCTCTTCACTTTGGATCATCAGGCCACATCTCTGCGGATCTGATCCCTGCTTACAAACCACTGATCTGCAGATTCACACCTGTGACCAAAACCATTCAGGTTTGGACTCAGGAGGCCTGCTCAGCATTACAGGACTGTTTCAAATAGATAATACATCATCTGTGCTTTCTTTTATTCACTTCTGCACGGATGCTGTCCTTCCCACAAGGACAACCAGAGTGTTTCCTAACCAGAAACCATGGGAGGACAGCTCAGTGCGATCCCTTGCTGAAGGCCCGAGATTATGCGTTCAGATCAGGAGAGAAACTGGCCTACAGCAGGGCTAGGAGTGAATTGAAAAAAAAAGGATCCAAAAGGCCAAGCACAGGTACAAGCAGCACATTGAGGAACACTTCGGCAGCAGCAATCCACGCGACATGTGGAGAGGCATCAGGACCATCTCAGACAACAGGCACAGCAGCCCAGCAGCGACCCGGCTCTCCCTGACAACAACAACAAGGCTGCAGGTCCAACAAGGCTGCAGGTCCAGACACGGACAGTTAAATCATGTGCTGACCAGCTAGCAGGGGTCTTTCTGGACATCTTCAACCTCTCCCTGCAGCTCTCCGCGGTCCCTGCCTGCCTGAAATCATCCATCATCGTGCCTGTCCCCAAAAAACAACCATTACTTGCCTTAACGATTATCGTCCTGTTGCTCTGACCCCTGTCATCGTAGAGTGCTTTGTGAGGATCCTACAGCAACACATCAAGGAAGCAATCCCTCCCATCCTGGACAGCCTGCACTTCCCCTACAGGGATAATTGCTCCACGTAGGATGCCGTCTCATTAGCACTTTACTCAGATCTAACTCATCTGCAGTATCCCAACACCTATGTTAGGATGCTTTTCATGGACATTAACACCTTGCTCCCAGAAATGCTTGCTCTGAAGCTCCACAACCTGAGATTATCCACAACCGCTTGGCTCCTGGACCAGTGAGTTCTTTACCAACAGGCCCCAGGTGGTGAGGATGGGGAAACACACATCCACCCCACTGATACTCAACACTGGCACACCACAGGGTTGTGTCCTCAGCCCTGCTCTCTTCACCCTTTTCAACCAGGACCGTTCTGCTATCCACCCCACAAACAGAGTGGAGAAGTTTGCAAACGGCATCACTGTTGCGGGTCTCATCTCCAACAATGATGAGACCCACCACAGAGATGAGGTTCGCAGTCTGACACAGTGGTGCTCCAGGAACAACCTAATCCTGAAGACCAGCAAGACCAAGGAGCTCATAGTACTGGTAAATGGCTTTTGCTTGTATAGCACTTTAACTAGTCCAATGACCCCAAAGAGCTTTACACTACAGTCAGTCATTCACCCATTCATGCACACATTCACATCCTGATGGTGGTGAGCTATGTTAGTACCCACAGCTGCCCTGGGACAGACTGACCGAGGGGAGCCTGCCATACATCAGCGCCACCGAGCCCTCTGACCACTGCCAGCAGGCAATTTGGATGAAGCGACGACAGGAGGTCCAGGAAGACTGAACACGCTCCTCTCTGCATACAGGGGGAGGTGGTGGAGCGTGTGGATGACATTCAATTTCTGGGCAATTCCATTCACATCTCCTCTGACTTCTCCTGTTCTGTAAACACCTCCCACATGGTGAAGAAGGCCCAACAACTTCTCTTCTTCGTCAGAAAACTGAAACAGACTGAACTTTCTACTAGGATGCAAAAAAACTTTTACAAAGCTACTATAGACAGTATTTTATCTCTCAGCATAACTGTGTGGTATAGGAACTGCACAGTGCATGAGAGGAAGGAGAGGCAGTTTATATAGCATGAGTCCAGAGAAGGGCCAGACACATCTCCATTGATCCCACCCACCCAGGCAATGCACTGTTTGCCCTTCTTTCATCAGGTAAACGCTTCAGAAGCCTCAAATCCAGAACTAATAACCTTAGAAACAGCTTCTTTCCAAGAGCTGAGAGGGCAATCGACCCCTGATGGGAGACTGTGCTCCGTCATATGTTACATTCACACTACTGTTATTGCTTATTTGCACACTCTTATTCTCAGGAATATAAGATTTCACATTTCTATAAATTAAACCTTAAGATCACTGCCCAAAAATGACCTCATTACTTGAGATAAATGATGGAGGGACTAACCCATGTAACATGGCTCACGCCACTCGCAAAGTGAGTGATATCAGAGCTCTACGACTCTGATATGAACTTGCATGGTCTAATGTGTGTGGGGAAACTGTGAATACTAAGCCTGCTGTGTATTTGCTTACATCCTAAGCCAGTGTCTGCCTCGAATGTAATTTCACCATGTAACACATGGTGAGAATAAAACATTCTTGATTGATTCTTGATACACGGGAGGTGACTGGTGGTGTAAAAACAGGCAAGTTAATAACAAGTCTCATCTATGAGGGGTCCTCTAGGCTAAATTCACTGAGGGAAACTGAGAGTGGAGGACTTAACCAATAAACAGAGTAAACACTTGCAAAGGCCAAGAGGAAACTAAACCAAACTTCCTAACATGAACACAAATGCAACTAAATACAACGGCAAGAACCTAGAATCCAGAGTAAAAAATAAGTTGAAAAATAGCCGGAATCTAAACTCAAAATATTCCTATAGACAACAAGACTTCTGTCATGTCAGCAGCCTTCTCTGTGGCTGTTATGGCCACAGCAGAAGATTTCGGTTTTAAAGATATATTTTTAAAGCTGTAGCATACGGCTATGGTGTAACCTCCAGTTTTCTGTTCTTTGACACAAAATAATCATGTTTTCTCCACAAACTCAAGACCTTGAGTTGACATGAAAAAAAAATGAGTGTGTTCAATGATACCTTTACAGAATACTTTAAATATAAGCTCTGGGCGATTTTTCAAATTTGTCTATGGATAACGTGTTCTTATCTCAACCGACACCAAGTGTAGGTGCTGCGAAATCCACAAAACTTCAGTTTTATTTAAAATAGTTCATTGTTTTGTGGGACATAAAAGAATTCACGCCGCATCGATAAATATGTCTTTTGACTTGTAATTAAACAAGACTGATTTATTGAATGATCTACAGTATTTTGACATTTTTTGTAAATCACTTACAGGTCCTACATCAAGCCCATATTAGAGCCTAATTATCTGAGAGATAGATCTGAGGTTTTCATTAACCGTTCGTTATAACGATCAAATATATCACAATGATTTTCAAGAGATCTTTCCTCCATCATTACTCACGGACGGTAGTTTATTAGACGGCTCATTAAATATTTGAGAAAACACCTTCTACAGTTTGTCCTCCTTCAGCCACCAAGCCGTCCTTAATGAAGGGAATACTTGAGGACGGAAGCTGTTACGAAAGTTGAAGTCTCCTCCGGTCTGAGAGGGCCGTCGACCACAAACATGATGAGGTCACGTTGTGCAGCAACTAAGGGAGGCTTGGCTCGGCGTTGGAACAAGCTGAGCCGGACAAACAAAACGCCTGTGTGTGTCACTTACTTTCACACACAGCGGCGGGTAAACATGTTTCATAATCAAACGTGTGCAGCACAACTCGCACAGACAGCTGTTTTTCACTAAGAAAGAGCGGTGAGTGCTGGATGACCAAGAAAGTGGTCACTCATTAGCTCCTCTTTTTTAAATTTCTCAGTGGTCTCTCTCCTCCTTCTCTTAGTTCCGTCTCCCTCGCTCCACGGCAGCGTAATGCCAGCTTCCCTCAGCCCTCCGGACTCCTGCGTCACTTCCCCTCCCGGTCGGCTGTCGTGTAAACACAAGCACACCCCTGCACACAGGCGCGCTCCGACATATGAGCTCCGAGGCACACGTACGAAAACACTCGGTCACATGGCTGCTGCTAATTATGACCACACGAACCCGGCGGAAATACAACTTTCACAGCTGGCTCTCTGAGCTGCAGCAACACACAGACGCAGGGCAAAAAAAAATGGGAACTTTGGCGTCAAGTATTCACGGGTCTTTTAACAAAGTGGATGGAGGTGGCGTTTGAGAGCAGAGAGGGATGATTTACAAGAAAAGGTGGAGGGAGTGTTTCTTTATTAACTAATGTGCAATAATCTATTTAATACATTGTACTACAACCCGTGCAATAATCCTGATGTAGTGACTTCTGCTGCTATCAACACCTGAACATATGTCAGTACACATGTATGTATGTATGTACAAATGTATACAATGTATATGCACGTATATACACGTAGGTACGTATGTATGTAGGCGTATAGATATATGTATAGATATAAGTATATATATATATGTTTATATATATATAGACCACTATGTATGTAAATAAGACATCATATGCCCATCCCTATTTCTTTTGTATTTTTTTGGTATTCTTTTTGATCCATTGTATATATGAAGATTCACTGTATATAACTGAATGCACCTTCCCTACTCTGCACCTTCTTGTATGAGCCGATGTGACGAGTGAATTTCTCCATTGTGAGATCAATAAAGACTATCTTATCTTATCTTAAAACCATAACAACAATTCCAAAAACAACAATTTACTCGCTTAGACAGTTCTTTCTTTGCCTTTTCATTGCATGTTTTATATTATTAGAAGCAGTTTTCAAATGCTTATTTCAGTTAAGGGAAAAAGCTTTCTATACCAACCTGGCCTTGTGTGAAAAAGCAATTGCCCACTGGACCTAATAACTGGTTGTGCAGCAACCACTGCTATCAAACATTTGTAATCATGAGCCTTTTACATCATTTTGGTGTAATTTGAGCTCACGTTCCTTTGCAGAATAATTTTATTTAATCGGCATACGAGGGATTCTGAGCATGAACAGCCCGTCGAAGGTGGTGTTAGAACATCTCTATCAGTTCCTAGTCCAGTCTTTGACTGGACCACTCCAAAACATTCATTTAGTGTTTCTGACCCTTTCAGAGGCGTGGTTTGGATCATGGTACTGCTGAATAACCTAAGTGATCTGTAGCTTAAGGCTATGGCCTGGTGGCCAAAATCCTTCAGGATGTTCTGGTAGAGAGAATATTTAATTTACTCCCAGCATGTTGTCCAGGTCCTGAAACACAAACAGAAAAGCATCCGCAGACCATCACATTGCTACCATTATAATTTACTCTGGATATGATTCTCTATTTCTGGGGTTAAAAAGGTTAATTTTATGTTAGCTGTAACAGGTCACACGTTCTTCAAAATATATGAATTGTGTATCCTCAGTCAACAGATTATTCTCCCAAAGCCTGCAGGATCATCGGAATGATTCTTGGTGAATCACAGATGGCCCTTTGTAAATGAGTAATTGATACAGTGTTGGAGGACCTTGGGCAGGAAGACCACATCTGGGACTGTTCAATTGGTCCATGTTTTCTCCTTTTGTGGCTCTTACTGTAGTTTTCCGGAGTCCCAAACACTAAAGATAGCTTTGAAGAAAGTTCCTATCTGTTAGCTGTCAATAACCTTGTTATTGGTTCTTGATTTTCTAGAGATTGGAGTGTTGGTTCTTGGGTTCTTTCCGCCTACTTCATGTGTGTTGGTTCTTGGGTTCTTTCTGCCTACTTCATGTTGTCAGACAGGGTCTGTTTCACAAATTTCTGAGATTCTGCCAGTCTGGCAGTAACCAGGCCTGGGTTTGACTAAGGAAATGGAACTCAGCAATCAACAACACTGTTATTATGGGGGATGGTCAATTACTTTTCTACAGGAAGAAGTATGTTTGAAAAACTGCATTTTGCATCTAAACAGGTTATCTTTGCTATTACAATGTCATCAAATGAAACAGTTAAGGGTGGCAAGCAGGCAAAAATAGGAAAGAGGTATAAAGGTTCAGGTTTTCAGAGCTCTAGCAACACAGTTTCATAAAAGGTTTATAAGAAACAGGCAACTTTTTTTTTTAAATGGGAAAGTATAAATCCCAATTGTTTGGACATTTTCTGAGGGTTCCCTCAGGGGTCAGTGCTGTGTCCAGAAATATTTATTCGGTATATGAAAGATATATGCAAAGGGGTAGTTTTTTGTTTGTTTTTTTGTTTTGTTTTTTGCGGAAGATACCAGAATATGTGTGCTCGGAGAAGGAGTTCAAAGTAAATTCAAGTATTACCATCAATTACACTAAACACATTTTATTTAAACATTGCTTTTAAATATGGAACTGGGTGTCAAATTGAATAATGTCATAACTAAAGGAGTTTGGAAACAGCAGTGACAATAGATCAGAAAACTAGTTGGGAACAGTGTCTGTGTGGAACTATATATATATATATATATATATATATATATATATATATATATATATATATATATATATATATATATATATTAGGGCTGGGCAAGTTAACGCGTTAATTTCGCGTTAACTCATTAGACTATTAACGGCAATATTTTCTTTAACGCGCATTAACGCATGTTGCTCACATGCTTTTATTTTGTGAAGGTCTGTTGCTGCGGTGTAGGGGTTTGAATCAGAACAGTAGGTGGCGATAATGCGCCAATAACCTCGCTGTCAGCCCAGCCTCGGATTCACAGAGGAAGAAAGGTGCTGGCCCGAGAAAAAAAACTAAGCTGACATGCGGAAGGCGGTGTTTCCCGCAGGAATTTGCTTAGGCGAGGCGGTGAGTTGGCGAACGGAACAAGTTTTGTGCGGAGCGGAGCGGGGGGGTCTGCTTAGACGCCGTCGGTGAAATCGCTTCTCGCTTCAAAGTATCCATGTGTTTTTGCCTGTTTTCCCCCTGCCATTCACTATATGCACGCGAGAAAGCAACAACAAAAAAACGCATATTTAACGTCAAATAAACACAAGCATATCGAGTTAGCAAGCATTTCAGTTTAAAGTTCTTCCAGCATCGAATATGACAGAAACAAGTTAGTTGTAACCACTGCCAAGTTAAACTTTGGTATTGAACATAAAATGGTAATGCTGCTTCCTGCTGTTACCTCAGAAATTGCCTGTTTTTGGTAGATTTTTTCCCAATAAAGAGAATTCCCTGTCAGTGGCAATAAGCTTTAATTTATTATTATTGCTATTTTTTGTTTTACATGTTGAGCTTTACACTAAATATGTGTTACTGATAAGTGCTACAAATGTTACAACACTTTTGTTCATATGGCAGCAGAACATTAAAATAAAAGTTCTCTTTACACTACTTTTGAATTCATTCTTGGAGTTTGTAAATACAATGCGATTAATCGCGATTAATCAGGCAAATTTGCGATTAATCGCGATTAAATATTTTAATCGTTGCCCAGCCCTAATATATATATATATATATATATATATATATATATATATATATATATATATATATATATATATATATATATATATATATATTGAGGTAATGGGTGGGATTTAATAAGTTTCTGCTTATAGACATAACATTAGGCTATTATACAGTAAACAGTGTGGAGCATCTGTTGTTCATTTTATGTTTTATTTTTTTTTCAATTTCCTGTTTGTTGTTTCTTCAACTCTTATGATTACCCCTCGTGTTCGAAATAACTATGCTAAACTAATTCAGCGGTTGACATTCAGCAGAGGAAACAGTGAAAACCCACATGCCCATCTGTGTCCAAATGAAAACGCCGTGTTTGCTGAGACAATAGGAAAGCAAACATTGAACGAACGTGCTGCGCAGTCTGTGACGCAGATTGGAAAGTCTGTGATCAGTTAGCTACAAGCCAGCGGCCACAAAAACACACACAGATAAACAGGAACACAAGTCAAACAGGCAGGGCCGAGCTCTTGCTTCTGGACTCTTCTGAAACACTCCAACCATTTCAAGCACGTCAGTAATTTGAGGTCTGGGCAAATTTCTGGATTTCTGAGGTTTTAATGTTCTCAAACAATGCCGCTTAGAGCGGATACGGCGGCTTATAGAGCTGTGAAAGTTTGCTTCAAAAGCATGAAGGGTTTTTTTTTTCCTGCCTAATAAGGCCTAACATAGCAGGATTAGCTGGTTAATGGCTATTACTGAAGGATTATTGCAAATATTACCATGGAGGCCATGGCTGGGTACACAGAAGCTCACGTTCCTGCCTCGCTCGGGCTTGTCAGGGCACAGCTGTGGATTTGTTTACGAGGGGAACAGCATTCAAATGCCGGTCTGATCAAAAACACAAAGCCAGCGCGCAGCGGCAGAGATGATGCAAACCACAGAGCTTCTGCAGCAGAGCAACCGTGAAACGTTCGCGCTCAGATTGCTCCACGTCATCAGCCGCGTTGATGTAATGCATTCTGAGAAAATGTGCTGTCAGAGCTTTGCTATGCCTTCACGGCGCATTACGGCGCCCCTTTGATGTCGTTATGTAATCTCTGGCCTGGATTCTAAAGCTTATAGCACAGCGTTTCACGGGTCCGAATGCGTTTAGCTGCAATGCACATATTAGCAGGGGGCCTGGGTCAGATTTGCACAAGTATTTAGCATGTTTTTGTAAGGTTTTGTAACCGCCTTCCGAACCATCTTGGAGCTTGTAAACTGTGATTTTTTTTTAAAGAGTATTACCCTATCCAAACTGATCTCATCTCTAAACAGCAGGAACACAGAGCGGTGTTCTTTTGGCCAGCTGACTGGCAGTGCGCAGCAAGAGTTTGGGAAAAAGCCAGGGCTGTATTTCTTAATGCTCCATATATGTAAAAAAAGCTCTGGTCTCTTCAGCACCTTTCTCGCATGTCATTAAACGGATTTTAAAACATAGGAACAGGTTGAGGGAACATTTTCTGTAACGTTCTGTTGTGGTTTAGGTTATTTTTTCAGTTAGCCAACTTTTCTGTCTAAGGATTTATTTCTGTTTTTGTATTGTTTCGGATTTATGCTTAGTCTGTTTTAAGTTATATGGTCTTTGTTATTATTTTATGTCAGCTCGTGTTCGTTAGTCTTTGTCTTGCTTTCTATCCTAGGTTTATTCTTTATTAGTCTGTATGTTCCCTTAATTGCTTTCATCTGTTTTGGTTAATTGGTCCCGCCCTGCTCACCTGTTCCGTCCTCTTATTTAAGCCTACCTTAGTTGTTTGTCTGGTGCCAGGTCGTCTGTTTGAGTATGGGTGAGTCTCCTCCTGCAAGTTTCTGTTTATTGGTTTGCTTTTGGATTTTTGACCCCTTGTCTCCAGTGATCTGAGCCATCCTGTTTCTGTCTGTTCCTGCCCTGCCTGTCCAGCTAGTCTGTTTATTTTTGTGCCGTCTTTTGGTTGTGAGGTCTTTTTGGTTTTTGCCCCAGTCTTTGATTTTTGTTAATAAAGAACCTGATCTGAACCTCTGCTGGTCTGGCTGAATTCTGGGTCCCCTGCCTCTGATTCATTACATTTTCTTGCTGTTTTGAAACTGGAACCTTTAAAAACACTGTCTGATAATGTCTTGATACCAGTACATGCCCTCAGTAGGCCCATGCATGATCAGTAACAGCTAGAACTTGTATCCTGTGTGCAAGTGATCCAGCCACAGGGACAGTTTAGAGACATCAGCTGATCTGGACTAAGTCACCTTTTGTTAAAGGAGCAATAAGCTAATTTTCACCACTAGGGGGTGCTTGAGCACTGTCTGTAGACCAAAACAAGATGCATATCAAGCCACACCTATCTTTACCTCAGCTCCCATTTCTGTGATAAATACACAGCAGGACAGCATCACCTTTCAGAGGAACATGTCTAGTAAGGAAGAAAGCAACTCATAACTTTATAATGATGTCAGCAAGAGAACGGTTTGATCCGCTGGCCGTGCTCTCCATCATTTTCTGCATGGCGATGGCATTTTATGGGCAGGGAGGTGCTAAGCCCTGAGTGGCAGCTGTTACCATGCATCTAAAATAACAAATTTTCCCTTATTGCTCCTTTAGCAATACAAATCTGTCAAAACCGCATGAAAGTTATTCTCCATGATTGTGTTTTCATATATCTAAGAAAGTGCAGTGAGTGCTGGATAACCAAGACTGAAAAAAAGTAGGGCTTTTTGGGGGGGGCATTTTTATAGGTATGAACATTCATGGAAAGTGAAAATACAAATATGTTTTATTTACTTATTACTATATCTGTGAGTGAGTCCTTTCTGTCATATTCGGTGTCCATCCCTCCCTCCATCCATCCTTTGTGTGTAATACTTAAGAAATGTAATTTAAAGGAATGAAAACAAGTATGCTATCATGTGTAACAATCCTTTTTTGTGTACGTTGGCTGTACATTTTAGGGACCACAATGCTTTCTTGCATTTAAGTGATAAATATTGGCCGGTGTTAACATGTATGAACTTGATGTACTGGCGACCTATCCAGGGTGTACCCCGCCTCCCCCCTAATAATCGCTGAAGAAGGGCATCAACTCCTGCCCTGCCACTACGGACAGTATGGATGAATGTGGGAATGTGTATGTGAATTGTTGTTTCTATGTTTCTGCAACAGCCGTTCACCCTGTCAGATGGTTTCTTGTTTGGACTAACGGAGCCAGCTTTTGAATATTAAAACACTGGCAGCACCTCACAGGCACGTCTCTAAGTATCAAGCAGGAAAAAAGGAAGCCTATAAAAAAAACAAAAAACAAATAGAGTTTGATTTTATAATCATCATCTTCCCAGTAAACAGACAGCCAAATTCAAGTCATGCTTCACATTCGTTTGGAGAGGATTTTGCTATTTGTATATGATGTAGAAATAAAGTCATGTCAACTGGGCTACAACTAACAAGTTCATGTTAATTAATAAAGCGAGGTCTGCGGGGATATGCGTTAGCTGCTATGTTACACTGAGGCAGTCAGTGCTTCAGGCGGACGACGAAAGAGCTGGTACTCTATTCTTTTATTACCTTAATTGGGAACTTTAGTTGACATATAACGAACATTGCAGACGTAATTGGCGTGCTCAATGTGGCATATTACGCATCACAAAGTTTTTCCTTCATTTCCATTTTGGTTATTTAAAGTTCTTCAGCCATTGCTCTTCAAAAAAAACAGTTATAGCATGATTTTAAATGACCATGTTTGATCGTTTTCACATTTAAACAGTACAACTAAAGACTTCAATGTTTTTTATTGGGAATTTTTTTATGATAAACCAGTGGTCTTAAATTTATAGTTTCAAAGCCACATTTGGCTCTTTAAACCCTCCAACTTAGGCTTTTAAAAACTTGAATTAAAATGATAACAGTGTGAACAACATTTTAATTTACAACGGCAATAGAAAATGCTGGTGTTAGAAGTTTAGAGGAATAGATTGATGCTATTACCAGCAGTTATTTTATGTTATGTTTAAAATAAACTATGAGCTTAATTTTTTAATGTGCTACCTAGGTGAATATGTTTGCCCTCGTAAAAGGTCTGTTCACTTCTAAAATTGTAAAATTAAATAATGATAATGATAATGATAATAAAAAACTTTTGTAGCAGTAAGGGCAACTATTGAAAAGGTTGCTGACCATGCAACAGACAAACACAAAGTAGTGCATAACGGTTAAATGGAAGGAAAGGGATACAAACTAGGGTTAGAAAACTTTTTACCTGTGGCGTCTCTGCATTTGGGGCCAGTGGGGCCTGGCCCCACCAGATGTCACTGTGGAGCTCTATGTTCACAATAATCAGTGGGACATGATTGTTCTTTATAGAGCAATATTGTGAAAAACAAGACAGATTCCCTTACCAATAAAATTATGTTATAAACATTTATGTCTATATATCTAAGTCTGCCAGAAAACTGACAACCACAGCAGCTAAATCCTCTTGAGGCGCCTTGATATCGGGGCCGGCCCACCAACGTTTGTTTAAATAATGAACATCTGAAATCTCAGTACATATGCTCAACACGCTCTCAGTAGACAGCTGTGGGGCACAAATCCTACGGCCCCAAGCTCGGATCGTCCAATCAAAATACTAGTCCATGCTACCTCGTTGTTAGCTTGTTGAAGGATCAATGTGAATCTAAATTACATTTAGGTTATACAAAATGGCATTTCTAGTGTGTTGGTTTATGCTAATTGATCTGTTTCATTTAAAATTGATCAAAGTCAGGTTGTATTAATCTAAGAAAAATTTGTTGCTGCAGGTGCATGAAAGCATGCTCTTTAGAAGTGTGCTAATTTGGCTTTCGGGATGTGGAATGTCAATTCACTGGTGTGATAGAAGTTGATATTTGAAGTTGAGGATTATCAAATATAGTTGTAATCAGCTCTATGCATAGCTTTGGCTCAGGAAGCCAACTCAGGAATTGCATAGAGAGGCAATTGGCCACTTTGGGGAGCATTGGCATTGGAGTTTCCCTGGTAAAAAGGTTGCATCTTTGTGGCTTCAAATTGCAAGAGGACATATTCTGTTCCCTTTGCTTATGAGCTAAACAGCAGTTCAGATTCACCAGCTGTCTTGGAGTCTTTAGATTGTGTCTTGGAAAGTGGTGATTGGGAGTTCTGTTGTGCTCCTTGTGTCAGGATGCAGCTTATTGGCTGCATGCTGAGCCTCTCTCCCTCTCTCTTGTTCCTGCGCAGCCTGATCAGTTTCACCTGGCAGGCTGCAATTAACCCACAACTGCTTCCACCTGTTCCCACTGCTTTATCAGACTCACCTCTTTCGGTTCCCGTCGCCGGTCCATAGCGTTCACTCCCGCTCAGTCCCTGCCAGTTTTCCTTGTCAGCTCCGTTTGTACCCGTCAGCCTGAAGACTCCGTTCACCTGGTCTTGTTACAGTCAGCCCATAGACTTTCCGACAGTTTTGTTTCCTCCAGTATTCAGCTCAGACGTTCAGACCTCCACCGTTCGGCTCAGACGTTCAGACCTCCACCGCTCGGCTCAGACGTTCAGACCTCCACCGCTCGGCTCGGACGTTCAGCCCTCCACTGCACGGCTCGGACGTCCTGTGCTCCACTACTCGGCTCTGAGGTTCTGCTCGCCTCTGCTCAGCTCTGATGTTCTGCTCGCCTCTACTCGGCTCTGATGATCTGCTCGGCTCTGCTCGGCTCTGATGCTCTGCTCGGCTCCGATGCTCTGCTCGCCTCTACTCGGCTCTGATGATCTGCTCGGCTCTGCTCGGCTCTGATGCTCTGCTCGGCTCCGATGCTCTGCTCGCCTCTGCTCGGCTCTGATGATCTGCTCGCCACTGCTCGACTCTGACGTTCTGCCTCGCCTCTGCTCGGCTCTGATGCTCTGCTCGGCTCTGACGTTCTGCTCGCCTCTGCTCGGCTTTGACGTTCTGCTCGCCACTGCTCTGCTCGGCTCTGATGCTCTGCGCTCCACGGCTCTGCTCAGATGTCCTGCTCTCCAGTGCTCGGCTCCAGTGTTCCTCCCGGTCAGTCTCTCCACACTCCTCCTGCCAGCCAGCTTCTACACCCTTCACCTCCGTCCGTTGAAAGACTCTGGTCTCATCCTCCATCTTCCAAACTATTCAATAAAACTCACTCATAAGAACTGACTCTGTGTGTGCGTGCTGTGTCCGGGTTCATCCCAGAAAAATATATCATAACATTATGGACCGGCCAAGGGATGAACCCGAGCACGCACAGAGCCTGGTGTAGAAGCTGGTAGGATCTGCCTCGCCTCCGGTTCGTCTCGCCTGGGTCGCAAAGTTGCGACGCCACGCTTCCGTCTCGCCTCGCCTGGGTCGCCGTGCGGCGACGCCTTGCCTCTGTTTCGCCATGGTCGCTGGATTGCGACGTCACGCTTCTGGTTCGTCTGCCGGGGTCGCATCCGCGACGCCCCGCTTCTGACTCTGTTTCCTGGTTCGTCTTTTGCAAGTTCCGCCTCCTACGCTGCGCAGCCGTTAAAGACGGCGCTCCTCGTCGTCGCTGCCCAGCGTTAACTTTTGCTGCTGCCCAGCAGATTCAGACTTTGCTGCCCAGCGCCTTCTGGTTTTTGTTTGGAGTTATTTTTTGGTGTTGTGTTCTAGATCTGCTTTAGTTTCTAGTCTTTTTGTATATTTTTTATTGTTTTAGAAGAATTATTTCCGCCTTCTGTTCTTTGTTTTGGCTCAACCTTAGTTTTTGCTTTACTTAGGATTTTTTTTAGATTTATGTTGCTTTTGAGTATTGTGTTTTATTTTGTTTTTGTCCGGGTTTTTGTGTCCCAGGTTTTTTCTAGTCATTCGGGTTTTTCTTTAGTAGTCTAGTTTTTGGTTTTCTTAGTCAGCTAGTTCGGGTTTTTGTTCTCTGTCTTCTTGTTTTAGCCATAGCCCTGATTTAGTGTTCTAGGTTCGCCTTAGTCTTCTGAGTTTTGTTTTTGAGTTCCAGTTTTTTTTTTTACTTTAGACTTCTTGTTTGCTTTCTGTACAGATTTCTAGCTCTAGTTATCTAGTTTTTCATTAGTTTAGTCGTACTTGCCCTCATCTCCCTGTTCTGTTTCGTTTCATAGTTTTGCTTTAGCGTTTGGTTCCTTTCCTAGTTGTCAGTCTTGTTTGTAGATCCGGTTTCAGCCCTGTAGTTTCGTTAGCTCTGTAGTCCCTGTCTTGACCCTGTAGTCCCTGTCTTGACCCTGTAGTCCCTGTCTAGCCCCTGTAGTTTCAGTCTAGCCCCTGTAATTCCAGTCTAGCCTTTGTAGTTTCTGTCCTAGCCCTGTAGTTCTAGTCTTGTTCTGTATTTGTTTTTTCTTTATTTTAGTTTTGTTTGTCTTTATTTTTCCCCCTTTAGTATTTAGGTGTCTGGGTTCCTGCGCTGTATGGGGTCCTGCGTTGGATGGAGTCCAGCGCTCTTAAAAGTCCCTGCGCTTTCTAGGTCCCTACACCCTTCTCCTGTTTTCGTTGTATGTTTTGCTCGGTTTGGGTTAGTTTAGTTCCCTTCAGTAGTTGTTTTGTTCTGTCTTGTCCTAGTGTATCTGTGTTGTTCCCTTGTTTAGGCGCATGCAGGTCGCCGCCAGAGCCCTCCGGCGCACCCATGTCGCCGGCTGAGCCCTCTGGTGCGCCAGACTGTCGCTGCCCTGCGCATGCAGGTTGCCGCCAGAGCCCTCCGGCGCTCCTATGTCGCCGGCTGAGCCCTCTGGTGCGCCAGCCTGTCGCTACCCAGTGCACGCAGGTCGCCGCCAGAGCCCTCCGGTGCTTAAGTCGCTGTCTGTGCCCTCTGGCGCGCCTGGCCTGTTACTGCCTAGCTCACCCTCTTGTTGTTGTTCCCTTGTTTAGGCGCTGCCAGAGCCCTCCGGCGCCCCTATGTCGCCGGCTGAGCCCTCTGGTGCGCCAACCTGTCGCTGCCCAGCGCACGCAGGTCGCCGCCAGAGCCCTCCGGTGCTTAAGTCGCTGTCTGTGCCCTCTGGCGCGCTTGGCCTGTTGCTGCCTAGCTCACCCTCTAGTTCCCTGGTGTTTAGGTCTTGTTTTCCTGGCGTTTAGATTTAGTGTTCCCCAGCGTGTTAGGACGCCCTCTGATTCTCGGTTTCCCGGCGTGTTAGGACGCCCTCTGATTCGTGGTTCCCCGGCGTGTTAGGACGCCCTCATTTCTCGGTTCCTCGGCGTGTTAGTACGTCCTCCGTTCTTGTTCCCTGGTGTTTTAGATATTCCTGTTTCCCTTGTGCCCCGGCGTTCCCTTTGCGCCCCGGCATTCTTCTTCCTGGCGCCCCGGCGTTCTCTTCCCCAAGCCCCGGTGTTTCCCTCACGCCCCGGCGGGTTTTCCCCTGGCGTTTCTGTACACCAGTCGTGTTCCAGCAGGAGTTGTTGAGCCTTGGTGTTTTCGTACGCCTGTTCTTCCCTCTGGCGCTGTCGTACGCTTGTTCTTCCCTCTGGCGTTGTCGTACGCTTGTTCTTCCCTCTGGCGTTGTCGTACGCTTGTTCTTCCCTCTGGCGTTGTCGTACGCTTGTTCTTCCCTCTGGCGTTGTCGTACGCTTGTTCTTCCCTCTGGCGTTGTCGTACGCTTGTTCTTCCCTCTGGCGTTGTCGTACGCCTGTTCTTCCCTCTGGCGTTGTCGTACGCCTGTTCTTCCCTCTGGCGTTGTCGTACGCCTGTTCTTCCCTCTGGCGTTGTCGTACGCCTGTTCTTCCCTCTGGCGTTGTCGTACGCCTGTTCTTCCCTCTGGCGTTGTCGTACGCCTGTTCTTCCCTCTGGCGTTGTCGTACGCCTGTTCTTCCCTCTGGCGTTGTCGTACACTTGTTCTTCCCTCTGGCGTTGTCGTACGCTTATCCTTCCCTTTGGCGTTAAGTACACCCGTTCCTTCCCTTTGGCGTTAAGTACGCCCGTTCCTTCCCTTTGGCGTTAAGTACGCCCGTTCCTTCCCTTTGGCGTTAAGTACGCCCGTTCCTTCCCTTTGGCGTTAAGTACGCCCGTTCCTTCCCCTTGGCGTTAAGTACGCCCGTTCTTTCCCCTTGGCGTTAAGTACGCCCGTTCCTTCCCTTTGGCGTTAAGTACGCCCGTTCCTTCCCTTTGGCGTTAAGTACGCTCGTTCCTTCCCTTTGGCGTTAAGTACGCCCGTTTCTTCCCTTTGGCGTTAAGTACGCTTGTTCCTTCCCTTTGGCGTTAAGTACGCCCGTTCCTTCCCTTTGGCGTTAAGTACGCCCGTTCTTTCCCCTTGGCGTTTTGTACGCCCGTTCTTTTCCTTTGGCGTTAAGTACGTCCGTTCTTCCCTCTTGGCGTTTTCGTACGCCTATATTTTCCCCGTGACGCTGTCATGCGTCCGTTTCGCCTCGGCGTTTCCCTCACGCCCCGGCGATCTCGCCCCTTGGGCCCCTGCGCTCCTCTCACGCTTCGGCGTTGTTTCTCCTTGGCGTTTCCACACGCCCGTTCCTTGCCCTTGGCGTTTCCACACGCCCGTTCCTTGCCCTTGGCGTTTCCATACGCCCGTTCCTTGCCCTTGGCGTTTCCATACGCCCGTTCCTTCCCTTTTGGCGTTTCCATACGCCCGATCCTTCCCTTTTTGGCGTTTCCATACGCCCGATCCTTCCCTTTTGGCGTTGTGTTGCGCCCGTTCCTTCCCTTTGGCGCTGTGTTGCGCCCGTTCCTTCCCTTTGGCGCTGTGTTGCGCCCGTTCCTTCCCTTTGGCGCTGTGTTGCGCTCGCTCTTTCCCCAGCGCTGTCAAGTACTCGCTTTTTCCCCGGCGCAGTCAAGCGTTCGTGTCTTTCCCTGATGTGCCGCCCCCTGATTGTGCTTTGGCACATCAGTGTTCTCTAGCTCCTTGGTTCCCCCGTGTTCTTTGGCTCCTTGATTCCCCGCTGTTCTCTAGTTCCTTGGTTCCCCGCTGTTCTCTAGCTCCTTGGTTCCCCGTGTTCTCTGGCCCCTTTTGTGTTTGCAGGCTCTTTGGTCCCTCAGTGTTCGGTTTCGACTCTTGCCCGCCTTCCTGGGCCCCCTCCACCCGCCCGGCGTGGGGATTCTGGGCCGTCCGGTGTCCGGCCTTGGGGGGGGGGGTACTGTCAGGATGCAGCTTATTGGCTGCATGCTGAGCCTCTCTCCCTCTCTCTTGTTCCTGCGCAGCCTGATCAGTTTCACCTGGCAGGCTGCAATTAACCCACAACTGCTTCCACCTGTTCCCACTGCTTTATCAGACTCACCTCTTTCGGTTCCCGTCGCCGGTCCATAGCGTTCACTCCCGCTCAGTCCCTGCCAGTTTTCCTTGTCAGCTCCGTTTGTACCCGTCAGCCTGAAGACTCCGTTCACCTGGTCTTGTTACAGTCAGCCCATAGACTTTCCGACAGTTTTGTTTCCTCCAGTATTCAGCTCAGACGTTCAGACCTCCACCGTTCGGCTCAGACGTTCAGACCTCCACCGCTCGGCTCAGACGTTCAGACCTCCACCGCTCGGCTCGGACGTTCAGCCCTCCACTGCACGGCTCGGACGTCCTGTGCTCCACTACTCGGCTCTGAGGTTCTGCTCGCCTCTGCTCAGCTCTGATGTTCTGCTCGCCTCTACTCGGCTCTGATGATCTGCTCGGCTCTGCTCGGCTCTGATGCTCTGCTCGGCTCCGATGCTCTGCTCGCCTCTACTCGGCTCTGATGATCTGCTCGGCTCTGCTCGGCTCTGATGCTCTGCTCGGCTCCGATGCTCTGCTCGCCTCTGCTCGGCTCTGATGATCTGCTCGCCACTGCTCGACTCTGACGTTCTGCCTCGCCTCTGCTCGGCTCTGATGCTCTGCTCGGCTCTGACGTTCTGCTCGCCTCTGCTCGGCTTTGACGTTCTGCTCGCCACTGCTCTGCTCGGCTCTGATGCTCTGCGCTCCACGGCTCTGCTCAGATGTCCTGCTCTCCAGTGCTCGGCTCCAGAGTTCCTCCCGGTCAGTCTCTCCACACTCCTCCTGCCAGCCAGCTTCTACACCCTTCACCTCCGTCCGTTGAAAGACTCTGGTCTCATCCTCCATCTTCCAAACTATTCAATAAAACTCACTCATAAGAACTGACTCTGTGTGTGCGTGCTGTGTCCGGGTTCATCCCAGAAAAATATATCATAACACCTTGGGGATTTCAAAGTCCGTGTGGGCAATGGTGGAGCTACCTGGAAGAGTGTGATGGGAAGGAATCCAGTGGAAGGAAGGAATCCAATCACACAGCTGATTCCAAACAGTCTTGTTATTGGTCTCAAACATAATGTTTGTTTTGGACCTCCAATGCCTAGTAAATGTATTTCATTGGTGTATTTTGTACCAGGCTTCTTGAGTGAAAGGTCAATGTTTGATTTTGTGATTGTACTATCAGAGCTGTTGCATTATGTCTTGGTCATTTTGGGCGAAGACAGGGGCAGAGCTTTCAACCCGGCTTAGTCTAGGGCGTTGTAAATGAGTCACTGACAGAACCTCAGCTCCAGGAACAACAATGTCGCTTTTGTCCTAGCTGCAGAACAGGGCGACTGAGAGTTTTTTTTTTCAATAGTCTACTTTTGCGGACATAACCTGAACAAGAGCTGTGTCAAAATTCTCAGCACAAAGTTGACTTTGTTCCCAGTGCAAGCGTGACTCTGCTAGGGCGGTGTTCATGGACAGAATCTCAAGGTGCAGTCATGGAGAGGGTCTCTGGTTTGAGAACCTTAGGGTTTTGTTTTTGCTTATTGGAGATGATGTGGTTCTGATGGCATCTGCAGACCACGTCCTTCACCACGCAATGGAGCAGCCTAATGTGAGGCACCATGGACAAGTGATAGTAAAAGGCTGTGTCTCACAACCAGAAAAGGGTGAAATGCTCCCTCTTGGTAGGGGGTTAGTCTTCAAGCAGAGGAGTTTAAAGTAAAAGCATATTCAGAAAAATTTGAAAAGTTCCACCAAAGGAGGAAGTCTGATGCTAACCAACCAATAGGGAGCAGTTGTCCCCCTCGAGACCCACCTTTCCTCATTTGCATAAGGAGGCAGAAATCCATTAGGAAATGGAAAAGGTACAGGCATAAATAAGTAGGGTTGAAGAAATAGATGGGGTAAAAATATAGAAAGGGACAATAAAACAGCCAAAAATATTTAAAAATAGACAGAAATGAATACATTTCAAATATAAGTAATTAATAAATAAAGTTGACAATTATAATGAGTAATAAATGAGGCTATTATTAAAGAGGGAGAAAATATGCTAATTAAAAGAGATATTTACGTTTATGTCTCATTATATAATTTAATTACTGCTTACATTTATCTATATGCTGTATTTTTGTGTATTTATTTTATGCTAATACATTTATTGAGCATGCGTTTATTTCTAATTTTATTTTTGATTATGTCAGGGTTAGTCCTCCATAAGCAGCCGCTAGCTTGATTTGCCACATTGAACCATGGAGAGTAAGCAGAGTTACGCTGGTAAGCACGCCACGGTTTGGTCCTTTGAGGTGGAGGATTTTTCACCCCCCTCGTCCCCGGAGGTTGAGGGAGTCTTTGTGGAGCCCAGCGGGTCAGAACCTCATCGGTTAGAGCCGCTGGCTCAAGGCGCTGACTCGGCAATGACTGAAGCCAGTGCTGCCAAGGCAGAGGAGGGCAGGATTTGTCCAACTATATATCATATTTATTTCCCGCTTCGTAATCCAGGTTGAGATCACCGACAGCTTTGTGCATCCATTTGCAATATGGAAACAGAGTGTGGTTGATCTTCTCTCTGCTCCGTTTGCTCTGACTGCGGCAGGTTTCAGGACGAGGCAGCAGCTGTTTGCCTGTGAGACAGCGCTGAGGGATGTAGGCATGTGCTCAAAATAATGACAAGGATATGTAAACAGTACTATAAGACAACTATGCTAACAGTTTATTAGCAAAGGAAAAGTGGATTTAGGGGTGAGTTACACTTTAAATATCATGTTTTTTTTCCACTCATGACAGTAGGACGGAGTGGGAAATGCACGGACAGATACGGGCCTTGTGTGCAGTAATAAAGGGTTGCTCCTTTATATTGTGGTGATAAAGGACTGAGTCTAAAAATAAAGCCCTCAATTCTACGTTCCAATTCTCACCTAAGTAAGTAAGGAAGGAAGGATGGTCATATGGGTCATTGTTGGGCATCATATGGTCAACATCTAGTCATCTGCCTGTTTCCACCTCCATCTCCTGGTCAGTCAGTTCTGCCACCTTCAGCTGGTCCACTCCTGCCATCCATAGTTATCAGCTGCAGCTGCCATTATTGGGTATGAGTCAATAGTAATGTGTTATATTGTAGCCCACTATATTTAGGCTTTTTAAAAATTAGCTTTTAGCGCTTTAGAGTGAAAAAAATCTGCAGTCGCGTTGCTTTTGGATCCGACTGCTGCCTTCTATCCATACATCACAACATCCTTACTGCAAGTGTTGAATCCGACGTGTTTCCATTTATTCAGGGGAGTTGTCCTCCACGGCCGTTTCCTCCAGCCTCCAGTTTAGATTGCATCTTCTTTTAATTATATACCATTGGGAGTATTGCTGTTTAGTAATAATTTTTTCTGTGCATCTCTTGTAACATTTAAGGCACATCAATGCTTAATTTTAGCCCATTTTTATTGCATGTGCTTTCTTAGAGGGTCTATTGAAAAAAAAAAATCCCACGTAATTTTGCTGCCTTTGAATTTAACTGCTCCTCTATGGTTATCAGGGATTACAGGGATTTACAAACATGACAGGATATGCTTGTCAACTAGCTAATTTTTCTTTTACTTAAAAATACCTTTTTTAACATTTTATTTAGACAGGAATGTAATTAGGGTTAGGATTAATTATGAAAGTGAAAAGAAATAGCTTCGAACATATTACTGTGTATGTTGAATCTGAAACAGGTTTCCCTTTTTCAATCACAAACAAAAACGTTGTCAGTAAATAATTTATATAAAAAAACGTACCAATAAATTTGACTTGAATTGTTTAAATTTAGCCGGCCGTGACGTCCATTTAACCGGTTGTGTCGCATGTCTCCCTTTTATTATAGGACCATTTCAACTTCGGACGCCTGTCCCTTTAAAATCCTTTGCACGGCCCTGGTTGCGAACTGCGAAACTCTATTATTAAACTTGCAATCATGAAAGAGATAACGTAGCCTCGGCCTCCTACCAGCCACCGCCGTTCATTCTGACTGTAAACAGTGTGTTATTGTTGGTTTCTGGGAGCTTACGCTGTCAAAGAGTCGCAGGATGTTTCCCCCGTCCAGCCAGAAGCGTCGCCTCGGCGCTCCTCCGCGCAAAAACGCTTCGCCTCTCAGTTGTTTACTGCAAGTTCAATTTCTATCTGCGCAACACCACCTGGAATGCGGACACTGGCGACCGCGGAGTCAGGGAGAACGCACGCTTGTGTGGGGAATGATAAACACAGTAGAATGCTCTATTCCCGGAGGGTGACAGCGCATTTTCCCCCATAAACGGCGAGAGAAAAAAAGGGAAAGCCGACAGATGCGGGTTGTCCCTACAGCAGGGCAGCAGCGCCAACGCACCTGCGGCAGCGACGCGCCGCGCCGCGCCGCGCCGCTCCGCACCGCGCCGCGCAGCAAAGGCAGATAACTTCACTCACGTATGAAGGCTGCTCCTCCTTTCCGGGCCCTCTCTGTTTGGAACTGCGTGCAAAAAAACCTCGGCAGGTGCAGTCCCATCCAATGAGGCGCAGTGAGTCCGGCTCGTGTTCGGCTCGGCTCGGCTCGGCTCGTCCCGGTCAGGATCGGCCACTCTCACTCCACCCGTCCACCCTGACAGCCGAACGACTGCGTACATTTCCGGCCCCTTCTCCATCCAGCGGAGGAACTTTAGTGCGCTGCGCTCTCCGGCTCGGAGCTCCTGCCTTTTCATTATATCACGTCCATGTGACACAGCTCGAGATCTCACTCAGCCGAAACTTAAAGGGACCTCTCGTGCGATGGCTCCCCGTGCGCGCTCCTGGTGGGCGGTGCGCGTCCCAGAAAGCTAGAGATGCTTCGGGCACCGCGGGAGGGGCAAAGAGGCAGCGCGGCGCTGCCGATCGGCTGCAGATCAACAAGGTAGATTACTTTTAGAGGAGGGAAACGGGGGTGGGTAAAGTGTATTTGGGGGGGTTTGGGGAGCCACTGGTCCTTGCGTTAATGGCTCCTGGCACTGCAACAGTTTTGCGCCCAATACACGACACAAGTCCTATGAACGTTCTCTGGAACAAACAAGTAGAACAAAACATCTTAATGTAATAATAACTGATCTTTAGATACATGAACTAGCTGTGACAAAACAACGTCCCACACAGAGGACAGGGAGGACACCATGCGTGCCAAAGAGACCAGATACAGACCCAACCCCGGGCCCGGCCCCGCCCTCTTATAATTAAAGTTGATAAAGGACAACAAAGTCCAGATCTCAGGTAAATAGAACATTTGTGGTCCTATCAGAGCTGAAAAGTTGTGCGTGACAACACGAACGAGAGGATTGGGTCGGCAAACTATTGTGAGAAGCTTTTGGAAGGATATAAGTAAAAATCTTTGACCCCTTCATAAAGAATGATCCAATTGCTCAGGTCTTTAGCATGTAAAGATCTGTAATGACTAGCAGATCAGAGAACCTGAAATTCGAGCCGGACACGGTGTTGAGCTTAAAAAGGTTTATTGTTGAATAAAAAAACGGAAAACAAACACCGGCAGGCGAAAGTCCAGAAAGGAGCGGGCTGCTCACAGCAGGAGACGAGGCAGGCAAGGCTGGAGGCAGAGAGCAGGTCTGCAGGGCGAGCTAGGGTCATCTACGGGTTGGCAGGCAGGAGAGGCCTGGGCCGGAATCAGAGAGACGACGAGGCGTCCAGCAAGGGCAAGGCAACATCCCAGAACTTGAGGCAAGGTCAAAAACAGGCAGGCAGACTAGGAATGCTGGAAGGCTTACTCACGCGATTTCGTCCAGCCGATTTGGCAGTGAGTGACTGTGGGAGGCAGGAACAAAAAAAATAAGCAGAGTCCCAGGTGAGATGACTGGAAGCGAATTAAAAGCAGCAGGTGATGCTGATAATATGGAGTGGAGCAGAGAATGAGGGGGAAACTGGCCAAAAATATATAAACAAAAAGGCCAAATCACGACATAGATCTGTTTTCAGCTGTATATGCTGATGCTGGTTATAATGATGAAGAGCAGTAAGGAGCTGGCCCATAGTACAACATCCGGGTTAACTCCATTAAGTTGGCTGTGTTCTTTCCTAGTGACTTCATCTGGTGTGTGACATCATCATTTGGTGACTAACATTGGGGGGGAAACCAGATGATCTCATTTTTGATGATGGTAAATCGGAACTTTTTATTGCACTTCTTTAATCTTACTGTGTACTTCACTTCATTTAGGTCTTGGCAACATGCTACGTGCACCCATTAATGGAATATAAGACGGTGCTGCGTCCAATCAGTCAAGGGATTTATCAATGCCTATTGTGATGTTATAAACAAAAAAGCCTTAATACATATATAAATGAATTAATCAATGATAATAATAATAATAATAATTATTATTATTATTATTATAATAATGACAATAATAATAGTAATAATAATAATAATTATTATTATTATTATTATAATTGTTGTTGTTGTTGTTGTTGTTTTATTATTATATTGTTATTGTTGTTGTTTTATTATTATATTGTTATTGTTATTATTATTTATCAATGCCTATTGTGATGTTATAAACAAAAAAGCCTTAATACATATATAAATCAATTAATCAATGATAATGATATTAATAATAATGACAATAATAATAATAATAAGTATTATTATTATAATTATTGTTGTTGTTGTTGTTTTATTATTATATTGTTATTGTATTATTATTGTTATTATTATTTATCAATGCCTATGTGATGTTATAAACTAAAAAGCCTTAATACATATATATACATGAATTAATCAATGATAATAATAATAATAATAATAATAACAATTATGATTATTATTATTATTATTATGATAACAATTATTATATATTTTTTATTATTGTTTTTTTATTATTATTATTATTATTATTATTATTATTATTATTATTATTATTATTATTCATTTTATTTGTGGGCCCCTGCTCTCTGTGGTGCCAACCTGAAGGTAAAAGTCCAAACAGTTTGTGTCCAGGATGACTGGGGTCTACAGAGATGTTAGCTGCCTTTTTCTGACCCCAGACGTGTACAAGTCCTGGACGGCTGAAAGGTCAGCCTTGCTGATCCTCTCTGCGGACCCAGTTGTTTGTTGCAGTGGGGACCTGTCATGTTTTGTGCATGAGCCAAGCCACACAGAGACGAATACAGGACGGACTGAATGACGGCAGAGTGGAGGATGACCAGCAGCTGCACGGAGTCCAGTCTCTGCTGGGGCTTCTTCTAAACAGCGTCTGTGTGTGAGGACCATCTCGGGTTGAGAGCCAGCTTGGTTCCTAGAGCAGACACGGTGTTGTTGAGGTCGCTGTGGTGAGGCAGTGAGGCAGCGTGGCTGGGTGGGTGGCCTAGTTATTTGGAAGTCATTCGTCATCTCTACTGTCATCAGGGGGTTAAGCTCCAGATGGTTCAGACCGCACCAGTGAAAATTCAACCCACCTCCTGTCTGTATGCAGACTTCTAAATCTCCTGGATCACACCAATGACAGCGATGCCGTCTGCAACCTTCAGGGGCTTCACATACTTGGTCTGCTGAGGTGCAGTCTTTTGCGCACAGAGAAAAGTGAAAGGGGGCAGAGAACACTCCCCTGTTGATGGTTCTTGAACGGGAGAAGATGCTCCCCAGTCTCTCATGCAGTCACACCAGAGGCTTGGGTCCACTGAGAGGAAGGAGCGTCTGGGGAAGGATGTCTGGGTTGATGATGCTGAAGTCCACCGACAGGATGCTACTGTGCGTCCCTGGGCGGTAGAGGTGGTGCAGGATGGCTGACTGCATCATCTGCCGACCTCTTGGCGTCGTGATGTCCTTCAGATGCTTCGACAACTGACGCTGCAAGGATTTCAGCTGTTATCAGCTCAAGGGTTGAGCTGATAACAGCTCAACAATGTTGAAGTTTGGTGAGAAGCTCAGGGAAGGAAACACAACTGACCCATTAAATGAGTGTTCTTATCCGTCGGTACGCACCCGTACACCAGCTTGACCGGATTTGTCCTGCACATTTACTGGAAAACCTTCACTGACAGCCAGACTTGAAAGCGTTTCAGGAAAATGAAACTGCGTGTCACAGCAGCCAGCGAGATCTCTGCCAAATGATTCATCATCGATTCTCACTGAGATTTTACAGACAACTACCCAGACTTCCAGAGCGGTTGCTGCAGGTTGTGGACCAAAATCGAGGTAAATGAGTCACACACGGCACAACAAAAGTTCTCACAAGTCACATTTTGCTTCCTAAACGAATCACTCCTTTGATGTCTGCACAGTCATTTCCTTCTCCAAAATCACTCTCACTTTACAAGAGAGGCAGAAATGTGTTGGCTAGAATTAGAACATTTTAGCCACATGTGCTTGATGGGTTGACTGTCACTGTGCCGTTTAACGCCAGAGACCATAAGCCCCTCAACAAAGGAGCAAGACGAGCAGAGTTAACTCTTTTTTTAGTTTTTTACTCGGAAACTAAAAAAAGATATTAGAAATAATTGCTAAGTTCGTGTCCTAGCGTCCTTTAACTGTGAGTTGGTTTAGAATTTAACCCACAGTCTGGTTTAGAATCAAAAGTTAACCGCAATGTCATCTGTCCGCTCAGACAGCAATGGCCAAGAACAGGGCCGGATTATCCATAAGGGCCAGTGCCCAGGGGCACCAACCATGGGGGGGGCACCACATGACACATGCTTTAAAAATAAATTTTTCATAAATTGTTATATTATTTACTTGAAATTGTTGAAAGACCATGCATTATTCGTTTTGTGAACACTGATGTCACAATAATAATAATAAATGATAGATAAATCAAGATTTTTTTGATTTCAACATTTTAAAATGAGATATTTGAATATTGCTCACTGCTCATATGCCTACATGTAGTTGTGTAAGTTAGTAAATAGTAAATTACATTACAGAAATCCCCTTGATTATGTCTGATGTTTTTGACCGGAGGACAGCACGGGTAAGGGGGGGGGGGGGCTTTGAGGTATAGTGCCCAGGGGCACCACATTGTCTTGATACGGGCCTGGGCAAGAAATGTAAATGAATCTAAAGCCGCCTCCACTTTTTAAGCATTACATCAGAGCTGCATCACTCTCATTCACCCTAAATCAGGTCAAATCCAATAGAAATTCAGTCTCAGTACTGTTGGCTAATCTCATTGTTGGAAATAAAGTTTCAGGTTTGACCGTGAAATCCCTAGCATGTCAAAAACGGTGGACTAAGATCCATTTTTTTTAAATCAGTCGGGCATTCAGCTATCGTGAGCTTTAAAGCGCATGCACATACGTGGACGTAGCAACTGAATTTAAACATTCAGAACGTTCAATTAAAGCCTTTGATAAGAGGGACTCATAGAAAATTAGATCCCAGTGAACAAAACCAGAACTCTGAGGCTTGGGAGACCCCCTGCGGTTTTACAACTGTCGGCAGCAAAAGACACCTCTCGGCTCCGTCTGCCCACCTTTCTTCTGCTATCTGTTGCCTGGCACAACTGCCAGCTTGAAGGGGCTCATTCTGTACCGCCAGCATACAGAGTTCAGACAGTCGAGAAGAGACATCTACTGCCTGCATCCGCCGTCAACACAATTCCCTGTAGCAAGACAGACAGCGGCCTGGCGTACTTTGTGAATTTAGCAATTGTTGAATTAGACAGATGATTGCCAAAACTACCAAGAGTTACACAACGAACAACAGTTAAAGGTGGTCCCGATCAGATTGTTTTTATTCCAAATAATACCTTTCCATTTTGTTTAAAATAGAATACTACTTTGTTATTACATTTTTAATTGTGACCCGTTAATTATGAGAAGAGAATGACCCAAAACGCACTCCAATCCAGATTTAGTTTTCTGATTAAATTACAATATTACATGACGCAAAAATGGATTTTAACTGAGAAGTGCTATATAAATAAACTTGCCTTGCCTTGCATTATTTGCACTCTATGGTCAGGGCTCCTTTTACACAAACTACTGAATCAAGGCAGGCATGGAGCTGGTTCTCGTCAGGTGTCCAGGAAAGCCCAGGTTGTTTTGAGAGCGGCCTTCATGTCATCTACATTTTTTGGGTCTGGTGTCCCTCTCATCTTCTTCTTGACTCCATAGACTGCGGCGTTCAGGGCAGGCCGGTGTGCTGGCCCATCAAGCCCAGCAACACCATGGGTACTGAACCAGGTTTTGGTACCTCTGGCACTGTGGGCTGGCACCAATTCCTGCTGGAAAATGAAATCAGCATCTCCATAAAGCTTGTCAGGAGAAAGAAGCATGGCGAGCTCCAAAATGTCCTGGTAGATTGGCGGGCTGACCTTAGATTCCATTAAAAACAGTTATCCGACTTATTTTTTCTAATAAAATGGCGGATCTAATTTCATCTGGAGAGAAGACTTTGAACCGCTGGACAACAGTCTTGTCCTTTTTAAATCCAGATGAGAAGCTTCTAACCTTCTTACAGCTGTAGCCCATTTCCTGGATTTGTCTGTGTTTGGACTCCAGCTGCAGTCAACACATTTCGAATCTCCCCCTGAATGGGCTTTGCTTCAAACTTCTCTGAAGGATGTCGTTACTCATGCTGCTTGTGCAACACTGCATCTTTTCCTTCCACTCAACTTTCCTTTAACTTGCTTGCATACACTTCTCTGCGCAGAACCAACTTCTGTAGCGATGACCTTGAAATTCTTGCCCTACCCTCTCTGTGGACTGTCTGCTGGACGGGTCAGCTGTCTACCTATGATTGAGCCCATTAAATCACGTTCTGGTGTTGTAATCCCTTACCTTTTTGTGTGTAATGAAACACCAACATTTTTTTCTAAATCAACTGTAAGGCATGAACCATCAAACTTAACAGGAATAAATGCTGGGAATCTGTCAAACGCGTATGCTGAAATTCAGGTTAGATGTTCCCGGTTCATTCGTCTTATAAAGTGTGGCGCTACTTTGGGAAAACAGTGTGAATAGGAACAAATGATGCACTCCAGAGCATCAGTTTTTATCGCCGCCTCTGTGAAATATAATCCTGGTGGAAAAAGCTGCCCGAGTGAATGAAAGAACAATGAGGACAGCGAGTAGTAAAGTAAGCAGGGCTGGAATTTGATAGCTTAAGCAATATAACCAGAAAACAGTACTTTAGGGTCAAACAACATATGAAACGTGTATCTTTATTGAAACCTTGATCTTTGTTATCTCAAGATCTCAAACAAACACCTGCACTTCCACAAGTAGTGTTGCCATGTGCTCACACTGTTGCAGTGAGAAGGATCACCTCACTAGACACTCCCATCTGGTTAACCTGAAGAAGGCTGCCAGTAAAGGTGGGACTGAGCTCTGCAGCCTTCCAGTCAGGCCAGTATGGGGAGGGGCTTACAGACTCACTTACAAGAAGAGTTACAGCAAAAGATTGTGTGGATTTCTAGGCATCATTAAGTTGTTATGGGAACAATATAACTTTGTAAAATCTTTTAAACTACAAATCAAATTAACGAGTGGAGATTCATGCAGCTGATGTCATGGAGGCAGCGCTTAGCGTCCTCATCATGATTCATGCGCTCTGAAGGTAAGGATGAGTCAACATGTAGGGAAAACGGTGAGATCATCCTGAGTTGGAGAGATTTATCATTGGGAGGAAATGGTCAATAGTGTCAAAGAATTGAAATAGCTATTGTGGCTTTGTCACGGTTCTGAACCCCGAGAGCTTGCGCTCTTCCCACGACGCAAGCACCCTGCTCAAAGCACGAGGCCCCTACTCCCCAATATACACCAAGAAATGTAATATGGTGAAAAGGTTGTCTTTCTTGTCTCGCATTTCAAGAGTGAAACTCATATTATACATATTTATTACACACAGGGTGAAATATTTGAGGCAAGTCAAGTTTTTTTGTAGCACATTTCAGTAACAAGACAATTCTAAGTGCTGTACAAGAGGAGAACATAAGAAAAGATGCAGGGGAAAGTACAAATAAATAAATATATATATATATATATATATATATATATATATATATATATATATATATATATATATATATATCGGACTGCAAACTTAATCTAACAAAGTTTCAGATACAACAGTTTAAAATGAACATCAACTCTTGCCTTTAAATGTCCTTTATTTCTTGTAATTGTGAACAAGTTAAATATTAAAAACCCACCGTCTCACATCCTAATCAGCTAATTAACTCCAAACGGCTGCAAAGGTTTCCTGAGCCTCTAAATCAGGGGGCTGCAACCTTTACAATCCAAAGAGCCATAATTAGCCGTCCGTCCAGCTCAAAAAACAACTTCTTCAGAGCTGCTACTCTTACATGACCTTTTCAGAAGAGATGCATTTTTGATATATATCCACGGTAGGAAATTTGTTGCAATTTTTAAAGAGCCACTGCTTTATTTCTATTTTTAGGTTGTAAAATAATGTTCATGGATGAGTCCTTTCAGATGAGAGTAAAGTTTGCATTTCATTTGAAAATGGAAGATCAATTAAAAAAAAACTTTTTACTGATCTTATGTAATTATGTGTTTAATTACCTGTAAGCCTTAATAATCAAAATGACAAGAAACAAATGCTTGACATATTCCACTCTATATGTATAGATTCTGTATAATAAGTTATATTGGTGACCAAAAACTAGTCTTCTCATGATATTGCATTTATTTAAGAATGTACCTGTTTATATGTTCATATTCAATAAATAATATTTTTATTTTATTTCAGCGACTAAATTGACCAAATGAAACACATTATATAGATTAATCCCACACAGACTGATGATCTCAAGCCATTATTTCTCTCAATTATTATGAATTTCTGCTTACAGCTAATGAAAACATGTAATTTAAAATTAGAATATAAAATCACATTTATACAGAAATGTGGGCTAAATGGGTTGCCCTGAGTGTAGTTTCCAACATGACTTCTGCACGCACGCACGCACGCACGCACACACACACACACACACACACACATATTATATATATATATATATATATATATATATATATATATATATATATATATATATATATATATATATATATATATATAATTCTAAAGTCTAATTCTTTTAAAATATGACTATACATATAGAAAAAAAATATGAATCAATGTTGTTTAGCCCATAGCATGATCATAACAGGGCATCTTTTTGTTAAATATCAATTCTTTATGGAGTGATGTAATATTTTCTAAATAATAAATCCTACTTTAAAACTTTCGAGGTTTTATTTGCTGCTAGCCATAATAGTCAATAGAAATAGAAGTAAACGTTTGGAATAGTTTTCTCCGTGTGGAAATCGTTTTGAAATAAAGTTGAGAAATAACATTTTTGACGGTAATTCATCGAGATCAGCGTTAACTAATCAAACGTCGAGTAGAATGACGAGGCAATATGACGAGGCACTGTGGAGAGGTAACGTCCAATCAGACCTCGTTTTATTCGTGTGAGAAGGCGGAGCTAGTTGGAAAAACCAGCCAATGGGTGACAGCCAGGCTCCTGTTAGCTGCTATTTTCTAACAAGATGGCTGCCGTTCCTGAGAGCAGAGTCCTTACTTTCAGCGTTTTTAAATGGAGCTCGTATTCCTCCACGTATTTACCAGAGTGAGTGTTGAGGACACTAGCTAGCCGCTCGTCTTGCATTCGTGTTAATGGCTACAGGGGCATGGGGGCTTCTTGTCTCCTCGGGACACCGGTGCTCGGTCCAGACGGCTGGACTGGCCTAGCTCGTCTGCGATCTGACCCAGCGAACGCTAGCCGAGACATTGGGCATTTGTCGCGATTTGTAGCTACCCCCAACGCCTTCCCGGTCCAGTTACTTGGAGCATTTCTAGCTCTGTAGACCAATGCTCCTTGGGAACTTGTAGCTGAGCCCCAGCTGCAGCAAAGGCTGTTGTGGGAGTTGGTGCAGTCGTAACGTAAACAAAGCAAAACAGGCTGCTATCTGTTCAGAATGGGTCATTTTAAACCACTCCAAATGCAGTTCAGCTATAACCCGTGTTAGCCCGCTGTACTGTAATGTGCGGGGAAAGAAATGTTTGTGTTAGCATAACCGAAGCTGATACGGGCAATTGTTGTTACTGTTAGCTAAGCGCCTAGCTAACCTGGGTTAGCAGCGCTGATGAGCATGTTTACCGGTATTCTGAAACCAAACCAGACTCCGTGGTTCGCTGAAAACATGGTTTAGTGCTGGTGACGTCTCTCTGTGTGTGTTACTGTTTAGCTATACCTGCTGTATAACTTCATAGTAACGCTAGCTGCCGCTAATCGGACCATCTAGCATCATCTGTGCTGACACCGGAAGCTGTTGCTGCACGCTTATGGCTGTTCATATAAATATACTCTGCACACGCTTTTACTAGTCTTTCCTAACCTGCCTTTTGTTGGGTCCCGTCTCAGCCACAGTAAACAAAGCCTTTTTCTCTATTCCTTAGGAATATTTTGGTGGATAAACCTAACGATCAGTCCTCCCGGTGGTCTTCTGAGAGCAACTATCCTCCACAGGTAGGCTTACTACAGAACCGAGAGAACGTGGCTGTTGTCCTATAATGTTGCATCTGTAAACTATGCAAAACGCTCCTCCTAAAATGTTTTTTTTTTTTTTAAATGCGTGAAACTGTGCATGCACATGAATTCAAGCATGCCTCTTTGGTGCACCCTAATACACAAACGAGCGAATCCGTGTCTTGACATGTCTCCATTTTAATCTGCAGATAAATTAAAATACACCTTGCATGCGGGATTCTCCACATGGTTAAAGAAATGATTTCACCCAGGAAGAAGAGATCAATTTGTGATCATAGTTTTGCATAGCTTTGGACAATGTAGGAAGACAAATTCAAACTTAAGCCTTTATTCAACAGATTTTTTATTGTTCTTTACCAAAACTGCAAGTTTTAAAAGTGGTCTCTGGACCCTTTGAAGGAGGCAGAGCTTGGTGACGGAGCTGGCTTTGACTAATATTAACCTGCATGACTACAATGCAAGAGGAAGAGCTGTTATTCTATTGATCTTTTTATTGAGCTTTTGTTTTCTGTCATTGATTATGCATCTATCAATCGACTTATATATTGTTATTGAATTGTCGTCCAGCCCTTGGAGATCGTGCCCTGTGTTCTTTTGTAGCGCACGCCGCAGGGATTACTGAACCAAAGGGTGACTCACAACTCGCAGCATTCACCTCAGCAATGTGACACGTGGAGGATTTGGAGCTCTGTGCCCGGTCCTCATGCAGGCGTTTCGCATGCATTCGGTGCTTTCGGCACAATCAAAGTTGTTGTGCGTCCTCCTCGAGATGTCATATCCTGCGTCGGACTCCGCTGATCAGCATGCACTGGGAGATAATGCTGGAAATCTGCTCTGTGCACGCTCACAGGGTCGGGCTGCTGCTATTCTTGTTTCATATACTGCTACACTCGTTCCATGACGCTGTATTACCCCTTAGTAGTTACAGGTTCATTACTGCCTCGTGAGGTGGATCAGGTGGGTTGATATCTATCTATCTATCTATCTATCTATCTATCTATCTATCTATCTATCTATCTATCTATCTATCTATCTATCTATCTATCTAATATTTTTTTTGTAAAGAGATGCTATCGTTTACCATGGAAAAGGAGAGGCTCAGGCAGCTATTGATGGAACTGCTATATACACAGAAGCACTCTGTAGAATACTCTCAATAAAAATGAATACTGTTGTTTATTCAGCAAAACAGGGAAGTCACTCAATTGAACTACCTTTTAGAGGTGATCCTATGAAGACCTCCAATCCACCCGTGTCAAGTGAGCCAAAACGTTGTTTTCCGCATCAAATATAATGAGCACATTGAACGAATGTAACTGCTTCCTGTTCGCATAAGTTATGTCATGTAGTTATTATAATCGCGTGTGTGCATTTGATGGCTCCAGTGATGTTGGGGGAAAATGACCTTGCATCTAATTGAGTTCCAAAGTTCGCAGTCTTAATGGATCAGCCAGCTCCCCTCTAAAAGCTGCTGCTGACAGGAACCCCAGTGTGATCAGCAGATCGCAGACAGCAGCTCCACACGCCGTCTCAACATCTCATCCATCTATAGCCAGAAAACGCTGTTTGCTCCATTCTCCAGTGATAATAATCACGTTATTGATGATTAATAACTACGTCTGTGCTTGGTTAGAAATGTTCTGCACCATCTCCCAGAGCTATGATATTAACTCGTGGAATTGTGTTGAATATGGATTTATTAATAGTTCATCATGTGAGGCCAAACAAAAACATCTGCCCTCTTATGTGTTATTTAAAGGGGCCATGGCAACACATTTAATTTTTCTTAGGTTTTGGGGGTATAACATGATCTGTTGTGCCCTGATGAGGCCATGTGAATTTCAAAGTGGGCACCAAAGTACCTGCTCAGGAACGGCCTGCTATGTTTCTTTGCTCAAAAAAAAAAAGGTCAGATCAGAAAGTAAAGAGTAGAGCTAAAATATTATTTGTGATTTAATTATGGAAATCTGTGTTTCTGCATCCAAATGTGTGTTGAGACTCCAGTGCTGCTTAGACCTTTTGCTCGACCTTCAAACAAGGGAGCATAAATCTATCCTCCTCTTGAACTCATTGACTTCAAGTGGCAGACAGCTCGGCTTCCTTGCACTTCAAGAGGAAGTGAAGCATTGCAAAAACGATGGTTAACCGCTCAACCAGCTGGTACTATGTGCAGCACTTCAAAGATAGCATATAGTTTATAGTTTTCAAACACTGACACATGGGTGTTGTCATACGATCGGTCCCACTTTGCTGTGTACTCAGAAATAATGACAGGAGGATTAGATTTCGTTTTGATATTTATCACCATCCATTCGGATTGTGATGGTCATTGAGTAAATCTGAGATGAGCTGTTCATTCTACAGCAGCCAATAACTGTAATTTATTTTAATGTTAAAGCGTCGACATGACCATTCAGTGACGTAAATGTTTGTTTTGCAAACCTTGGTATGTGTTCTTTCTTTGATGACACCTTGCTTTGTTTTTACACTATTGTGCAAAATGAGGAAATGAACATTGGTTCATTGCAAAGAGTCTAAATGGTCTACTTGATGCTAGAAAGCTGTTTGTGTATCTGCCCTGACAGGATGTTCAGCTAACTTCAGGCAGGTGTAATCATACCAGCAGAGATCCAGTGAGGATGTCGTTTTTATAATGATTTTTGAACATAAATGCGGTCACAGTTGATTTCATGTTTCGGGTATTGCAAAGTGCTTTGATGAAAATCAGAGCCTTTACATTTTTCTCCTGCGTGTTTGTGTGAAAATGTCCTTCATAAGTTTTTGTTTAGTTTTTTTTTCTTCATTACACAAAGAACATTTGTGCAGCTCGTCATCTGAGACGTCTCCTGACAAACATCTTCCACTAGTGCCTCCCCTCCATTGGAGCCACACATAGCAGGACATTCTGGGAACTCAGGAGGACTCCTGCATGCCATGGCTGAGGAAGTAAAAGAAACAGGATAATCCATCCAGATAAGCAGTCGAGTTCTCCACCCTGATTGGCCGTCCAAATGAGACTCAAACTCCTTTTACCCTTCCTGAGAAGAGATGTTTTTCCCGCCTTATCGATCGGCTCTGGTCCCATTTCAACTGGGGAGCCTCCCATGACTGAATCGGGCGAAACCCACTTTATTAGCTATTATGCTGAGACCGGGACCTTGTTGGCCTCTTTTCATCCAAACGTCCAGGTCTGTCATCCTGGCACCTGTTGTCACCGTCAGAGACCCCCATGTTTAGGCGTGGAGATAAAAGAAAAGGGCTCGACTCATTTGACAGAGAGAGAAAATGGCTTGGAGTGCTTTGCTGCCTTCTGGCTGCGAGCCTGAGATCTAAAGGGCCAGAGCGGACGTTCCTTTGGAGATGAGGGGAATATTATGTTACTGTGATGGCTGTGAGCGATGGCTTCAAGCCTGGCCCTTCTTATTAGATTAGATAAGATAGCGATCGGATAAAACTGAGGACCTTTACATGCAAGGTTTTGTGAAAATCAGATACAAATCTTAACAAATGGCCATTTGAGCTCAATCAGTGATCCTAACAAATTGAAATTGTTGTATTTCTCTTTCTTTCTTTGTTGTTTTTCCTGTAAATGTGAGACAACGCCTTCAACGCCGCTGCTTTGACTGTGACCAGCAGAGCCGAATCACAGGACCCTTCCTGCAACTTCCTGTTGCTCCTGCTTTTATAAATCCCTGCTTCTCTTTGTGTCTCCGTCTGTTTCTCTCCAGTTTTTAATCTTAAAATTGGAAAGGCCGGCGATTGTCCAGAGCATCACCTTTGGCAAGTATGAGAAGACCCATGTCTGCAACCTCAAGAAGTTCAAAGTGTTTGGTGGGATGAGTGAGGAGAACATGACAGAACTTTTATCCAGGTGAGCTCCATGACTTCATAGTCCAGTTAGAAATTATTATTCAGTGGTTTATTTACACGTTTTATTTCAGTTTGCTGCTCAGCATTTAGCTCAGGTTAATAAAGTGATGAGCAATAGCTTTTTTGTATTTTTTACTCTTGGATAGAGAGCAAAGCGTCGATCAGTAACAGTCCTGTCATTAACTACTGTTACTACAACTTTATTACAACTTTACTACAACATTAACATGGAGAGTTCCAGATTCATTTGAGAGAACGCCTTGATATTGGCATCGAAACATTTGTGTTTAGGTCAACTATACCATCCAGGTGGACATTCTTAGGCTCTGCCTCTTGAGCTGAGCGTAAATACAAGGGATGCACAATATTGGGAAACCCGGGAAATGCAGGAAGTAGTCGGGATGACCCTCCTGCATTTACTTCCTTGACCTCCATGTTGAAGACCTCTGGTGTAGGGTGCTACATTAGTCATATGTTATATGCTCTGCCTGTACTCCGCATGCTGCTTGTCTCTAAACTGGATTTAGTGTGGCTCTTGTTTGTGAGTTGTAAGGACAAGCCGTCTGCAGGTAAGCGAGTGAAGCTTGATTCCACCCACTGTGGCTGACAGATGGTTGGTTTTTGGTTTTATGGCAGTAAAACTTCTATCTGCCAGGAGGACTGCACCGTTATTTACATCAGCAGTTTTTTTATGAGCTTTTATGTTTATTTATTATATGGTATTTTTTTTTACCCTAATTTGTCTTTTTGTAATTAGTTTGTTATCCTGACATTTATTGTTTCGCACCACATCTCTTTTGACAAACTTAAGAGATGTAACAGTAAGGAAACGCTGAATGAAGATGAGTGTTGGATGTATGTTTTTGGGAGGATAGCTATGAGTGAAGGAGATGATTTATGGCATATGCAGAATTCTCAGTCCTACAATAGCAATAAGCACTTTAATTTGACCAGAGGTAAAAACAAAAACAAACAAACACATTTGGCACAGTTCTGGGTACATTTGGATAAATTGCACCAAAATCACAGCTCTGCCTGACGCACTGCCCACTAAAATCTTGTGGAACAAATGTGCTTCAGCTGATTCAGTCCTACTGTTATTGTCAAGATGTGGGTTTATCAAATCGGAGGCTATTCCAGGGTTTTCACTAGAATTTTCATACTGCTTTGCCCTGTTTATTTAGAAAAAAGGCTCAAATATTTTGATATTTGCTTTAATCACAAATAAATCAGACATAGTAACAGCTGAAATAGTGGTTCCACTGGAAAATAGTTGTTTTATGCATTGCCTTTACACAGGTACCAAAAGTTTGTATTTAGACCTTTTATAAGCGTTTTATTTTGTTATATATTTTCTGGTTAAAAAAAACTTGGTAAACTCCTTAGATCTTAACAGGGTTTTTAGTATTAGTGATGCATGTGTGGTCCACCTGGGCCAGCTGTACTAAACATTTAAGGAATTATCTTGTGGGCCAAATCCTGCCCTCAGACCTGAGTTTAATACCTGTGGTTTACAGGGTGGAAGTGAACCTGCCGTCATGTCTGGTTTGGAAACAGTGGCACTTGCATCCCTAATATTAACCTAACATTGTGCAAAAACAAAACAGCCGAATTGCAACAGGTCCATCATTCCACCGAACGCCCAATATTCGCTGCATTGTCCGTTACGATGGCTCTTTGGCTATCAGCTTCCATTTTCCAATCGCATCAAACAATAGTTGATGTAAATTACTCACAGAGTGGCTGGTTTCAACTGCTCTAGTCTGTAGGATATGACTCGTCGCCGATGTCACTTCACTTAACTGTTTTTGTCTGGGTAAAATGGAGCGTGGTTTCAGAGTCCTCATAAGGCCGCGGAAAACGTAATTTTCAACTACGCTGAATGGTCGGATGTCCTTGTAGATGTATGTATGTATGTATGCGACAGCCTTTGTTATTTTGTGGGCTTGCGGTGAGTTTGCTGGGAACTTGCACATAAATGCCTTCTCAAGCTGCATTTGCTTCAGGGCAAATGGCGTGTGCGGGTGGTGTCTCATTAAATAGTTTCGGAGATTTGTTGTTTGCACAATATTTGATCTCCATGGCACAAATGGTTCGGCTCTTATCCGGTTCATTGCTGCTTTTAAATAAAAATATTTCCAGACACCTGCCTTAAAGTTTGTTGGTGGTGCTGTAAATGCTTTACTCTCTACTCGCATAGTAACAAGAGCTCATGTCACGTAAAAAGCCACATGGTCTTTTGGGAAAAAAGATTGAATTAAGGGTTTTATGAGTATCGGGACATTCAAAGGAACATCGATTTCAAATTAATTTTTTGAACCCAGCCCTGGTTGAATACATTAAATATTTAGTGCCATTTAGAATAACACTAACTTGTCCCCATCTACACCAACAAGTTTCTAGAACTGTGTGACGCTACCACCTGCTATACACGCTCTATCACCATCCCTGTCTAGAGGTCCATCGACGCATCGGCGATGTTGTTGTATGGCCGCCTTCCAGCAGAGAGCGCTGCCCGTCATTCTAAAGTTGAGCCAAACCCCAGTGTTAGGAGAAAATGTAATGGCGGCGGGAACATGAAACCATCCAAACAGAATTCGGTGTTGTATTATTTTTTTGCACTTTTTAATGAGGATGCAAAATGCTCTTTATGCGGTTCTGTTTTTAAATATAAACACTCAACAAGCTCCTTGTCGGCTAAATGGCTCCCATTCAGCCAGGCTGCCTGGCGGAGCAGAGTCAACTTCTCAACCAAAACTCACTGATGGGCTCAGAAGCACATCAGGGATGCGGTGACCGAAAAGCGGACGGCATTACGCAAAAATTGTTACTTGATAGAAAAATGTGATGCCCAAAGCACGGTTGACGGTTGCGGGCTTACGTGGAGATTATTTCACATGTTTTATTCTATTCATCTTATTTCTTTGTCTTGTTATTTTAGAAAAATGTCCAAGTTGGACGTGTGAGAAAGCCACAATTTGTTTATTCAGTCAGGATTTAATATAGGTGACACAATAACCTGTTAAAATATAATGATGTGCCTCTTTTAAAATTCAGCATATTGTAAACAAATTACTCCATGTTGGGGAAAGACCCTCTTGATACAAGATAACTCCAGTTTTTGAGAAAATGGCCGCTTATCAATGAATCATTAGTCAATCAATGAGATAAATCAACTTTAGATAAAGTCGTTAATGGATAACTTGCATCCCAGTCGATACGTTAATGCGTTCGGCGATCCATTAGTGCATTCACCAACCGTGCCTTGAGAATCAATTGAAGCGCAAGCATACTGAGGACAAAAAAGATCCTCTGTACATTCTGCTGCCGCTCTCATGTCCCCTGAAATGTCTCTTCTGTTATAGATTGTAGCTGCTGTCTGCTCCTTGTTACTCGTCTGCCTGTTTCTTTACGTGATGCGAACCTTGGAATCAGTCAGATTCCTTGTTTGTACCCGCAAACTTGGAAATAAACGAAACGAAATAAAGTTGATCCTGGTTCTTATAAATTCTCCAGTCTGACAAGTGAGAAAGGTCAAATGGCAAAACATTTGTCCAAATGACACATTTGTTAGTTCCACCTAGACAAACTTGTGGTAGACGGTTGCTCATCCGATGTTTCCCTAATAAATCCTAGATTACTTGTGGTTGCGTAACAGGATTAGAAGGGGTTTTTTCACTCTTAAGTAATGTGGGTTTTCTGTCGAGATGTATTCTGTTCTAGTGAGGGGAGTCGTTTTGGACTGGAGGGTGGATAGAATAGGCCTTCCACTGAAACAGGTCTGTGTTTGCAGATAGCTTCCCACACAAGCCATGACTACAGTTTCAGGATCAACACATCCAGAGATCGGTTAATATCCAAACTCAGTGTGGCATCTGTTGAGACCTGACCCATTTTTTTCCCCCTCCTTTTGTCCCAGTGGCCTTAAGAACGACTACAACAAGGAGACCTTCACGTTAAAGCATAAGATTGACGAGCAGATGTTCCCCTGCAGATTTGTGAAAATAGGTAAAAGCTGACACGGCAAGGAAACGCATCTGGGGTTTGCTTTGCTTACACTGCTCATGTATTCCTTTTATTTCCTCTGAATCTTTTCCTCCCCGTTCCTCTCAGTGCCTCTAATGTCTTGGGGGCCCAGTTTTAACTTCAGCATCTGGTACATCGAGCTGCACGGCATTGAAGACCCTGACGTGGTGCAGCCCTGCCTTAACTGGTACAGCAAGGTAAGAAAACTCAAGCTGCATCCTTCAAAAAGGTCTGTTCTTACATATCTACAAGAGAAATTCTTCAAAATAAATGGAATAGTTTAATTTGCATGAACCTTCATGAAAAATGTTGTTGCCACCAGCACTGGGTGGTACAGATTTCACTTTTTTTCCCTCAAATCAACAACTGGATGGTTGAAACTTGGACACAATCGGCTGTTCCCCTGGACACCCTAGCTCGGTTTGAGTTAGAGAAAATCCACAATAAATTTAAAGACAAGCAACCATTTGTTGTTTGTAATAAAAAAAAGTTAAAATGCCTTTAAGAGCTAAGGATTTTTCCTGATGTGTAATTGACAACAGGTATACAAGCTAAAAGATCTGGTTTGAAGTGTGGTTACTTTAGACGTTGTTTCGGGTCACACAAGCACCAAAAGACTTCTGCACTGCAAAAACATGACCAAAAATTAAGTAAAGTTTTCTTGAAACTAGTGTATTTGTCCTTGACTTGAGCAGCAAGTTTACATTATCTGCCAGTGGAATAAGATCCTTGCACTTAAAATAGGAGCAACTCATCTCCATCTTATTTCCAGTGTAGTTTACCTAATTATCTTATTTTAGGTGTAAAAATACTCATTCCATTGGCATATCATCTTATTTACCTGCTCAAATTAAGGACAAATACACTAATTTCAAGAAATTTTGACTTATTTTTAATTCAGTTTTTACAGTGTGCACTGTTTGTTTTCATGGACCTCCTAGAACCGGTATAAATTTGCTCTCGTCGTGTCGATCCAGTACAGGGAACAGGAAGCCATCCGGCTTTGCCTCAAGCACTTCCGGCAGCATAACTACACGGAAGCCTTCGAGTCGTTGCAGAAGAAGACCCGCATAGCCCTGGAGCATCCCATGCTCACCCACCTCCACGACTGCCTGGTGCTGCAGGGAGACTTCGACGCCTGCGAGGAGCTCATAGACAAAGCTGTGAGGGGTACGGCCCTAAAGGTCCAAGCGCCTTCCCTCGGCGTGCCGTCGTCTTCTACCCTTCGCGATTATAGAAATGCGCCCTTTCTTATCGCTTTTCCCAAATATTTGATTGTCTCGTTTCTCCGCTAGATGGTTTATTTAACCAGTATATCAGCCAGCAGGAGTACAAGCCCAGGTGGAGTCAGATCATCCCCAAATGCAACAAAGGTACAAGCAGCCAAGAAATCAGCCGAGACGACATGAACAGTGAGACCACCTCTTCAAGTGGGGAAACGCTCCCGTTTCTGTCAGATTGAACACCTCAGGGCTCTGAAAGCGTGGCAGAAGGCTAACCCATGTTCTTTCCTCCCACTCTTTCATCTTCCATCCATTCTTTCCTCCTCTCTACTGCACTCCCCCCTCCTTTTCCAGGTGACGGCGACGACAACAGGCCAGGGATGAGGGGAGGACATCAAATGGTCATTGACGTCCAGACCGGTGAGACCTACGCAGACAGTGATATGACTCACATCCTCCCACGTCCAGTTCAAAATGCAAAGCTCTGTTTCTGTTTCTGTTTTAATCAAATGAAACCTCCCTCTCCTCCTCCGCCTCCAGCCCTTTTTCCTTCAGGCCCGGCCCGATTAGAAAAGCGTCACCCGTCACCGCTTTGCGCTTTGTCGGTGAAGCAACTTTAGTTTTTAACCCGTTGGCTGAATTTGGCGGCGTTGGCGCTGTCTGCAGAGCTGGGTGGAGTCTGACTCAGACCACAGACCAGCCTCTGTTTTTATTAAGAAACCAGTGCAAGTTGATCTCAGTTTATTTCCCATTGTTGGCTATTCACATCTAAGTAATCTTCCCAGCTAAAAGGTTTCTTTGCAGAATTAATTTCTCACACCAGTCATCAGAGGAATATTAACTCTTAACATTTTGGCGGCTTGTTTTTTTCCGCTGCTACAGAGCCGACTCATGATTCTAGGCGTTTCACGGGCCTGATGTCGGATTATCTGCGTGAACAGATGCACCAGTCGGGCCTTTCCCGGCCAAGGCCGATTTCCTATTTTTACGTCTGACCTGCCAATGAGGACTTTTTTTTGCCAGATTGCTTTTGTTTGTGTTCTAAGCACTGAAACACATGATAGGAGAAGCCATGCTGGGGATCCTTTAGTGTCTAATACAGATTCTTTGACATTAGCAGCGGGCGGTTCTTGCGGGATGAACTGCCGGACCTGCTGCGGTTTGTTGGAATCCAAATAGATGACTTGTGTTCAGTTGAAACGCGAACGTTAAAGGTAATTTCTAAAGCTTCAGTTGACTGAAAGACGTGCCCCCCCGATCGCAGAGATCTGCTTCCACCTTCTTAAAAAGGAACCCTGATTGCAGCCTGCTACAGACTGCTACAGGGATTTCTTTAAAAGGGAGCGACTCGTTTTGAATTCGGTCCTGATGGTTGCCGCTGGTCTGCCCTGTAGAGACGGTGTACCTGTTCGGGGGCTGGGACGGCACCCAGGACCTGGCAGACTTCTGGGCTTACAGCGTTCAGGAGAACCAGTGGGCGTGCATCTCCAGAGACACCGAAAAAGAGGTGAGGACGGCTCTGACAACACCAGCATCGCACCACGACCACGTTTATGGTCGCCCCCCTCGGTGCTGAAACGGCGATCCGGCACAGTTCTTCGGCCTTGAAGCCGTTCCCAGCATTTGAAGCGGCTTCGTAAGTCTCGTCTGCTGTCTACCTAACAGAACGGTCCGAGCGCCCGCTCGTGCCACAAGATGTGCATCGACTCCCAGCGACGGCAGATCTACACGCTAGGCCGGTACCTGGACTCCAGCGTCAGGAACAGCAAGTCCCTGAAGAGCGACTTCTACCGCTACGACATCAACGCCAACACCTGGACGCTCCTCAGCGAGGACACGTCGGCCGACGGAGGGCCCAAGTTGGTGTTCGACCACCAGGTACTCTCACAGGCCTGGAGGAACCAGCCGAGAACTTTACAGCCTAGCGGCGCACACGGCACTAGATTAAAAAAACACAATGAAAACATTCCTATTTCACTCTGCGGTCACATTTTTTTCGTCTTGTACGGGGGTCGAAGTGTGTTGGAGCCGCTTTTCAGTCTGAGTTGAATAAAGACTAAATACAGTTTATCATATACAGATTGTTTTCATTATGAAAGCTTCGTTTCCCAGAAACAGCTGTAGTATTCGTGTTAGACATGTTTTATTTTATCTCTAAAAAATAGATATCTGACCCCAGATTTAGTAAATCTCTGACCCGCTGATACAGATTTTTGAATCTCGACTCTTTATTGTCATGTAACCATAATGAAGTTTTGGTGAGAGTAACACAGGAAAGGCATCATTCAGTTGCATGCACTGACAACACTCCCCGAGAAGCTGAAAGTGTGCAAATAATCATCAGAAATAAACTAAAACGGTCAAGTTAAATGATGTTCAAGTCAAAAAGACGGGTAGCAGTAGGTTTACAGGATGGTGTAAAATAAAATAATGTAAATAAAAAATGTGTCGGACAAACGTTTCAGGAAAAGTCAAAAGCTTCCAAGTAATCATTAGCAAAAAATTTTAATTTTCAGGTTAGAGAGCTGTGCAATTTGCATGGATGTCCAAACAAACCCTCCCTGAAAAGTTAAAAGTGTGCAAACAGACATTAGCATGTGAGAGGCGGTCTAAATAATTCTCAATGGGATCAAGAACCTGTGGAACCAGCAGCAATGTAACAGACCATGAACTGGGCTGGTGGTTTGATTCTCAGCAGGGGGCGATGGCCTTCACAGCTTTAGGGGAAAAAAGCTGTTTTAAATTTTAAATTTGTCTTCAAAACATGTCATGGTTGAAGAGCATCAGTGGAAGTCAGAAAGAGATGGAAACACGCTGTCGGATCTCAGAAATCACGCAGCACTTGAGCATATCACACTGTGGCGTGACATTCGAGCAGACGTGTCACACAGCGGCATCAGACAGAGCCGAGTGTCCATCCATTAACAGGATGTTGGGGGTGTAATTGCACTTAACAGTGGAGTCGGATGCTGAGAAAAAGCAGGAGGAGAGAAAGGAGACGGCAGAGCCAGGATGAGTTCAGAGTTGCCACTTAAACTGGGCGGAGCGTCTCGTGTTAGCATTAGCAACCTTAATCTCTGGGTTCCATTTAGAGAAAGGAAATCCTCTGATTCTGGGCACCAGCCAAGTTCCTGGTGGATCTGCTTCCAGAAGCCAGTAGAATGTCTGAGTCAGGCTTTCTTATAACCTCTGAATGGTGCGAAGAAATCTTTCAGAAAACCAGAAAATGGCAACATTTAAATGTACCAAAATATGTTAACGTTACCAAAAAATAAGCTCAGTCTTTTTTTTTTTTATGTCCTCTTTGCTCCTGTCTCTCTTCTCTCCATCCTTTGGCCGCTGGCCTTTTGCTGCAGATGTGCATGGACTCGGAGAAGCACATGATCTACACGTTCGGCGGCCGCATCCTGACGTGCAACGGCAGCGTGGAGGACAGCCGGACGTCGGAGCCCCAGTTTAGCGGCCTGTACGCGTACCACTGCCAGGCGGGGACGTGGAGCCTCCTGCGGGAGGACTCGTGCAACGCCGGGCCCGAGGACGTTCAGTCTCGGATCGGGCACTGCATGCTCTTCCACACTGTGAGCTTCAGACGAGGGGTGGTAAAGCCTTAAGGCCAGGTGTCTTTGTGATACGCTAAGGCGGATGTTGTTTCTGTACCCGCCCACAGAGAAACCGCTGCCTGTATGTGTTCGGGGGTCAGCGGTCCAAGACGTACCTGAACGACTTCTTCAGTTATGACGTGGACGCCGATCACGTGGAGATCATATCGGACGGCACCAAGAAGGATTCTGGGATGGGTGAGCTTCAGTAACACGACATCTAACCTTTATGTGCTAATACGAGGCCCCTTCCTATTTTTTTCCTTTTGACCGTTTTCCCAGTTCCAATGACCGGTTTCACCCAGAGGGCCACCATCGACCCAGAGCTCAACGAGATCCACGTCCTGTCGGGGCTGAGCAAAGACAAGGACAAGCGGGAGGAGAACGTGCGCAACTCGTTCTGGATCTACGACATAGCTCGCAACAACTGGTAGGAGCCAAAGCCAGAGCCTCGTCTTGTAGAGATGTTTCTGTGATCGGCGTAACCACAACAACACTCGCAGGAAGTTCCTCGACACACGCAGAGAGCAGCTCTTTGCTCGCCGTGAACGCGCCACAAAAGCTCAGCGTGCACGCAAACCTAGCTAGCTCCTAGCGATCAACATCTCTATATGACACTAAGAATCATGAGTCGATGATGCAGATGTGGTTGTGTGTGTTTCTGCACAAAGCAGAACAACCTACATTGATTTTGCTTTACCCCCTTGATAGCTTCAGGAAGTATTCAGGTTTTTTTTTTTTTTTTTTTTTTTTTTTTTTTTTGGCTGCTTCCTCCATTCACTTGTGTGTGTGTGTCCCCTCAGGTCGTGTGTGTATAAGAACGATCAGGCTGTAAAAGAAAATCCAAGTAAGACGCTGCAGGAGGAGGAACCGTGTCCACGCTTTGCACACCAGCTGGTCTACGATGAGATGCACAAGGTAGCACTTCTACGCTGCAACATGCAGTTTGCACGTCCAAAACCAAGATAGCATTCAAAAAAGAAGATACTTAAAAAACAAAAAAAATATATATATAATCACTTCCCTGTGACGGTGCATGCTGCCTCTCTGTGTTTCATGTATATTTTAGGGCTTGGGAAAGTCTCCCATTAGAAATGGAAGATAGAAACTGCAAAATCTACCACTAAATGGCAAAAATCATGTGTTTTTTAGCATTTATGTATCGTACGACAAATCACGGTGGTGTGTTATTTGGGTTATATATCCCATTATTCACAATAAGCTGCTGCTGGTTGAAATGTTCCTTCAGGAATTCATATGAAACTGACTTATGTGCTTTGTAATTGGAGGATCTTTGTTATTTAAGTGAACCGTTGTTGCTTGATGACTGAGAGCAGAGCCCAAATAAAAAAAAAAAGACATTAAAGAAGGGAAAAAAGACAACACATAAACAGGAAACGGGTTGCCATTCAGAGGAAGTCCTCTATAGACCTGTATTGGTATATTATGTCTGTAAAGTAGAAAGAGGATCTCACGACATAACCACAAAATCTGCCTTTATATATTTAATAAACTAGAATATTAGGGAAACACTATTATTGAAACGTTCATTTTGTTCTGTGTATATTATTCACACAGACTGATGATTACAAGCCTAAAGGTTGATATTAGGTATTTAGGTAAAATATTTAGTCTGACAAACGCCTCATCAAACCACCTGATTTATTCAATGATTGTATAACATGATCTAATTTCTTGATTGAAACAGGAATACTAATTATTGCTTCTGCTGCATTGATACAATGACATTTACTTTTACCCAGAGAAGCCCAAATCAATCAACCAGAGATTGAACTCCCCTTTTCCCTTGTTAATTAGACATAAAAACGAAAGGTTTCCACTATTTGTTTTATTGTCACAGCCCACCAGCAGAATGTACATTATATTCCTTGTAAGAAAGGAAAAAGTGAAAGAAGCTGTGATTGGCCTGTTCAGCAACCGGTGGGGGAGGGGCAGTGCTGTGCTACTCTCTGCTTTATGCATCCATAGCAAATTCGAGTCATTTGGAAATGATAGAATTGCAGCGGAGCAAAGGGAGAGAGGGAAAAGGGGAAAACGTCTAGCCATCTCTTTTATTCAGTCCCAATAAGGAATGTGAGATCTTTGGCAAACGGATTGGATTAACTTCAAGCCCTGAGTCACACCCAGCCAGAGTGTCTGGAATGCGATATTTAGTGTCTTGCTGAGACGCGGTTGCAGGATCATATCTCCAACTCGCATGTTTCTCTGCCTGGCTTTCTGACCATACAATGTGGAGTTTTAAAAACTCCGGGGTTTGTTGATGTTAGACAGACGGATGTTTGACCCGCGCATACATTCCACCGCGGGCTATTGGCAACGCTGCATCTGTTGTCATCCGCTCAGTTGTTGCTAAGCTACAGACACAACACCCCGATGCGTTTGTTTTTAGCAATATCTGGTGATTTTAATCACACCTCACTCTCTGCTACACTTCTAACATCTCAGCAGTTTGTTAGCTGAAAAACAAAAGGCTTTCTAGGTTTTATGCAAATCTAAATGATTCATATCTCCAAAGCAAAACTCCTCTTGGCGAATCAGGTCACCGTCTCTGATCAGAATATAAGCCTCTCTTTTATTTTTGACCTGTAATGCAGTGTTTTGGACAGCCATCTTAGTTTTAGTCTTAGTATTTTTAAGAAAATTCGTATTGGTTTTAGTCGTATTTACTCATTTCTGTATAAAATACTTTGTCAGTTTAGTAAAACCAAAAAACTATAAAATTTCAAGAATCAATTTTGTTGCTAAAGATTTAGAAGTGATACTTTTTGGTCTAGTTTCAAATTGGATTGCTGGTGTTTTAAAAAAAAAAAAAAAAAATGTTTGTCATTACCTGAACTATATGACTGTGTAGTTATGCAACATATTGATACGAGTTAACATATTAACATTCAATAGCAAATTAATAAAGTAATGATAGTTAATAGCAGCTGTAAGGACCAAAGCCTCTTCCTGAATGTTGAAACAACTGCTTTGACAAACATGCTGTGGGGCAGAACAACCAAACAGACCCAGGGGAGGAAACAGAGGACACCAGAGATTGGAGTGTGAGTCGCAAAACGCATTTAAGCCCACAGTGGAAAAATAATTTCTTAAAACTTGGTCTTTGGAATTGATCTCTGGAAATGAATGAGAATCAATTCAGAATTGGAAAATCCATAAATCTTTAGCGCCCTAGTATTTGCTATGTATACAGCGTACATCATCTGTAAAGGTCTACAGTGGAATACAAAACAATCAAATGTAGGTATCATACCTTAAAAAAACACACACATCCCAAACATGCGAATATATATATATATATATATATATATATATATATATATATATATATATATATATATATATATATATATATATATATATATATATATATATATATATATATTAGGGCTGGGCAACGATTAAAATATTTAATCGCGATTAATCGCACTGATTAATCGCGATTAATCGCATTGTATTTACAAACTCCAAGAATGAATTCAAAAGTAGTGTAAAGAGCACTTTTATTTTAATGTTCTGCTGCCATATGAACAAAAGTGTTGTAACATTTGTAGCACTTATCAGTAACACATATTTAGTGTAAAGCTCAACTTAAACATGTAAAACAAAAAATAGCAATAATAATAAATTAAAGCTTATTGCCACTGACAGGGAATTCTCTTTATGGGGAAAAAATCTACCAAAAACAGGCAATTTCTGAGGTAACAGCAGGGAGCAGCATTACCATTTTATGTTCAATACCAAAGTTTAACTTGGCAGTGGTTACAACTAACTTGTTTCTGTCATATTCCATGCTGGAAGAACTTTAAACTGAAATGCTTCCTAACTCTATATCTGCGTTTATTTGACGTTGACACGCGTTTTTTTGTTGTTGCTTTCTCGCGTGCATATAGTGAATGGCAGGGAAAAACAGGCAAAAACACATGGATACTTTGAAACGAGAAGCGACTTCACCGACGGCGTCGATGCAGACCCCCCCCCCGCTCCGCTCCGCTCAAAACTTGTTCCGGCCGCCAACTCACCGCCTCGCCTCGCCTAAGCTCGCTCGCGGTACCTGCGGGAAACACCGCCTTCCGCATGTCAGCTGTGTTTTTTTCCCGGCCAGCACCTTTCTTCCTCTTTGAATCTGAGGTTTGGCTGACAGCGAGGTTATTGGCGCATTATCGCCACCTACTGTTCTGATTCAAACCCCTACACCGCAGCAACAGACCTTCACAAAATAGAAGCATGTGAGCAACATGCGTTAATGCGCGTTAAAGAAAATATCGCCGTTAATAGTCTAATGAGTTAACGCGAAATTAACGCGTTAACTTGCCCAGCCCTTATATATATATATATATATATATATATATATATATATATATATATATATATATATATATATATATATATATATATATATATATATATATATAATTTTTTTTTTTTTTTTTTTTTTTTTTTTTAAATGTGTCATTATGTTTACTGAAACATAATTTTGACAATATTAGGAAAAAAGAGCAACCTCAATGCAGCATCGAAGTGATTTTTGGAGAGGAGCTCCCCCTACAGGACCTTTTTGAAAAGAGCGCTGTCGTAAACACCGCCCCCACAGCTACAGCGCAGTTCATAGTCACTTATTTTACAACAAGTCTTCGAAGAGACCCTATAATAGACGCCACAACAATATTTGTCCAGCTTTGGGATTAATAAAGTATTTTTACAATGAATTGTTATTCAGTGAAAATTGTGTGACAGAAAATTCTGGTGGTTTTGAAAGCAGAACTTTCTAAACCGGGAGCTCGACTAATCCTTTTCCTAAAGGGTTTCCACGGCACTAGTTTTGTCTTGTGTGCTAACAGAATAGACATTCGCTTATCTTCTCGACAATGCCCGAACTTTACGAAACCAGAGAACAGAAACTTTAGTACTAATCCCAAAAATCCACTTCAAGTAATGTTTGCAAATTCATGTCTAATGTTGTTTATCTCTTAAAAAGAAATTAACTTAACCGTACCTGTTCAGTGAAAATGCATTTTATTTTACTCATTAAACAAAAGATATGAGCAAATGTTTTTTGCAGCTGAGCATAAAGGTCAGGACCACCAGACTCTTGAGTGACGGGGAACTTTTATTGCGTCCCAAACCTCCAGGTGCACTACCTGTTTGGTGGAAACCCCGGGAAGTCGTGTTCTCCTAAGATGCGCCTGGACGACTTCTGGTCCCTCAAACTGTGTCGGCCCTCCAAGGAGTACCTGCTGCGCCACTGCAGATACCTCATCCGGAAGTACAGGTCGGCAGAGTTTATTAGTCTGTAACTTGTGTCACCTCACCTTAAAAGGCAGCGGCATTAATTTGCTCTCGTTAGATCAGTTTATTCAGCTCAGGTACCAGATCAAATTTTTCTCTTTATTTCCAGCCTTAGACATAAAGAACCTGATCTCTTTATGTCCTTTTTTTTTTTAAGAATCTGACTTATTTTGTTTAGCCGTAGCCTTTCAATGTTAATTGTTTCGAAACTGAAACTGTTATTTATGGGAGATGATTATTGTTAAGAGGTACAGCTAACCTTTAAAGTTGCCATTCTAGCGCCTTTGTTGCCATCTAGTGGTCATAATGTGTAACAGCAGTCTGTCCTTTTTTGTCGACCACGGCTGCGTTGGTTAGGTTTGAGGAGAAAGCCCAGTCAGAGCCGCTGAACGCCCTGAAGTACCTGCAGAACGACCTGTCTCTCACTGTGGACCACACGGACCCTGATGAGACCAAAGAGGTACTGCAATGTTCTGCTGCTATTTAGTTTTATTTAAGTCCTCTAACTGGATAAAACATGAGCTTTCCAGAGAGAGTGAAGGAAGCGGCAGATAATAGAATTTGAGTGTTAACAGAGAGAAACATGTTCTTAGCTGGTGACTGATGTAGCAGCGGGTGTGTTTTTATTGTTAACCAGTCCAGGCAGTTGTGTGTGTGAGAGCAGGCTGGGCTCTTTTTCTCTTCTGTACTCCTGAATCTCAGTGACCCGGGTGTTTTGTGCTGTTTCAGTTCCAGCTCCTGCCGACTGCGCTCTTCAGGTCCAGCTCCGATTTCATCCCTCTAGGTAAGAACTCAAGAACCAGGCAGTGACGCACAGCGGACACATGGGTTTAATTCTAATAGGCGGGCCTTTATTAGCACAAAAAAATGTGAAAAATGATCAACGAATGCAACATTTGAGTAGGCGGGCTAATAAGAGGTCCGCTCGATAAACTAGGCACAAAATCATATCACACTAAACCTCAAATTGACCTGCAGCACTGACGCATAAGTGAACTTAATCCTGGTTCATCTAAACAATTTGTGTGGCGTGCCATCATATTAGCTTTTGTGTAAACATGGGATACATGTTGGATGCAGTCGGCCTGAATCGTGTTTAAACTATAACAATTCAACAAATGGAAGTCATATTTTTAAGATTTAGGTTGTAGATCAACATCTTAGAGTTAAACTAATTATGTATTTATTAGTGTATGTTTTTTAAAACATACACTAGGGGTAGAGTTGGGAGATATGGCTTCAAAATGAAATTTCAGATTTTACTGTACCAAATCCGATGGATCTAAATACATCACAGAGATTATTTTAAAAAATCTGCTTTTATTTCAGTCATCTCACCTGGGAGTTGACCTGAATTCAAAGTGCAACTTAAACCCAAGCTGTGAACAATGAAAATATTACACAAAAAGGTTTGCTGCTAGTGGTTCTACACAGTGTATATGTCCAAGAACAGGCATCAATTCACTTAAACTTAAAGGGCTTAAACTTAAACAAGTGAGTAGATGAATACATTAAAGGGTAAGACAACTTTCCTCTTTAGAGTATTGTGATAATTTATTATCTTAAACATACGTTCAACGTTACGGATCTGTTTCCCTGTAAAAACTAGTCATTCATCATATAATAATAATAATAATAACATCTCAGCCAATGAAAACTCCGTACGTTGGTCCATCTCTGTGCTGTCATGCTCCCTCAGCTTCCCTTGTGCGTAATTGGTAGACTTTTCTACATCTATATAATGACTGGAATATATCTAGTGTATTGCATTTATTGCCCACCCATACTTTAAACAGAGAATTAATGTTGCGTTATTGTGGAGAATGCAGCACAGTGGAGCACGGTGGTTCGTTTGTTGTGCAGCCGACAGACCCAGAGACCTTGCAGGCATCCAGTCCATCAGAACGCTCTCTGTGCTATACTGCAGTGATCTGTCATGCAACAGGAGAACGATCCGAACACCATCAGCAAATCTACCATGCTAGTTAGGTTTATACTCTGTTGCCGGCTTGGGACAGATCGGTGCTCTTCTTTTTCTTTTAATCCGTTCTGCGGCTTTAAGGCTGCAGCCGGTTGCAGCTCAGGCAAGCACAACGAACCGAGGTGGGTGCCATACTGACGGGGTGGTGTCTCTGCTCCTCCCTCAGGTTTCTCTGACGTGGACCAGACGTACGCGCAGCGAACGCAGCTCTTTGACACGCTCGTCAACTTCTTCCCCGACAGCATGACGCCACCCAAGGGCAACCTGGTGGACCTGATCACCCTCTAGCGGCCCGGTCCCCTGACGCCCCCCCCCCCCCCCCCCCCAGGTGGCCAGCTGAACGCGCACCTGTGCACACGCCGCGTGAAAACAGACCAGACTTGCCAGCTGAGTCCACTTTCTCCACCCCCCACTAAATTAACCATGGCGACGAGGATATTTAAACACAGCATCACTGTGCTAGATAGATAGAAGTAAAATTTCCTAAAAGCCTCTGGTGCTTTTTTTTTTTTTTTTTTGGTGTTCCTTTTGAGCAGAGAGTTTGTAATTTTCAAAAAAAAAGACAAAAAAAAAAGGATTGTTGCACTTTTGCTTTGTTGTTGGGTGGGACTTTTACACACTAACACGCGGAGCCACAGGCATTCTACGAATAATGTTGAGGGCCAGAGGGAATTATTTAAAGAGTTTCCCCCGACTCATCAGTTCTTGAAGTTTTTCCTAAATGTGTCTCTAGGAAAAACATTTGTTAATCTTCTCGGCTGCTTTCGTTTTTGATGGACTGCTCGTTTTTTTTGTTTGTTTTGTTTTCCCCTTTGGATCGCTGCCCTTTTTACAGATGACAGCCACGCAGCTGCAGCAAAGAAGTGGTTTACAATTTTAGGAGTTTTAGTGAGTGCCAAGGGAAGAAGTTTAACACGTGTGCGTCAGAGGACATGGAAAACGGCTTTTGGCTCTTGGAGGTCTGGCCTAATACAAGACCAGTTTCAATACTTCAATTAGCGGACTGTAATCTGATCCTAACTGCTGAAATAATGTACAAAATGTGTAAATATAGGTACAGAATATTTTCCTGCATTAAATGCATCTTCTGCTGGAATGTTTCCCACTTTACTTAAATCGTCTGGGTCTGCACATGAACACATATTAGTTCCTGTATCAGATATTCAGTGTACGGGGAAAACGTCTGTGATTGTGCTTAAAGAACCTCGTTTAGTGTAACCAATTACCTTGTGTAGGTCTCCTCAAAGTCCCCGACGTGAGTAGCGGCTACCCACAATGAGCTCTTTTGTCTTCTAATGAATTAAGTCAGAACCAGCTAATAGATGTTGAATTGCTTCTACAGACAATATCCCCATAATCTGAAAATATCTCTCGTCTTTCCTAGAAATGCTCAGTTTAAGCAGCCAATATTCTTTGTTTTGTTGTGATCCGCTTTCTGCAGGTTTTTATTTTTTTATGAAATGCATCAAAACTGAGAACCTGCAGCATTTTCAGTTTCTAAATCACATCAACCAACAGCGTGCGCTTTGGTTCACTAAAGATTAAATGTTAGCTCCCTGGATAGATAACCTTGTAATCCTTCCATGGTGAAATCAAAACTGCTACCTCTATCATTAAACCCACAGCACACCTCTCTCTCTCTTTTACGTTTTGTACTTCCTTAACGAATCCGAATCAGCCGATCAGACCCCAAAGAAAAGAGGAAATCCGTGTTGGAGAAAAAACCTGATCGTTGCATTTCTATTATTCTAGAAAGTAAATCATCGGTCGTAAATCACAGTTACCAAACGGCGAGCAACCCTCCACCCTGTTTAGGTAAACCCCCCCAAAGACCTATTTTCACACAGAGCGGTCAAGCCGACATGTTTCTGTAGGGAGCCGACCTAATTTCAGTGAGTATGAAAACAACCAAGAAGTTGTTTTCACAAATCGTCGCCTTGAAAACAAAAAACGCCATCCTGAATGATGGTTCAGCTTGAACCGTTGACGTGGGTGCTCCCGCGCCCCCGACTACCCCGAGGCGACGCGCATCACCCACCCAGCTAGCTCCAACAACACGGGTTACAGTTACACGCTGAAACAAACCGAGACCCGTGACGAGAAGCCCCGCTCCTTAACGTGATGCTTCCCATCCTGTTGCAAGGGTTCCTAAAATCTGCTCCCAACTCGTCAGCCCCGCCTTCCGCATCCTTACGGCTTTCCTTCTGCCCTCACCTCCACCCGCGCCCCCCAAAAGCCAGACCAAAGAACTGCTCGTCTCAGAAACTAGAGGCCAACCCGTGCAAACCCACAGCCAATGAAAACGTCGAGTGCAATGCGTAGAACGCGCAAGGCTAGTTCCACTTTTAGTTTACAGTAGGTTCTCTAAATGAATACCCCCCCCCCCCCACCCCACCCATCCCCCGTCTGATCAGCCGAGTGACGCACAGAGGCAAATCCCTGACCGCTTCCTGAGCAACATGGCGCCGCTAGCACATGCAGATGAGTGGGAGTCTCCTGTGGCCAGCTTTCTAGAATGGTGGGAAAACAGTACTGGTGTAGATTTAAGGATTTAAGGAAAATGATGAGGGGCAATGCAGCCCAGCTGAGTGACACGACAGTGTTCTGAATGCAATCCTCTGAAAACCACTGCCTCCCTCCAACATGCCCACGTGGAAGCTTCACATGTAGCATACGACTCTTTGCCCACCAAACTGACGCTTGTAGGACTTTTTTTTTTAAATCAGAACATGTTCTCAGGCTGTTCTCTTAGCAAGGGACACGGTCAGAGGAAGATAAACAGCCATGGTATGAAATGACAGAGGCTCGCTTCCTCTCCCGCTTGTTTCTCTTGGATCGAGGGGAAAGTAGCGGCCCTGCTCTGGGATTAACGCTCCTGCAGGATATGGCGAGCTGCTTCTCCGGCAGTAGCATCCCCTCTTTTAAAGAACCAGTAATGGGAGGATGGCTTTCAATAATCTTAGGAGTATTACTGACATTTTAAGCCTTAGCAGGGAGGAAAGAATCATGGATTTATTCCTTTAGGGAAGTGGTACCAATATAGAGGTGCATGTTATTAAATTGGCCTTTTTATTTATTTCAGTAAAAAAAAAAAAAAAAAAAAACATTAATTGGATGTTTTTCATCCTTTTTGCTAATGAATTACTAAAATAAATCAACTTTCAATGAAAAATGCATGTTTTAGATGCACCTCTAGTGGACGGTGTGTGAGTGTGTGTTTCCATGTGGCTCTTATACAGAATAGTTCAACCCTGTGGTTAAAAAAAAAAAAAAAAAATACAATAAGAATGATGACCCCCCCTACTGTATTTGAGCATTTAGGGTTTTAGTTGTTTGTTTTTTATTTAACCAGAGGAAGGTTTTGTTTAAGAAAGCTTCATGCTGAACACCTTATTATAAAGACTCATGCCAAATGCTTGTTTTCTTCTTCCATGTTTGGGAATCGGTCCCACAACCTTTTGCCGTGTCATAACTTATTACCATTTGTCTCTATTGGCCGGCCCCCCAGCCCCGTATGGGTGGGAGGGATTTTAAGGCTGCTGCTCTCCGTAAAGCACCACTCTGTGCGCACACAGAATGTGTAGAAAGCCTTGTAGTATTGCATTGTATGTAATGTATATAACAAATAAAGATTGTATTTTGTTCAAGTTTTCTCAAGCGCTGTTTGTTTCTGGGTTTTTTTTGTTTTTTTTTTACAGCCCACTGGTGGCTATGTAGGTGTATTACATAGAGACTGCGCAAGTAAATTGGAAAAGAAAATGCTTTTATTTTGCAAATCTGAACAGATACAAGATCAACAATTTACAGCTTCCAGTGTGTCAGACCCCTGTTGTCTGCCTGCAGCAGCAAACAAACCATAAATACATCAAATAATGGGAACATACTTTGGTGAAAGTGGTGCAGCTATAATAAAAGTGAATATTTACACACAAACACAAAACAGAGGACTGGGTCAGATCGGAGAGCCCCTCGTGACTGATTTTCTTTTTTTTTTTTATATGTAGCTAAGGACTAAAGTAAATACAAAACAAGTTCTTGATTGGTTGAAATGGAAGGAAATCTGTAAATGATGTTTGATTCCTTTAAGATCAGCGGTGACTTTTAAAAAAGAAAACATCGTAGAGCTATTTGCAGGTATGGTTATAGCAGCTTTTAGTGGCAAAACAGATTTCTTTTATTTTGTTGTCCTGTGGATTGGTGAACAGTTTCTTACCAGCAAGTGAGAACTCGCTCAACGTCTCCAGCTCATTTAAACTTGCGTTACTTTTACCTTAAGGCTGGTCAGCTACGGGTTAAAAACCATTTTCTATGGACTTGGACCAATGCCAGTCTCAACATTCTGATTGGTTTATGGCCATGCTGTCTGAATGTGTTTGCAATAGATGCTGATTTATACTCTACATGTCATTTCTAGAGCTGCACATCAGTAAAACACGTCATTGCCGTGTTGTTGTTGAAGATTGCAATGACAATATTGGTTACAATTACCCTGCACTTTCACCACTCTTCCATCGTCACAATGTTTTCATCGTTCTTCATGAAGTTCTAACACCTCTGCTACTAAAATATAAATCTGATGTTGGCATCAATGGCCTTTTAACAGGCTAAATACTGTATATTACCAGCATGCAGGGTGTGAATGCATTGCACCTGAAATATAATATCCTATCAAATATTGCTAGTTATTTCCATCAAGGAAGTGTTTTTCAGGAGACTGGATCAGGAATTTTGTCTTGATGCTCAGAAACCCAACACCAGAGAGCAATCACAGGGTAAAATTAATTCTTTAAGTTCTTTAAAATGGCGTTTACACAAACCACTATGGTATTTCAGTTGCTTTTACAGTTCATTACGTCATGGATTTTTAATCTGGTTGGATAAATTTACCTTTTATTTCAGATTAGGTTCTGCTACAGATTGTGGGGAAGTTTTTTATATATATATATATATATATATATATATATATATATATATATATATATATATATAGATATATATATATAGAGTATATATTACCTCTTAAGATGAGAGAGGCAGACTAGAAGTTGCAAGCACCCGACTCTTTAAAATTTATGTATATACTATTCTCACATAGGCAGATCAGATAGAAGTCATTTTATGACCATGCATTTTTTTCTACTTTATCTTCTGCGTTTGCAACACGACACCACAGTTTCTAGATTAGCAGAAAGACATCTGTGACCAAACAGACTGCTGTTGGCTTCAGGCTTCGGTGAAGGCTAACCTGTTGGCAGAGAGTAAACCTCTTGAAAAATAAATATGTATATTTTTTTGTTTTGTTTTATCACTCGTTTTTTGTTTCTGGAGCACATTTATGCCAACCGTGATTAAAATGTACAGACAGATTTATGCTTTAGTTTCACTGGAGGAGGAGGCGGTTAACAATGGAAAACACCCATTGTTGTAAATCAATAGTTTCTTTTCTATATATACACACATCTTTATCTAACGCTGACACAGTAAGTCATTTTGCTTCACTGCATCACTTAACCGCAGCACCCTCAGCTGTAGTAGCCAGGTACGTAGCCTTACCTTACATTTATACCAAAGTTTGATGCTTGTTGTATTTAACCTTGCTTCTGTTGAATATTTTAATACCAGGTCAATGATTTTATGAATTAACAGACTAGTTAAAAAACAACATTCAGGCCTTGCATCTTTATGTAGAAGTCACTTATGAAGTTGGATCTTATACGTTCTTATACCCAACCTGAACTAGTTCTGATTGGCGGAGAGCTCGTGATTTCGATTCAGCTGGAGTGAGACCAGTTATGTTAAAATCCTAACAACCCTGCAGCTTTCAAATGAACAATCCAAATGATCTGACCAGACATTGCAATCTAAGAAAGCAGACATTGCAAAAGCTGGCAAATGAGAGAATACCCTGTGGCAGTGTCCCTTTATGAACACCTATAAGAGAAGTGTAAAGACAGTTTTTTAAATACAAAGAAATGTTCTTTATTCTATCTTAATTTATTGCAATCAGTTTAATAAATCAGAAGCTAAAAACACTAAATTCACTTCTGACCTCACCATTAATCTCCTGAAACCCTCTAAACCAGGAGTCTTCAGCCCTGGTCCTCAGGATCCACTATCCTGATTGTTTTAGGCGTTTCTCTGCCTCCACACTCCCAACCTAAATAAATGGGGCATTAACAGGCCTCTGCAGCCACTGATGGCTGCTGAGCAGGTTATGCAATCATTTGATTCAGCTGTGGTAGAGCAGAGACACATAAAAAAAAGCAGGGCATTGGGTCCTGAGGACCAGGGTTAAAGACCCCTGCTCTAAACTGCCATGCTGAGCCCATCTCTACGGGAAGAGCTTCCTCAGGCATTGCGTTAGTACTCAGCAGTAACAATCCAGCCTTTCTCTGACAATCACCAGAATGCTTTAAAGTATCCTTGGGTCGTTTAACTAGAAGCTCTAGACCTGCCTAGAAGTTTGGAGGTGCACTTGTTCCTCTGACCAAAATGATCAAGCAGACAGGTTAATGAGCCACGTCCCTTGGTCCATGTTTGACTTGGAACAAGGCTACGACTCCAGGTTGGTCTGTTAAACTCGGGTGAAAACAATAAGCACAACGCTGTGATGCTTTTTAAAAAAAAATATATATTGCAGGTGTAATAACTGATTTATGTTTTTCTGAGTGGGCAGCGGTGGTTTTTGACACGGCTCTTCACCCAGAGCGGCATCTGATTGTGGGCGGCACAAGCACTCATAAGAAGTGTTTCAAAGTTGCGCCCTGACGACGTTTTTTATTGCACATTTGGAACTACAGCCAAGGGGAGGTGGGGTCCAGCCTGTACAGCAGACACCCTTATGGGCTGCTAGGTAAATGGGTGCAAGCCTGAGTAGCAATTTTGCCCCATTTCAAAAAGTGGAGTGAGACGCTCACTGATATTTGACAAATGAATTGTGGGACATCTTATAAATCTGCATACAGCTGCAACAGGCGGTGATGTGCATGCAAGCTCCACTGATTGGGGGGCTGAAAATTAACTATGCCAAACCTTGGACAATTGCTGTCTTAGTATCTGATCAGTGATAGATCTTGGGAAGATTTACGATATAGTCCAATATGTTAGATTTTGCCACTGTCCCAAACAACAGCAGTGCCTCAGACGGCGCCGATCAGGAACTCTGTTCTGTGCGATATCAGGAGTGATAGGGGAAAGAGGAAAACTGGTTCCAGTCGCCTCGGCCTCACAGGTGGGTGTCCTCCTCGTCGGGCATGTCCTTCATCAGGTTGTCAATGGGGACGATCCAGCTGTCGCTGAACTCGCCGTTCAGCGCCATGCTCTTCTCCTGCATCTCCGGCTGACCCTCCATCACCTCCAGCGTGGGGTTGTCGTGATAACCGTTCTCCACCGTGTGCAGCTCGTCCGTCAGGTGGAGCTGGGCGGACGGAAAGACACAGTCTGTGAGAATGTAAGCATTTTTATCTGGGCAACTAAACCGTGAGCGCCCTTTGATGCTGATTATACTGAAAGCGACGTGGACGCCCGGCGGACTGCGGGACGCCTGCCCTGAGTGCCACCGCTGCGTCCGGCCAGAAACCACCACGGGAAAAGTTTTTTTGTACTGTCTACCTTGAACGTGGATCCAAGGCAGTTTCTCCTCTTTTTAGATCAGGTAGAAACCAGATTAAGTAGAGAACATTACACAGAAGGTTAAAGGAGAGTCTGGAGAAGAATTAGGCTTTAATAAGTTGTGTAAGACCGCTAAACATTCCTTCACTAAACATATCGGTACTTTATTTCTTTTTAGTAGTCCTCATTATTGATTTTTACTTGGTTTATGAGTTACTAATACATTTAAACATTGCTTCCATTCGTAGCTCATCGGGTTTTCCTCATAATCTGCTGCTGAATTATAAAAAAAATAACCTGACCAGCCTGATTGATCATGTGTAGCACTCTAGTTCTGCACATGATCAATCTGGGACCGCTCCATTTGAATGCGTTTGGGGAAAGGAGGGACACTTAACAGAACTCTCTGAGCTGATTGGGCGAAGCGACACCTAGTGCTCGCTTACTAAAGGTTGGTTTTAGCCAATCACGGTATCCAATTAAAATGTAAGGGGTAGCTGCAATGAGAAGCCACAACAAGGTAAGCTAGTGAAGGCACTTGTTGTTCTTCTTCTTTCAAAGATGAAATGGTGGATTCTGACCAATCAGATGTGACAGCAGCAGCTGCGCATGCGTCCTCCTGCCATGTTCACGTTGGTTCGGCTGTGGGCTCGGCAGCTCTTGTTTTCGTCACACCGGTACGTCCCGCCTTAAACCACAACACCGCAACGTGATTGGCCCGAACCGCTTTTGGTTCGAGCTCAAGCGGGGGAAGCGGGAGCGGCACAAGATGGATTCTCGTTTGTTTGAGAACGCACAAATAACCCAAGAATTCATCTTGCAGGCAAGGTTAATAAGATGTAGCACCAAAAAATCCCTTCCAGACTAAAGGTGGGACTGGTGATGTTCGCTGGCAAGGTCAAGGGGTCCGAGTCAATTTAATACACAGGTTGATTGATAAACCTACTGCAAAATTAAAGTGAAATCCAACATTATTCATGGCCCTAGCGCAGTAACATTTTTAATTCATTTTATTTAGTAGCTTCAGCTCGTTTCTGACAGGAGATGTAACAAAACATAAGAAAACAACACAAAGGAGTTTAGTTAAAGAAAGAAGTCCGTTTTTCTGGTTTTACAACCCAACGATCATCAGAAGTTCTATTTATCAAACCATTCTTCTGATTGCGGTCCCGTATTTGAACGTTTTCGCTGGTATTTTTGAAGATTTGTCTTTCATGATGAGCTCCAAGTCTTTGAGAATGGAAGGCCTCCGTGCAATCACCCTCATCTTTACTTTCAGGTCAGGGCTGGCTGGCCCACTCCAGCATGTTAATACTATATTACTTGGTATTAATGAAGTAGTGACATGTTTTTTCTTCTTCTGGTCTTTTTCTGGACCGTGAGGGTTTAATGCCTACCTGGTTCTCGTTGTACGGTTTGCGCCGATGGGACACACAGAAGCCAAGGATGATGATCATGAGGAGCAGCGCGCCACACGACACCAGGATGGCCACCAGAGTTTTGTTGTCCGTCTGTTTCTGCACATCAATAAAAAACAAGAGGAGACCGACTTACAGCTTTGACACACAAGCCCTGGACTACAACGGCAACAAGGCAGCGCTTACTTGGGCGGTGGCTTCCTTGATCTTTCTGTATTCTTCCTTGACGAGGCTGGCGTCGACTGCAAAACGAATCGGCGGGGGGTTGAAATACGACGTCTCTTATTCTGAGAGGCGTCTGCCTGAACGGTGTAAGCTTTTTATTTATTTATTTATTTTTACCTTTGCCGGTAACCTCCAAACTGTCGTAGAGGATTTCTCCGTTCTCCAGCTTCAGGGTGCAGGTTGCGTTTTGCATGTTTTTTATGAAAGGCGTGCACAAATCCACCAGGGTTGGGTTTTGATGCAGCTGCAGGTGGAGGGGGGGGGGGGGGGGAGATGCGCACGTTTCGGTCATTTTTTGTTTAAAAGAAATATGCGAGTTCAAAACTACTTTTCCTGACAGAGACTGGACTGGTCAGAGGAGATAACAGAGGTGGGATCTTCCTGTGCTGTGATGTTGGGATTGTTTCTATTGGTGAAGGCCCTGGGTGTGTTGGCAGTCAAAGACGAGGCTGAATATAAATAAGATGTGGGAACAAAGGAAACCAGTGACAGGAAGGAAAGGTTTCCACCGAGGAGTTTTCCCCCTCCCTGTTGTTGGAATCCTTGATTCTTTTTTGTCGCAGACTTCGCTGCTTCCTGCTCTCTTCGACACAGTCTAGATCCCTCTCTGGATGTTGAAACATCCCTTTTTGAAATTCTGTAATTCTCACACTTATTTGAAACACAAAAAATGGATTATTAGATTTGAGAACGTCAGAGAGGATATTACACAAGAGGTAACTCTCAGCCTGTCCAATGAAAGGGCCGAGCTTAGACCCGAGCAGCGGACGTGCCGCCCTCAGCCTCGGGGAGAAGCAGCCGCCCGGCCAAAGCGGGGCAAGATGTCATCACGGCTGCATCGTGAAAGCACGCGTGGTCATGAAAAGCGATGAAGTGTTGGACGACCGCCTCCAGGGACAGGCTGGTGAAAGCGAAGAGCAGCTAAGGAGTCTACGGTAACTCTGGAGGAGCTGCAGAGACCCACAGCCTAGGTGGACGAATCTATTGGATAACCACAAATCTGGCCTTTTATAGAAGAGTGAGCAGTGACTATTGAAAGAAAGCCACAAGAAGTCATCTAAGGCATGATGACTAGGAGAATATCCTAGTTTTAATATAGCAAAAGTAATTTTTTTTTACGACTTTTCAACATCAGATAACATCCAACTGTTTGTCTCACAAATATGTAAAATAAATCTAAAAATATGAGGGGTTTTTTTGTGTGTAAATTTATTACTTTGTGTCCAATAATTTATTTTCTTTAATCTATAATGGCCCTAATACAAAAGGATTTTCTGGAAATTATGAGAATAAAGTCACAATATCGTGTACAAGAATAAATAATAGAGCAAAAATAAAGTCATTATGAGACTGAAGGCAAAATATTATGAGATTAAAGCTGTAATATTGTGAGAATAAAGTCCTGATATTGCAAAAATAAAGTCATGCGATAATTGTTTGCACAATTGTTTCAAAGTACTGATACTGATGATGATTTGATGCGGATGTGCTAAAAAGATTAAGTATTTTCTTATTTGCAAAACCAATACCAAAATATAACTTTACAAGATGCTCAATGTTTCTTAACAAGGAAGGGAAACGCGCTTTGTTGGAGTTTCCATACATGACATTTAAAATGGGATCGTCAGTCTCTGGCAGTTATTTCAAGGTTCTCACAGGTTGAAAAGTTTGAGAGCCCCTGATCTAAGGGACACAGCAAACATGGGGAAACAGGTGCCCTGGTAAGTTAAGACTAAAACTAAACTCTGTCCCACATGCAAAATGCAATATGTGATGAAAAAATAATAGCACATGTCATCCTGAACACACCCTCACCATGGTGAAACATGGGGGTGGCAGCATCATGCTGTGGGAATGCTGCTGTTCAGCAGGAGCAGGAAAGCTGGTCAGATTTAATCAGAATTTGGATGAAGCTAAATCCAAAGCGGTGACGAAAGACAATCTCGTAGAAGCTTCAAAAGACTTGAAGCTGAGGGTTCCCCTTCTGGCAGGACATCGGCCCTGAACATTCAGCAATAGGCTCCATAGGATGGTTCAGACCCAAGCCTGAAGGACCAGTGGAACTCCAGTCCTGTGGGAAGTCAGTCCTTAAAAGGCCTTATTTCAGCAGTTAAAGCAGTGAAAAGTAGTTCTACTCAGCACTGGGAGCTGAAATACGAGCACACACTCCTCTTTCCAGATTCTAACAAAGATATATATTTTTTAATATTAAATCCAAATATAATCCTTCCACTCTACAGCTTTTCTCCTCATATCAATTGTTAATTAAAAATGCTCATACCCCACGAGCGACTGTAGTGTGTTGTTCAAACTCTATAAAATGTTTGCCAGTATTCCAATAACTTGGTTTATCCTTCTAGGAGTTAAGGCTTTACAAAGAAGCGAGTCTCCCAGGAGGAGTTCTCCTTGGGCCGAACACTTATGGTTTGTTATCCAGACTCCATCTCTGCAGCGAAATGTCAGTTCAGATGGAGAATCTGGAACAGAATGGCCACTCCGCTCTTCCTGTGCCCAAAATAAGTTTGGTATTGTTGTGTTGTCGTTCTATGGCATCAAAAGTCCAAAAAGCCCCGGAAGGAGCCCTAAGGGGGGGGAAAAAAGTAGTGGAAGGGTGTGTGCTGCTTTTCCCTGACAGGACAATGGCCTAAGCTTTGTGTTCAATGCCTCTTTTTTTTATTATTATTTGTGTGAATAGACACAGTCCTCAAGAAACAACTCAAAATCCAAAAAAAAAAAATCTTACCTTTGGGTCATTTAGAGAATACTGCAAGAGAAAAAGAAACATGTCAGAAGAATTATTCCTTTGTGTGTTTTGTCTAAGCCGGTGCTGATGAAAGGCAGGTTAGACTCCTTGTAGTTCTAGTTTTGCTGACCTTAAACACCGTCGTCTCAGCCGGTGCTGTACTGGTGGTTCCCTGGGTCTGGGTTGTGGGTATGACATTCGAGTCTCCTACAGTAGAAGTTCGGCTGGAGGTCATCGTCCTCTCCGTTGTCAAGTTTGGGCTTGTAGGTCCAGCTGATGGCCACCCAGCGTTTGCTCCGATTGGTCTAGTGGTACCTGGAGGTTAAAAATGATGCTGATTAGTCTGAAACCTGCAGCCCTTTGAAATCTTTCTTCAAAAGTAAAGATCGGCGGTTGTAGGAAACTTCCATCCTCCCATCAAGTGTTACAGGCCTCCAAGGGCTCTGTATTTTTGCAAGAAAAAGTAAAAACATAAAAAAGAAAAAAGCTGAGATGGGGTCTGAGCTCCCAGCAGACCGCCACACCCAGCGCTCACTCCTGCAGCAGCTCCCTCTGCGGGCGGATCACGAGAACTACAGCTACAACCCCAGCTCAGATCAGAGCGTCCTACTGTACATAAAGCTGGGGCCTTTCTCATTAAAAATAAAACGTCAAATTACACCACGCACATCTCAGGACATAACACAATCAAGTCCTTTTGGGGGTGATCCACGACTAAACCCCCAGTTCTCAAATAATTGGTTCAAAACTCAGGTGGAAGAAGCTGAGCACAGTACAGATGTTAGTTGTGCATGCCACACATCTGGCCTTTATGGCAAAGTACCCAGATAAAAAGCAATCGGTGAGATCAACCCATAAGACCCATAGCTATTAGCTAGATGACCAATGAACGTGGCATCGGATGCACTTTAAATTGTAACAATGTTGTTGTTTTTTATGTACTGTCCCTATCAAATAAACTTATAAATAATAAGAAGACCCGTTTATGGTTTGCTACGCAGGGGACACAGCAAACTTGCTGAAGGAGGTTCTGTCGACAAATAGAAACAAACTTCACTTCCTTGGTCTTGATCGGGTGGGGAAAAACAAAACACCATGTGTGGTGAAAAACTACCAATGTGCATCACCATTCCCAGCGTTAAACATGGTGGTGGCAGCATCATGGTGTGGTGATACTTTCCTGTTACTATTTTACATAAAATCCCCCAAAAAAGGAGAAAGTTGCAGGAGTAGAAAATTCAACAGCGATGAACACCGACGATCGGAGCAAAAGGGATACTTTAAGAAGTCACCAGGGTGCCAGGAATTTTGGAGCAAATTCTCGTTTGCATTCTCTATTATTTCTTACTATGTTTAATATAGAAGTAGTAATAAGTAGTAATCTACATTTATCACTCAATGAACAGCTATTAAACTTTAGACCAGGGGTGTCAAACATACGGCCCACGGGCCAGATCCGGCCCGCCGAACATTTAAGTCCGGCCCGCTGGCTAAATGCAAAAGGAAGAGAATGATAAAACAATTATTGAAAAAAACATGTACTTCGTTTAATTGAAAATCTGCAGTTCCCATATTGTCCACGCTGTGTTTTAATTAGCAGATTAAGCTTCAGGTGTGGAAAAATTTAAATCATTTCTTAATTTGTATCTGTTCAATGTATTTTGTCATGTAGGACAGTGTTTTTAAGTTCCAAAAAATGTGAATAAATGTTTTTCAACATTGTATAATCACTGTGATCAGTTCTTATGCATAATGCACAAGTAAATGTTTAACTGAGTAAAAGTATTGTTGAAATTGCACATACTTTTCTTAAAAACGCTGAGGTTATTCATAATATATTGTGTAAAAGTGAAATTAATTTAATATAAAAATCAACAACAAGTTCACTTTTATTAGTTCTATTTAATCTTGCAATGAGTTTACTCATGTGGCCCTCTTGAGATCAGACTAAGCTGAATGCGGCCCCTAAACCAAAACGAGTTTGACACCCCTGCTTTAGACTTTGCATCTCTGCATCAGCTGATCCATTTTTGCCTTTAGTGCCGTTGTGTATTGCATGAAAAAGCTGAGAAAAAGTGTGAAAGCTATCATTTTTAGATTAACTTTACAACCTAAAACATTGCTCAGTTCCTTTGCATTTTTTGGCCAGAGTAATGAAGAGCCACAGTGGAGGGTCTGAAGAGAATCAGAATCAAGTTTAATTGCCAAGTAGGTTTGCACTTACAAGGAATTTGACTCGGTGTTGATGGTGCAGACAAGAGCAACACGATCAGAGCTCCAGAGCCGCACGTTGCACACCCTTCAGCCAGTCGCTGTGCACGCTGGAGTAGGATTTTACTGTTGTTCTTTTCTAAAGCCTAACTCTAACTCGTCTTCATGCAATTGCAGTTTTGCACCTAGCATCGTTTTTTTTTTTTTCCTTTCTTGTTTAGACCATTTTCTTCCTAACACGCATCTATGGCTTTACAGATCAGGCATGAAATGATGTTGATGAAATTGCAATGACTACCAAGCCCATGTAGAGCTTTCCATCAGCAGAAAGCTGACATGCAGACAAAAGTGGAATGCTTGTAGTCCACTGGCTGATAAAAGTAAGCAGCCAAAGCTGAATTGTGGGTCTCTTAACCGGCAGATTAACTTTACGACTTGTGATTTGGTCTGTCCTGAGATAAAATATCATGGAACGAGACATCCACCACTCGGTTACCACATGAGCAGTTTTGGCCATCTCACATGACGTGTTTCAGGTAATTGTGGGCAAAGCCGTGCGTTACCTGTGCTGCTGTCCCGTTTTATCGTCGTCGGCATGGTTTGGGCGCTCTCAGGCGTGGTCTGCGCTGACGGAGTTGCTGTCACGGTCACCATCTTCTCGGGTGTCGTCTGAGCCCCCTTGTCTCCTGGTTGAGTGGGAGACGGCTTGGGGCCTCCGCTGGATCCAGCGTTTGTGGTCGCCAGCTGTTGGCCAGACACCTGGCTTTTGGGGTCGGAGGTCACCGTGGCGGGGCTCGTCGCCTTGGCTGTGGGGAGAGCCGAAGAGGCGGCGGCGGTAACGGCGGTCCGAGGGTCGGCGGTGCTGGCCGGGGCGGGCGGGACGCTTGCCTTGGTGGCTGACTGGGTCGCAGCAGCCGTAGAAGGCGTGACGGGTAGGTCTCTGGTTGTGGTGGTGGCGACTGGTCGTTGTGTTGATGCCGTCGCTTTGTCAACTGCTTGAACGGACGTCACGGACGGGGCTGCAGTTGTTGGCTTTCCTTCAGTCGGAGCGACAGATGTCACGGCTGCAGCGGAGCTTTTCGGTGTCGTGCCGCCTGCTGTCACCACCGTGGTAGCCAAACTCGCCTCTGGCTTGGAGGTCGTCCCGTCGCCGCTCACTGAGCAGATGCCTGCGAGTAGAAGAAGTCAGAGCGTTAGCTGCTGGGAAGGTCTGCGCAGGGGGGGGGGGTTACATGAACACAACATCAACAGTTAGGGGCACACCAAGTCGAATGTCTGAGACTTAAACAGGACAGCCTGCTTTCACCATGCTGGGTAGACCTACATGTATTTGTAGGAATTTAAAGAGGAAATAAATGTGGAGGTGTCCAGGTTTATTCATCACTACAGTACACTTAGAAATGATGTTCAAAATCCACGTCTCTAAAAATGTCACAAATCTTAGGAATCTGAACATCTTTATATGAGTTTCAAAGTCCCTTTCTGTGATAGTCTATTGTTAACGACCAGCTTCTTTTTTTACTTTTAGTTTCTTAATTGGCGCTCATCTAAAGATTAATACCCTTGAATTTAGAAGTGGTTTATAGAGTAACCTCGTGTTTCCTCCTGTTCTTGTTTTAGGTTTAGTCATCAGTAGCTGATGATTTTGATCGCTGACTCAGAGTTAAACCATTTATACACTGCAAAAACAGAACTAAAAGTAAGTGAAATTTTCTTGAAATCATTGTATTTTTCCCTGATTAGAGCAGGTAAATAAGACTATTTGCCAATGAAATAAGATTTTTGCACTTAAAATAGGAACAATTCATCTCCATCACCTTATTTCAAGTGCAGGATGTCTAATTATGTTATTTTAGAGATGAATTGTTGCTATTTTAAGTTAAAAAAATCTCATTCTATTGGCAAATAGTCTTATCTACCTGGTCAAATCAAGAAAAATATACTCATTTCAAGAAATCTTTACTTATTTTTAATTCCCTTTTTGCAGTGTGTATATTCTGAACATGACATGTGAGGAGAAAAGTAACCTTTCTTTCTAAGGGTTGCTGTTAGACTCGTGAAAAAGGTCATGAATTAATGGTTTCGGGTTATTTTTGGATCTGTCGTGGGGTTTGGTTTTTCTTCCTCCCCCCCCCCCCATCCCAGTCTAAACATTTACGCTTTCATTGAGAAATCTCTTTCATTTTAGTGCAGTTGGTTCTGTCAGCTTCTGCTCATGGATTTCCTGCTGCTGGGACATCAGTGAGCTCCAACCTTAGCTCCCCGTCGTCCCGTGTCTCCCTATTTATAGCAATCAGAACAGGAAACGGCAAACAATACACTTGAAGGCACCACACCTAGGACCACAACCTGTTTTTTGGAGTGACCCATGAACAGTCCTCACCCGCCTTCACGGCCAGAAAACAATGGCCTTCCACCCTCTGGCACATAACCCTAACCCCTAAAGGCCCAATTCAGCTGTTGGCTGCAGCTCTGCTCACTCCCGATGGTTTCAGGAGCAGTATTTTTTTTCTAGGTGATCCCAGGATCCTTCAGGTTTGCTGAAGACCAGGGTCAAAGTGAGAGGCGTGGAGAAACGGGAAGGTCTTCTCTGAGGAAGTCCAGAAAAAATGAAAAGCAACAACCTGAAACAGAATGAAGTAGTAGCTCTTCAGAATGTCACCAGGTTCTGCAGACACCTGATATTGAACATTACATTTTTTTAAGGCGTGTTAGAAAGGAAACTGAGATTAAATCACACACAGGTGGTCTCTGCTTATGAATTAGGCGACTCGTTTTAGTTCAGGTTATTGGAATAAAAGGGATTATGTGGAAACGCACAGCAAAAATTTCACTTTTTTTTTTTTTTTTGCGAAAATGTTAAACATTTGATTTTCTGCACTATTTTGCGCTGGTTTATCACAGAATGTCAAACTATGTTAAAGGAGCAATGCAATGCATCAAAATGTGAAAAAAAAGAGATAGGATTACTTTTGAATTTAATTTGGATTTACCGTTGTGGAGTGGTGAAGTGAAGGCTGGTGGAGCCCAGCTCTGCTCGGCACCAACACATCAGTTATCAGCTGCTATCAGCTCTCAGCCTGTGGCCCCCCGGCACTACTGAGAGAAAAGTCTGTCCCTGAGAGAAGCCCCCTTTGATAAATCAAAGTGCCTCTGACACACGCAGCGCTGCTCGCTGACCCTACGGCGTCACTTCTTAAGACTTGAGTATTTCTGAGAGCGGGAAATCATTAGAACGTCTCAATGTCTTGATTTTAAATCTAAAGAGTTTGACACTTGTTTTTTGTAAACAGTCTTTTCAAGGTAGGATATTACCCTTTGTTTTCAGGCTGGAAAGATGAAACCAGACCAAGAATTCAACACGGTTTAGTTTACGCTGCAAAAACGGAACTTAAAATAAGTAAAATGTTCTTAAAATGAATGCATTTGTCCTTGATCTGAGCAGGTAATTTGACAATGGAATAAGATTTTTGCACTTAAAATAGGAACAAATCATCTCCATCATCTTATTTCAAGTGCAGGATGTCTAATTATCTTATATTAGGGCTCAAAATACTCATTCCATTGGCAAATGATCTTATTTACCTGCTCAAATCAGGGACAAATACACTAACTTTAAGAACATTTTACTTATTTTTAGATCAGTTTTTGCAGTGTAATGATAGTAATGCAGCATTTGCCAAGAACACCATCTCAGGTTATTATAGGAAGGAAACACCTTAAGCTGCCAGGGTTGTTTTTTTTCAGGGAGGATTAATGCTTGCTGACTCCTACCTTTTGCTAGCACTGCATTAGCCAACACATAAGATAACCTTACGAAATGCACTTTTCAAATGATGATTTTATTTCTTTATGGATATTATTGGATCTTAGACAAATCCTGCTTCTATGTGAAAAAAACTCGCAACCGTTCTACATTAACTATGATTGACCACATTTATTTTGTTCAGTTTCACAAGTCACACCCATTGTTTTTAGGTTTCTGGGTTTTTTTGCACTAACTTTCACTACAGTTCAGTTAGTGAGCTTATTCTGTCGCTGTCCCCTCTCCAATTTAAGCTGCCAGTTTGCTCTCACTCCTTGTCAGATCCTCCGTTATGGTTAGATGGCGGGACTGTGATCTGAAGTTCACCTCTGAATGGCCAAACAAAGAAAGGCCAAGTTAGGATTTTCAAGTGGATTACTCAGATAGTTGACTTTATAGCTAAGTGACAGATTAAATGTATAGTTATCTTAATAGCGGCTGTTGCTGCCTGGTGGAGTGATCCGATCTTTCCTGTTGACCTAGCTACACCGTTACAACTCCTTCTTCAACACGTGAAACATTCGGCTCTCAGACTGACCTCCTCCGACCCGAGCTGTCGCTGTTCCATCTGTGTTGTTGTAGGCGACACCACCGGCTGCTTCTTCTCTTATCTATACTGCTGCTTTTTGTGACTCACCCACACGCTCCCTGATACAGTGAAGCCCTCACTTTGATGTGTTAACATATGCAGGTCATATTTCCCATTAATCGACACAGAAAAGTAAAGAACCTGATGGAGAACAAAGTCCATCGTGCAATAGCTATACTGTTCTTTAAATCCGAGGTAAAATGTGTTGTTGATAATAAGACATAACTGGGTTTATGGGATGCGCCCCCATTACAGAAAAGTATTTATACCACCGTACTTTCTTTTTGACTTCTGTCCCATTGGAAACGGAAACTTGAATAACTTGAATTAAAACTGAGATTTTGTCTGGTGGACCTGAAACTGAAAAAAGCTGATGGACACATTTTCTTCTGTGGGATGTATTTTGATTTCCAAAATGATGGGAACAAGGCACGTTATTTGCAGACTACTAACAAGAAAAGTTGATCTAAAGAAATATTATTGGTTTGTTAGTGCAGGGGTTCTCAAACCTTTTTGTGGCCAGGGACCCTTAGCAGCGGGAACATTTTTCCAAGGACCCTTTACATTCATCGTGCTGATGGTATTTTTAAAACAGCCTTTTGTACTGTTAAATACATTAGGAATTATGTATATTTTCAAATATATATATATAAAGACACCTAATATTAGAGATTTGGCGGAGATTAGATCCTCATTCTCCATAAAGCCAAACTCCATGTAACTGTTGTCATACTTCCTAATTTTAGCTGATTTGGCTTCTATCTTACTCGATGAAGTGGACGGAGTAAAATGTTTGTCCACTGTGTTACTCAGCTCAACCCCGACGCATCCTCAGCAGTGCCTCTTCAGGCCCGACAACATGAGTTTCACGTAACCCCAACCCGTGGTTCTCGGACCCCCGGGGGTCCCAGTTTGAGGGCCGCTGCTTTAGTGTCATTCTTTTGTGGAAATTCAATGTAATTATTCCATGAGAAACCCAAAGATCTTCCACAACCTGCGTTGGTTACTGGATCTATATTTAAAAAATATCAGCTGGTTCTTTATGATTTTGGCCAAAGTTATTAAAAGGCCTTTTTGGAAGGTCTATTGAGCCACTCTGGATCCACAGGTTAAAGACCCAGACCTTTTTGGTCTACATGCGAATCACCCCCCCCCAAACACACACACACACTTTGTGTGCTGCGGGGAAAGTTTCCTCCAGGAGGAACTGAGAAGATGGTCTGCAAAGAAGAATGGTGAAAATTGCTGTTTCTAGATGTGTGAAGCTGCTAGAGACATTATGTTGGAACTACTGTGAAAGGTGGCTCTACAAAGCATTGACTGGAGGTGCTGAATACGTATATTGAAAATCATTTTCATTCCTGTTTACATTAATGCACTACCTTGTGTTGGTCTATCACATAACATCGCAGTAAAATACATGGATATCTGTGGGTGTGACAGGACTCTGTTACACACTGACTCTGAGATGTTAAGGTTTGCTTCAGGAGCGACCTTCAGCTGGTCTCCCATCTTCCTCTGGACAAGAAAGGACTTGTCATGCTCAGTAAATATACTGTGGTCTTTTCCTTAGTTAGAAAACCTTTTGACCAGTATGTATGATTTGATTGAATTAGACTTTGTAAAGTGCCTTGAAATGTCGTATGTTGTGAATTGGCGCTATAAAAATAAAATTGAATTGAATTTCAGCAGATATTGGTACTATTCAAATTTGCCAAAGAAAACAATCATGCGTTTTTCATTCTCATCATCTGTAAGCCGTAATAATCATAATTAACAGTAACATATCCCTCTGTGGGGAATGAATCTAAATGCAAAGGTTCACTTTATGAACCGAATCACGGACACAAAAGAACTTTTTGACGACGGGCTAATTTATTCAAACTGAGCCGTGTTTCTCACGAACCAATACGCAAAGAGAAAGGGGCCGGAACAAAACTACGAACATTAAGGATGGCGACATGCGGCCACGGGCGCAGCAGCACTCTGGAGCGCTGGATACGTTGGCGTGTTTTATGTCTACCCCAGGGAGTTCTGCCCACATCTGACTAACGCATCCCCTCCGACTCATTTGTCCTGTAAAACCTAATCGGAAGCCGCTTCATTATGTGGATACCAGGAAGTGTTTAACCTAAACAGAGTGATCATAATTGATCTTGGATGGTGCACTCCATCCAGCTACATTTTAGGGGAGGGGGGGGCCTTAATGCTGATAGATGCTGCCTGAGTCGCCCTCTTTGTAGAGGCCTCGTCTTAAAGGAATAAATGGCATAAAGGAACGCAGCGGCGCGCTGACAGGAACATGGAGAGAACAGGAAAACAGGAAAACCTTCGCTGCTCTGTGTGAGCAGGTACCTCTGCTACCACACGCCCCCAGCTGATTCCACAACAATCATCCCTGCAGGCGGGATTTCCTCCTACGGTACGGGACGGTCTTCAGGTCAGGTCTCTGGCTCAGTTCTGGCTTTTGTGTTCAGAAACAGGAATGAGCTTGATGAAGCATTTCCCCCGAAAAAAGCTGCAGCGTCAGCAGGATCATAAATTGACGAAACTTTTGACAGCATCCGAACTCCGTGTGGCCCGAGAAGGAGGATGTTTGCATCACCGATGGACCAGACGGACGGGCCGTTCTGATTAACTCTCACAGCTCGGATGCCAGCTTGGATTCTTTCTTCTACAAATCCTCGTTTTCTTTTCCGTGTTAGAGCAGGCTGCTTGAACGAGGATTTATTTACCCAAAAAAGTTACAACTTTTTTTTCTGTACTGATAAGTCATCTTTCATCTTTTAAGCATCTCTAAAGTTCCACTCCTCACAGCCACACATCCACACCTTTTCTGGACCGACTGATGCTGTCCACACCTATAGAACTCATACATACATCGTGTCACACTGTAACCACAGCCTTCAGTGTTTTTACTCTTGTTTTTGGAAATGATGAGTATACAGTAGTAATTTCATGATAACAATGCATTCTCTGCCCCCTGTTTTAAAACTAGGAATGTTGAGCATCCTGTAAAGTTATACTTTGGTATCCAGTTCACAAATAAGAAAATCTTATTTGTATATCAGCATCAAATTATTATCATCATCAGGACTTTGAAACGATTGTGCAAACGACTGTGTGACTTTGTTCTGATAATATTTACCCCTTGTTCTCATTATATCATAACTTTTTGTTATTATTTCCACACGGAAATTGATTACAGTCATTGCAGATTAAGGAGCATAAATGATCGAGTAAATTTCCACTCATACACATATTTGTGATTGAAAAAAACTTGGATGTTTTATGATGTCAAAAAGTCATACATTAAAAAAAAAAAAAAGTCCACACTTAAAGGCATATTAAAATGGCATATCTCTGACACTGTAAAATAAGACATTTGGATTATCATTTGGATCATGCTCTAAACAGAACTGCCTGTGACTTTCTTTCAGAAATAGCTTTCCTCTTGGCACCGGATTCTCCCACCTGAGCTGTGGATCTCTGCAGGTCCTCCAGAGGACATGGGCCTCTTGGCTGCTTCTTTTAACAATGCTCACCTTGCCAGGCCTATCGCCATGTTCTCGGTAGGTTACGCGGTTGTGAAAGAGTCTTCACTGATATGAAAACTGATTCACAGTCTCCATAAATAAACAAAAAACTGGGAGTTCAGACTAACAGCCTGATTTCAAGACACCAAAAGACTAAATGCAGCCCACTGCATTCTTAGAATGTTTCATATTTATAAATACAGGTTTTAGAAGGAAAAAAAAAAATCTTCTCCCAGCTAATGCTGCGTCCCACCTCTTTCTCACCGGCTGCGGTAGCGCTGGGGTCGCTAATCAGGTCACGCTTCCTGACTGATTTGGCTCGAACAATTCCAACGTGTTGAACTGAGCGACTGAATTCTGCGGCTTTCGTGAGAACAGCCTTTCGTGCCAACTTACCCTGCAGATAGATGCAGACTTTTCTGACTGGAAGCAGCCGGTAAAACCGGGCAAGCAATGTTAAATGTGCCTCCACCTCCCACTTTTCAGTCACTTTGGAAACCGTGCATCGCTTCCTTTTCCCTCCGAAATGTTGTTCTGGTTGGTGGCGGTCTGGCAGATAGAATCCTACTAAAATACCCTGAAGTGTGTCGTTGCGATGTGAGAAACCGTGAAAGAGTAGAATCAGTGTTTTTGGCAGGGCGCTGTGAAGGTGCCCTGTGTTTCCTCAGCCTGTCAAACAAAGCAACGGTGAAAGCTTAATGTTAAATCACCTGTCAGACTTTATCTCCTCTGAGCTTTAGATAGGAAGACCTGCATCAGTAGAACTGCGTTCAGATGTTGAAGATCTACAACAGTTGAGAGCTGTCTCTGCCATAGGATGCTGTTGTTTCAGGTCTTACGCAGTCTGTACCAAATACTAGCTTGATTACGGATAAACTGTTCCCCTAAGAACAGGGTCGGGCAGGTCTCCCACACACATGCATTCACACAGAGCTAATGGAAAAGCCGCCTCGTGTTTTTCTTAAAAGCCGAGAAGTGGGGAGGGGTTTGAATGAATGCTGACACAGTTGGGAGTGAAGGATGAAGAGGAGTGAGGAATGAGGAGGAGGAGGAGGTGGAGGGTGTAGATCCATGACGGTACCAGCCACAGCGCTGATAAATGTCCGCCTGAGTGTGGAGTTTGGCGTGCTGGGTGGACGGAGGGTCCGCGGGGTTAAGATCTGCGGAGCTGCAGAGTGATTTACGCAGAGAAGCGGTCCCTCCCTGAAGCGGTCGTGTTTTTAAGTGCCAGCCAAGCCTCGCTTTGAAAAAAAAAAAAAAAACATCTGGGGAGTGCTGAGCGAGAGTGCATCAGACGTGGGAGTCCTTATGTGATCAGATGTGCTTAGAGTCATATATTTACATTTTAAGGAACTTTTATATAAAAAGGGAATAAACCCTCAGAGAGGCAGAAGTCTCTCTGTTTCAGCTCATTTCAGCAGCTTGAAGCAACTCAAGTTGGAAAAGTTCAAATCAATGCCATTACTTCTATATCAGCACATATTAAATAGATCCACTGTCATGACAGACCACTCATTCGTTTGTAGCCATTTTCTCAGCAACACAACTTCCACGTTACAACCCTTAATGTTACGGCTGAGGCATCAGGCTGTATGGATCTGTCTGATCTGCTGACGATACGCCTGGCGGCTTGATTTCTGATCAAGTACCAGACCCGGAACGGCACATTTCACAATCTGACGCAAAATCAAATGCTGTTTTGGGAAGACAGAAAAGGCCGACAAGTTACAGGCAGCAGCCTTAGTCAAAGTAACTTTCGCTGACATTGTTCTGCTGAGAAAACTGTGAAAAAAATGTACTCTCTGTTATAAATGTGTAGATGCTTCATACCGGCTAAGCTAGTGTTGTGTCCTGCATTTCCACTTTCAGTTTTCTTTTTAAATTGACAAAATCTTCCACCACTTTGAGGATTTCCCCACTTTTCATTTCCCCACAAGTTCATTGCGATACAACATCTTACATGTATCACTTACAAAAAAAGTCTAAAAGATTCCTTTCCTGACAAGAAATGGACATCAAAAATCAGGTAGGAGTGCATAAGCTAAACATGTCAAGGTCAAGGTCTGAAGGACAAAATCTGCACTGAATAAGTACTGTAGATGGTAAGGGTCATTTCAGGACATCTTTTGCTGTGAGAGTGTTTGGTCTTGGAGTGATATAAACAAATCATCTGAGTCTGGCCCGTGTGACATCAACACCGACACTGCCAATTTATGTCACTTTCCAAAAAAGTAAAAAAACAAAACAGCTGGACTTTTTTCCGAAGTTTGAAGACGTTTCGCTTCCTCTCCAGGAAGCTTTCTCAATTCAAAATGTCTGGAGTAATGTGGAGTAACAAGCTTTATACTACTGCCTAACAAAGGCCTTGTAATGGCTTAGATAACATGCAAATTCAACAGAACCCGGACCACCCCTTAGTAATGGGCGGTCGTTAAAGTCATTAAGCCAGCTGATTGAACCGAAACTGGTCCACTCCTCTGTAACGAGGAGTCGTTAGAGTTGTTATTGGCTTGGCTTAAAGGAATGATGTTTTGATCACCCATATGAGGGTGAGAGTTAAGGTGATGATTGGCCGGAATTAATCCTATAGCTGTGTTGTAAGTTTTTGAGAGTTGAAACCTGAGGCCTCCTCCCCTGTTTAAGGTTGGTTTTTCTCTTAATGTAGATAGCTTCATTTACACCCCTTTCAAACCATCTGTCTTCTTTGTCCAAAATGTGGACATGTTGGTCCTCACAGAGTGTCCTTTGTCCTTTAGGTGTAGGTGGACAGCAGAGTCTTGACCTGAGGAGGTAGCTCTCCTGTGTTGAGCCATGCGTCTGTGGAGAGGTTGTTTGGTTTCTCCAATATAAAGATCAGAACATTCCTCACTGCACTGAACTGCATACACCACTCCGCTCATCTTAGGTTTGGGGGTTTTGTCCTTGGGATGCACCAGCCTCTGTCTGAGGGTCCTGTTTGGTTTGAAATGTACTGGGATTTTGTCTTTGGAGAAAGTCCTCTTGAGTTTTTCAGAGACTCCAGCAACATACGGGATGACGATGTTTTTGCGTTTATTCTTCTCACCATTATGTTCTGCAGCGGGTCTTTTGGATTTTCTTGCTGATTTGACAAAAGCCCAGTTAGGGTACCCACAGGTTTGGAGGGCATCTTTGATGTGTTTCTGTTCCTTGTGTTTTCCTTCTGTTTTAGTCGGGACATGCTCGGCTCACACCACCCACTGGAGCACAGAAAGTTTGTGCTCCAGTGGGTGGTGTGAGTCAAAAAGAAGATATTGGTCTGTGTGGGTGGGTTTCCTATAAACTTCAATGTTGAGGTTTCCATCTCCTTCCATGCTCACCAAACAGTCGAGAAAAGGTAGCTTGTTGTCGTCGGCATCCTCTCTGGTAAACTTGATGTTGTTGTCCACCGAGTTGATGTGTCTTGTGAAAACTTCCACTTCTTTTAACTGGATTTTGACAAAGGTGTCATCCACATATCTAAACCAGTGGCGTGGTGGTGTTCCTCTGAAGGTGCCCAAAGCTCTCTTTTCCATGTCTTCCATGTACAGATTGGCTACAATTGGTGACACTGTCTGTAAAAATGATCACTAAACTTGAAACAACTTGTTCCAGCGATCATTTTTTACAGACAGAAGCATGGGTGTGCCATGGGATCTCCAGTGTCACCAACTGTAGTCAATCTTTACATGGAAGAAATGGAAAAGAGAGCTTTGGGAAGGGAAAAACGCCGACATTATCTGATAAATGCGGAGGCCGTGCGTTGCATGGGGGTGCAGTTGGCAGCACTGTTGCCTAGCAACGAGAAGGTCCTGGGTTTAAATGCCAACCTGGGGTCTTTTTGGATGGAGTTTGTACATTCTCCCTGTGCATGTGAGGGTTCTCTCCAGGTACTCTGGACCCTTCTCGCAGTCCAAACATATGACGGGTATGTTAAATGCTCTCTCTAAATTGCAGATTTGAGTGTGTTTATCCAACAAATCTGGCAATCCTACTGCAAGGCAACCAGAGCCATTGCACAGTTTGGAAGGAGGCAAAAAGTGAAGTAAAATCTTTATGTATCTTGATATCAGTGACTGGGCCATGCCTACTGTGTTGGGGCTCTCTCAGCCAAAAATCTGACAATGTATATCAAATCAACTTGATGATTTGCTTTAGTTAAAGCAATAAAAGTAATATTTATTCTTCAAAGTAATGCATTTGCTGCAGACAGGGAAAGATCTGATCAAACTCCAAAATTTGACCCTGCATGAGTACGCACAGCCACAGCTCAGGGCTTCATCCCAGTTTATGGTAACATACATTATTTAGATGGGGAAAAGTCTGATCGTGTTTTTACTATGAAATCCAGAGGATCTGTGAGTTGCTTGCTATATTATCACAATTGCTCTGTAGTTTTACAGACGGATCAGTGTAGAAACAGCATGGAACTGTTAGTGAACAGCAGTGTCCGGTATCAAAGACGTGGAATAGGGCGCGCAGTGTTGTCTCCAGCCTTAACGCCCTTCCTCTTCTGGAGGCAGGATGTTGATAACATTTCTTTCGCTCCCTTCTATTGTTTCCCCTGTCTCTAACTAATTCAGCCATTAAAACACGGAGTCCAACCCCACCACCTTCGTCGCCGCAGTCCTAACGGACCGAAAAGGCTCGGCCGTCTGTTATCTTGGAGGAAATGGACGAGTTGTGAAGAAGCAGAGGATAGAGAAAGAGAGGGTTAGGAAGTCCTGGAGGGGACTGATAAGTGATGACACCGCTCTCTTATGAAACCCCACACAACATCCGATTTCTGTACACTATGACATCACCTCGTGTTGTTCAGCTGTACAGTGTGGGTCTTTGAGGAAGTTGGGTCTGGCCCTTATGATGCCTGTTATCTTTCATCTACACGACCAGCTGGAAACCATGTCTGCTTTTGAAACACTCAAGTGCTGAAAGCTTGAGTTTTCTAGAGAGCCAATAGACCTGCGATGAAAAGTGAATTTTGTCCACCTTAATTTGGCTTTCCTGTGTTCTCTGGGTTCATCATTTTGGATTTGGAGCAGGATCCAACTGTAGACAGGACATGGGGTGTGCTTAATGAGATTAAATGATAAAAATCAAAACAAAAACTCAGGGAGAACCAAAGCAACGAGGGGACAGGCATGGATAGTTACGGATAGAACTTAAATACTGAGGGAAGTGTGGAGGATGACATTGGATGCTGTGGTAGGACGTGGAGCAGCTGTAGTTTAGCAAGGAGACAGAGCAACACAGAGGGAGCTGAACTGAGACACACCTGCTGGTAATAAATCAACTTCAATTCCATCTAAATTTGACCATCCCTTAGCCACTAGCTTGTATAGCTATATCCCGTAAACCCAAGTAAAATACGCTGGAGTTTGTGTTCGTAAGAGGCAAAATGTGGAAATATTCCAGGCGTACGGATGTTCTTGCAAGGCATTGTTTAGTTTGAATAAAATCAGCCCCTTCCCAGTGGTGGCTAAGAAGGTAAGCTGGCAATGTATTCCATGAAATACAAGCTTACAAAAAAAAACAAAACTGACTTAAATATGAATTCATACCAGATGAATACAATGCAAGATAAGCCCACCAAATTCCAACATAAGTTCTTGCCAGCTCATCCTGCAACTGGGACTAAGTTTATAAAAAGATGCAAATCTATCTTAAGGGAGATTGATGATGTATGTTTGACGGCGGATATGCAGACACGCGTCCAAAACCAAAGGGTGATTAGAACCACTGAAGTTACCAGGAAACTACAGCCGCTGGATAGAGTTTTTAAATTATAAATTATTTAAAGGTAATGAATACAGAGTAATAGGAATGGATGTAGTCTGGAAATAATTAAAAATCACAAAGGTAGGCAAGTTAATTAGTTCTCCCAAAACATAATGCAGATGTTGGCTGCAGATATCACAGCCAACACATTACGACATGTTAGAGCTGTTAATATGATTGATTAACTAACACTTTGAATTGATTCTTTATCACCTTGTTTACAAGCCTCTGTCATTATCATTCAACTGCAGAGAAAAGTTTAGACTTCCAATAAATGCTAAAACACATATAAATGACTTTCACTTTAAAAACAAATCTAGATGTCTATAGCCCATTTAGACATTTTTTTCAGACACATCTTTAACAGAAACGGTTTTCACTGAGCTAGGTGTGGTTATAGACCCAGAGTTAAATCAGTTTAGATCTGCCTACTGTCCCCGTCGAAACAGAGCCCAGAAGGATGTTCGCATGCTTTAATTTTCAGTGGGTTAGATTAATGAAATGGTATCCTGTCTCCTCCAGCATGCTGCTGCAGGACTCTTAACCAACAACAAGAAATTGTATCACATCACACCTCTCCGTCAGTCACAAAGTGCCTCCCTGTTTGTCAAAAGAGAGATTTGTAAATCTTCTTAAGGGTCTCTAAAGCACTGGATAGTCATGGGCGTAAACAGATCTCAGAGTAACAGGTATGAACCATCTAGACCCCTGGGTTTGGCCACATCTTTAGCCCTCATCATTCCAGAGCTGCCCAGCTGTGGGTCCACGCATGGTGTGTTTGATGTATCTGAGATTGGAGGTGCAATCTAAGAAAGACCAATCCAAGCCTATAACAAAGACTTTTCCTCTACTGTATGCATTCAAACAGCTTTGGAACCTTTTCATAAATTGAGGTTGCACATCACTGTGTGCCTCTGGTCCCATCGGAGGGACAAATGAATTGTTACCTACAACTTTGACCATGTTGTCCACCCTGGACAGGTCACCAGTCCATCATGAAGCACGCAGGAGGACACCCAACCACGCAAACGGCCACCCACACCTCAGAGCAATTTGGAGAGACCAACTGACCTAACAATCATGTTTTTGGACTGTGGGAGTAATTCAGACTCATTATTATTACTGAAATGCTAGATGGCCCATTCACACGCTAACCGTGGTTAGCTACATTGTAGCCACAGCTACTAGAAGTGGGGCTGACATACAGCCGGCACCACCGGGCCCTCTGCCCACCAACACCAGGCAAAGTGGGTGAAGTGTCTCGCCCAAGGACACAACGACTGAGACGGCTGGAGTGGGGGGGTTCGAGCTAACAAATCTGCCGGTTACGGGACAAACTCCTAGCTCCTGCACCACTGTTGCATTGAACTTTAGCCGAGCTAAGGTTGTGTTTCGGATCATGCCAGATGCTGCCCATGCCAAACATTGTCTCTTGGATTTACGCCTATCACCCACATGCTAGCCTGTCGCCCAATGACCGCTGGAGGTAACTTCCAGCCGCCACCCCCTCACACCCCGGGTGACCTTGAAAGGACAAGCGAGTACGGATAACGGATGGTTCCACATGCTAGCAGCGCTTGGGATGATATATATAAACTTTATTTTGTTGGATTTCTGCAGGTTTACGAATTGAGCATTTAATTGAAAACTTCAAATATCAGACTTATTTCTATCGTCTGCTTTCATTTGCCACTTCTGCCGTGTGCAGAAAAGGTGAACTATTTAAAGGAACCATTATCACCCTCATGAGATAGCAGTGTTAAACAAACATTCACAGATGCGTGCTCACGTTGCAGAAGAGCAAGCCGGGTTTACACTGTCAGAGGAAAAGTGCTGACCACCCTCAGACAGAACGCTGGTGCTGTGTCCTCCGTGTTTTTCACCCGTTGGGAAAACAGAAGCCTCCTCTCTGATTCAGCCTCGGCAGCAGTGAAAGAGTGGCAGGTGCATAATTAAAGAAAAGCACTTCTCCCGTCTTTCAGGCGGGAAAGAACAGGGGGGGGGTATACATCATTATTCAGCCGCTTTCAGTACCAGGACGAGGATCCCGGGTCTTGGCATGTGTGTGTCTGTGCGTTTTCAGAGGGAGGGGGCAAGTGGCGCGCCTCATCTGTGGAATGGTGGGGGTCTGGACCCTACTTAACAATGTTGCACAATCATGGAGCTACTTGTGGGTTTTATATATAAAAAAAACTTCTATTTTTGATTTGTACCCTTTTGTCAAAGTTAAAGCTGTGATGCTCCACTCCAACATATCCAAAAACAGAACATTTCCACATTTTCCATCTTAAAGCCACACTCCTCAATGTTTTTTATTGGAATTTCACAAGATAAATGACACAAAACGTGGCATTTATTCAGCCTTGTACCCCTGACACCCCGAAATAAAATCATGTGCAGCCCACTGACCTTAATGGTCCCCTGATTAGTAAACAGTCAACCTGTGTGTAATGTCATCTCTGCATTAATCTGGCTGTTCTGTTTCTGGCCTCTGAGGTTTGTTAGGGAACATTAGTGAACAAACAGCATGCAGACCAGGGGACACTGCAGTCAGGTCAGAGGATATGTTGAGGAGAAGTTTAAAGCAGGGTTAGGTTAGAAAACATTATTCCAAGGTGTGAACTTCTTCCAGAAAATAGAGTGAGTGTGGCACAACTGTGAACCCACCAAATACATGCCATTCCAGCTAAACGGCAACACCGGATACAAGGAGCATTATTCAGAGAAGCAGCCAGGAGGCCCATGCTAACTCTGGAGGAGCTGCAGAGATCCACAGCTCAGATTTTAGCTGTGGCAGATGAAAGATGTATTTGAAAGAAAGCCAGAAGAAATCCCATCACCAGCCATGTAAGGGGTACCTTAGTGTGTAAAACAGTGTTCTGGTCAGTTCGGATGAAAACAGAATTTTTGGCTTAAACACAAGATACTAATGTGTGGAACATGCTGTTTCCTTAGCAGTGACAGACCGGCTAGTGGGTTCATGGGAAGTTGGCTGGAGCTAAATACGTGCCAGGAAAACCTGTTAGAGGCTGCAAAAGACTGAAGGTGGGGGTGGAGGCTCATCTTCCAGCAGGACAACAGCCCAAAACTCACAGCCAGAGCTGCAATTTAAGACTTTAGATCACAGGAAATTCATGGATGGCTCAGTCAAATCCAACAGACAACCTGTGCTAATAGTTTCTCAGTCGGATAGGTTTTTACCTGTAGTCAAACTGATGTTCAAAGAGGAAATAGAAAAATAAGCAGATATTTGGGGTTTTATCTGATAGAGACAAACCCCTGAAGAGGGGGGCTGCACACAAATGCACATCCCGTTATAGAATGGTGTTTGATGTGTGGTTGTAACGTGACAAACAGTGAGAACTTAAAGCACTATATTTTCCTAAAAATGCCTGCTGTGATGCAAGTAATAAAATATTAGAAGGCTACTTGCAAAATGCCTCATTAAGGTATAAATACATGATTTTGCTTGTTACGTCCAAATCTGAAAGATTTATTATTTATCCTCTTATGATTAAAAACTGCCCCCCCCCCCCCCCTACTGAGCCACAGTAAAACTGACTCCCTCCCGCGACCACTGCCTGTTACATGAAACCCCCAAAATCCTGTATATATATATATATATATATATATATATATATATATATATATATATATTGCAATTAAAAATCACAGCGGTCAGCCACTTCATGGCATCCTTTCAGGCACGTCAAGTGAAATCTTCCAAAACATTTCATTCACTTATTTCAAAGAAGACTGACTGAAAAACTGCTGTACATCACTTATGTAGAGATCAGATTTAACTGAAATGTAGCCTATATTGTGTTTATATGGCCATATTAACAGGACATCTTTCATGTGTGACATTAGTAGGAGGACTCAGCTAACGTTTTGCTTTAATGTTGCGCCAACCCTTCATAACGCGTCTTGGAGTTGAAAGGACCAGAATCGCCTGAGAACTCCAGGCCACGCTTGATTTGCCGTGAAGCCCTTCTGGTGGACACCTGCTGCTGCCCAGCAGGGATGCCACACACACTCAGGCTTCCCTCCCGGATTCAGTGTCACACCTTCAACCCTTTTGGAGAAACTTTCATCTGGTCTAGAGCTAAAAGTGCCCCTGATCCCCAGGTGGATGCATTTGCTGTGGAACCGTACTCACTCAGTGAAAGTAGCAGCCACGTGATCCTCAGAGTCCCTCTCATCCTGTTTCTGTGGGCTTCTTCTCCCAGATGCACTTATCCTTCATGCAGTACAGTTCCACGCTCCCTCCAGCTGGTTCTGGAGATGCTGCGCCGATCACAGATGCAACTGTGCCCGTCACGCCTCTCTCCTTGGATTTGGATCTCAGAGAAAATGATCTTGCTTATTTTTTTTCTTCTTCTTCTTCTTCTTCTTCTTCTTTTGCTGGTGGACTGAAAGCAAAAGAATGCTTTTGTTGCTCTCTGCACCTTCTTTGTCTCCTCTCTCTGTGCGGAATCGGGGATTTGGGGGAAGAGGATTTCTGTGGTCTCCTTGGCTGCCCTGTTGTTCTTCAGCCGCTCTCCCACAGAGGCTCCGTCCTGTATTGTGCTCTGGCAGTCCCTGCTCTCCTCCAAAAGGGGGTTCAGCTGTTTGCAGAGCAGCAGCGCTGTCCTGCCTTCCTTATCATGAGAAAGCAGGGGCTGACCCAGAGTGGTCCAATCCCGCAGCTCCTGGACTTTCTTGCTGCGGCCGGGACACTCTGAATAACAAAGGAAGTGAGGAGACAATGTGTTCCCCCCAGTTTGATTTTTTTTTTCTTCTAACATGGTCCTTTTCTCAAGGCCGTGGGGTGAAGTCACATCAGCACCCATGTGGTCTGATCATGGGAAGCTTCTGCTTTGATCGTCGGTGTGTCTTTAAGTTAACTATATATTTCAATTTAACACGGGCCGCTGGGAGTGCGCAGGATGTTGGACCATGTCGATTTATTTTACAGCGCCTTAAACTAAATTATTCACTACCCTTCGTTCTTTCTTGGGATGTTAAGGGATAGACCAGACACAAAGTTGTCCGCAAATGTGAAGCGGAAAAAAACTTGCCCAAGGACAAAATGTTTTACAAACTTAAATCTAAAAAGACTGGAGATTTTGTAGAACCACCTTTTGTTGCAATTCCAGCTGCAAGTCTCAGAGGATTAAAATTATTCACACCACCTGCATATTTAGTTACAGTTATTATCATTCAGCCAAGACGGTTGTTTCTGACAGTAAATGATAAAGATTTCTTAACAACAAAGCAATGTGAACAGAGCATTAGTTTAAACAGTCTATCCGTTCTAACTGATCTTGAATACAAACAAGTCAAAAAATGTCGAGACCCTTCTCATTAGTCTATGGACAAACCTTTATTTGCATTATAGCAACATTATAGCAATGAAATTGCTGACCAACCTTTTGCATCTTTCCACTGGTATTTTGATGATCTATGTCAGGTGATGATTTCCATATTTATGAGTTTGGAAGGCTTCCTTTCCATCACCCTAATCTTCAGATTGAAGTGGGGACTCTGGCTGGACCGTTGCAAAACCTTGATACTTTTGTAGTCAGCAAAAGAAAAATATTGGTATTGGTAATAAAAAGATAACTTCATAGCTAATCCTCCCAGGGGTATGAATAATTGTGAGGTTGACTGTTTATTTTTACCAGCTTTTCACATCTAAAGAATAGCCATTTTGTCCATGTTCTTTTTCCAGATCTCTCAAGCTTATTCAGACTGGGCAGAGAACTTTTCAAGCGTTACCAGGATTCTCAATTGGAATTAGGTCTGGACTTTAACTGGGCCATTCTAACAAATGAAGATGCTTTGACCTAAACCATTCGATGGCAGCTCTGCTTGTACAGCATCTGTCACAATTTTACAGTATATCATGTATTCAGTTAATATCTCTGAGTTTTAGAAAGAAGCAGAGTTAATATTTCCCGTGTGGCATGCCATTCCAGGCATACCATTTAGAGAAGCTGGTTACCTACATGTGAAACGGCAGTTTGGCCTACATACATACATCAGTAGGATTGATAGAGTACATCAATCCTACTACACTGCCATGTCTGAGAGTGAAGCCCCAACTCCTATCCGTTTTACTAAGGCATTAAATGGCCGTACCAGAGCAAGACAAGTTTATTTGTAGCATATATCAGTAACAATACCATTCAAAGTGCTGTACATGAACAGAAGATAAGAAAAGAAAACATTACAGAGGAAACACGTTGCAATTGAATAGTAGTAGCAGATCAAGATATAAGACAAGTTGGACTACAAACTTCAACGTTAACATTCAAAGGCTAATCTAAGCCAATTGTTTTTTAACCTTGATTTAAAGGGTTTCAGCACTTGTACAGTCCTCTAGGGGGTTTGTTCCAGATAAGTGGAGCATAGAAACTAAATGCTGCTTCTCCATGTTTGGTTCTGGTTCTGCAAACACAGAGTAGACCTGAGCTAACAGACCTTAGTGGTCTGGAGGGTTTATACACTGATAACAAGTCTGTGATGTATTTAGGTGCTAAGCCATTTAGGGATTTATAGACTAACAGAAGTATTTTAAAGTCTATTCTCTGAGATACAGGGAGCCAGTGGAAGGACTTTAGAACTGGGGTGATGTTCTCTACTTTCTTAGTCTTAGTGAGGACGCGGGCAGCAGCGTTCTGGATCAGCTGCAGCTGTCTGATCCACTTTTTAGGCAGACCTGTGAAAACACTGTTGTAGTAATCAATTCTACTAAAGATAAACGCATGGATTAGTTTTTCCAGATCCTTCTGAGACATCAGTCCTTTAATCCTGGAAATGTTCCTCAGGTGATAGAAAGCTGACCTTGTAATTGGGTTTAGATGCTTTTGAAGGTTCATGTCTGAGTCCATCACTACACCCAGGTTTTGGGCCTGATTAGTGGTTCCTAGCTGAAGTAGCTGAAGCTGTGCACTAACTTTTGATCGCTCGTTTATTGGTACAAAAAATAATTACTTCAGTTTTGTTTTCATTCAACTGTAGAAAACGTCGGCACATCCATGCACTGATTTCTTCTAAGCATTTACTCAGCATGTGATAGTCACCTGGTGACAATGTGATGTAGAGCTGTGTGTAGAGGATACCATGAACTAGAGGTACCATGTAGATATTGAACAGGGGGGACCCAAGATGGACCCTTGTGGAACCCCACATGTAATTTGGGTGGTCTCTGATGTAAAGTTACCTAATGAAACAAAAAAAGTTCCTGTACTTTAGGTATATTTTAAACCAGTCAAGTGCTGTTTCCAGGCACTCCAATAGAATGGAGTGATCAACTGTATCAAATGCTGCACTGAGGTCCAATAATACCAGTACTCTAGTCTTTCTACAGACTGACAAGATCACCTTGACAAGGGCGGTCTCTGTACTGTGGTGATCACGGATAACATCAGTGGCTGGTCATTGTTAAGAAGGCATTTAACAGCTGTAACACAGCTTTTTAAACAATCTTACTGATAAAGGGAAGTATGGAGACGGGCCTGTAGTTCTTGCTGTAGTATTTTGTCCAAATTGTTCTTTTTCAACAGTGGTTTGATGATTGCTGTTTTTAGGCACCATGAGAGTACACCTGACTGAATTATCTGAGTAGAATTAGATGTGACAACAGGCAGAACTTTCTTAAAGAAAGCTGTGGATAGAACATGGAGCCAGCAGGAGGAGGGAGACGACGCAAAGTGTGCAAATGTTTGCAGTTTTGGTGTGCATGAGGCTGCGTGGTTTTATTATGCAAACTGTCCTGCAGTCTCAGTGTCCTGATGTCAGATCCAGGGAGAACATGGAGAAGCACGCTCTCCTCATCATCCTACACCATGCTACACAAAGAATGCACCATTGTCATTTTTTCTGGACCATCCCTTTTCATTGCTTGGCTTTATGTCACTAAATTTACAAGGAAAACAAGAAAAAATTTAAATACTCAAGACTTTTGTTCAATTATACCCATGACATTCAAACTGATATTATTTCTATTTGTTGATGGATGTTAGAGGGTGAAAATTATATATATTCTTTTTGCATTAGCTCATAGCAACTATTTGACTTCCTCCAGAAAAGTGTATTTCTTTAGATGAAGTTCAGGCAGTCGGGCCACGTTGCAGCTCTGCAGGTCATTTGGTTGCTCGTAGCCACGACAACAAATATTCCCAACTGTTCTAGGAATTGCTGCCACTGCTTTTTACTGAGTTTCCATTCATGTGGCTCCAAATCTCTGAATGACAGGAAAAAAAAAAATGGACCTCCTCCAGATCCTTTTCTAAACGCTAAGCCCATCAACTAAGCACTTTTATCCACTGTTATTTTTAGAATATTTTGTCAGTATCTAACAACTAAGCGCTTCAGGGGATGCGATTTAAGCTCGGCTGGCCGTCTGTGGGAAGTCTGCAGAAATCTAGACGGAGGAGATAAGAATCAGGGGTGTGGAAGATGACATGGGTGTTTCCTGGCGTTGGACCCGTGGGGAATCATTCGCAAAATGCTTTGAGAAGGAACTTCAAAGACACGTCTTTGAAGGCAGGAGTCATGCTCGGGTGGCAGATCTGGAAGTGACTCCTAGATTACAGTCTAAACGTCTTCATTCATAACAGAGACTGTATTCCAAAAACACTTGGTGATTATTGGTTTATTGTGTATCTGTGTTCTTCTCTTATATTAACTTTTCTCTCACTGTATCTCGATGGGGCTTAATCCTCAAAAATCAGCTCTCGTACACACACCCGCAAGCTGCTTTATTCGGTACATCTGGTTATTTGCTTGGTCAGTCAATCACATGGCAGCAATTCAAAGCAATCTGACATCTAGACGTTTCCTGGGCCCACTTGTTACCAGCCGAGAATCATTTTAACGTCTCTGCCTACCCGAGCGCTGCTGCCGATCAAGTCCACCCCTTCATGATCACAGCGGCAAACCCAGTCCTGGAGAGGAGTACCAAATAAAGGAGATTATAAGTGTATATCTTGATCTATTTATTCACAAAGCTGAGGTTTTCTCAAGAAAACCAAAAATACCTTGTCTCCGCTTAAACTTTGTTCAACTTTTTGGGTTTAGTTTCAGGTGTGCAGCAGCATCAAATACGGTTTGGTCCTGTGATTTCCACATCTTTCAGTTGTTTGAAAATTCTCCTGCAGACGGCAAATCAGCATCCGAGGCTGTATTTACTTTTCCAACAAGCTCATTGGTACATATCTTACTACTACAGGTACCGACATTGTCAGAGAACTTCACTTCAAAAAAAAAAAAAATCCGAACTAACCCTTTACGGTGGACCATGGCTCAGCAGCACCTCTAAATACCCAATAGGTCTATTTATACTCAGCTCTTGGGTCCAGTACAGTTTGCCATGGGGTTTTCAACCCCTAACCCTCAATCGCTCCCAAACATCCATCTCTTCCTTCTCATCCCTAACTCCTTCACCCCTCGTTCATCTACCCTGTTAGTTGCTCGGCCTGTTCGTCCAAGATTTGTCCAAGATTTCAGTTTATCCGGTTTGGGTAATCGATGATAATCTTTGGGTAATCGATTGATAGTCCTGATGCATCCAAAGCTTGCAGCAGCAAGTCTCCCCAGATGATTCCATCAAATCCTCAGCTCAGCCACACATTGATAAAACAGTCCACACGTCCACCTCTTTATTTCTTTTGCAGTTAAACATATACTTCCTTCATGTATTTAGCCTAACAACGATATCAAGAAGCAGGCACATAACGGCACTGTGGGGTTTCAAAATGTGTTCAGTTCCTCATGACTCTCTTTCTTTGTCAATCTTGATTTGGGGAGTTGGCTGCTTCCTGTTTGGAGAAGAGGCGTGGCCGAGTGTGGAGGAGTTTGAAACCATGGTGCCGCTGCCAGCACAGCAGAGACCAACACCGTCTTGTCAGGCAGGGGGTGTTTTAGGTTTAGTGAGATCCTTTCAGTCAAGAATCAATTATCTTTATTGGCATTATGTGTTACCATAATGAGATTTTGCTGAGACACCGGATCAGAACGAACATAGATTACACATAACACGTAGACACAACAAGATATAAGGTTTTCACTTTTTTTTGTTGTTGATTGCACCGACAACACTTCCTGAGAAGCTTAAAGCATGTAAATCAGGGGTCTTCAACTCCAGTCCTCGTGGTCCGGTGTCTAAGATAGCTATCAGTCCCTTTACACACGATGTAGATTACTTTGCAATTGCATGAGTGTATCAGATGCTCCCTGAGAAGTTAAAAAGTGTGCAAGTAGTCATTAGCAAAAACTCAAATGTCCAAATTAATTGATGCTCGAGACAGAAAGACCAGTAGCAGTCAGTTTACAGGATGGTAAGGCGTTTGGTTTTGCCAAATCCTTTTAGAAGTATCCCTTCTGTGTCTTTGTCTGGGACAACAATGGGGCGACAGTGGTGCAGGAGTTAGGGAGTTCAGCCTGCAATTGGCGGGTTGCAGGTTCGATCCCTGAATTGCCTGCTGGCAGTGGTCAGAGGGCCCCGTGGTGCTGATGTATGGCAGTCTCTCTTCTGTGAGTCCATCCCAGGTCAGCTGTGGCTACCGACATAGCTCACCACCGTCAGGGTGTGAATGTGTCAATGACGGATTGTAGTGCGAAGCGCTTTGGGATCGTCGGACTAGTTAAAGCGCTGTAAAAGCCATTTACCATTTCTGTTTGGTCAGCTTTAAGTTACGTTGTTCCATTAATATTCTGTAAGTCATTTATGAGTAGACTTACATTTAGTTGACCTCTTTTGTGGGGCCGTTACTCATATTTTGAACATTGTCATTTGTTAAACCTTTTTTTTTTGGGATGGAATAAAGACCCACTTTGAAGACATCTGTCCTTTGTCCTCTTCACTGCTTGGTCCCTCAAAAAGACCATAAATTCCCTTCTCCTAAGAGTTCTCTTCAACAAATCATTTAAACGGATCTTTGATGATGGATATAGAGTAAGGGTCATTAATGGCTCGCTAAAAAAAACTGTATCCTACGTATATGTAAGTGCAACAGGCTTAACACACAAACAGTCCACAGCAGACACCCGGATGATATCTTGAAGGGAAAGTATTAATGACATATTAATGAATGCTGGAAGTCAATGACTCGACACTATCTGCCAGGTTTCCTTAGACACAAAGTTTTTAATTGCTTTGAAAAATAAAATAAACTTGACTGCATTGCTTGATCACCAGAATCAATTGTAATGGATGTACCTCACTCGGAATCAGTCAGCATGATCTGATTGACTTTTTTTTATTATTGTCAAGTGCCATGAGAACGTGTGTCATAGATCAGGGCTGTATTAAAAAGACCTCCTGCTGTTATCCTAGAAAGAGCTCCCCTGAGCTCTGTAGGATGTTCTCCAAAATGTTGAGGCTGTTTTAGGATCTAATAAAGCAGTTGGAATTGCCATTGGAAAAAGCAATTTGATACTCTTTTTTTCAACATTTGAAAGTAAATATTTCATAGTCAAAATTATACAAATATAAAAACTTTCTAATTGTTTTCAGTTAAGAAATTTAAGTACAGGACTCCTAAATTTACATCATCAAGACAATTATCCTAATTCTATCATTTTCTGCTGTTGGTCAGAAAATGTTAGTTCAGAGAGCCTTTCAGTCCTTCAGCTCAGCAAACCTTTCACCCTCCATCATTTTCATGTGACCAGGACCGGGACAGTGGACCTCGGGCCAGACGAGTTGTGGGCTGCCAGGGTCCGCAGATCAAAGAGAAAATGACAGATGGAAATGGGGGAATGGGAAGGATGTGTCACTGAGCTACCGGAATATGACCCATTGTTGAAGAAGGCCGGATGCTCTTCATTCACTTTGATGTTAACTTTAGATCTCTAAAGACTGCTGAGTGTTTGCAGCCATGTGACATTATCAGCAAAATCGCAAAAAACAAGCAGAGTAAAACTTTTTTTTATATTGCATCTTTAAAATCTAAAAATCGCAAAGTGCTTCGTAACAAACTGACCAGAACTCGGGTCTCAGCAGGGCTGTGGCAGCTACAGCAGCTCCTTATGACTATACTCCCACCATTCCTACATCTCACTGCTTGTCTTTTCTTTTCATCTCTTTTCCCTTGTTGAGTAGTTCACCAAGTTAGGATCTTGTACTAGAATTTTTAAACTGTTTATAGCAGGGGTCACCAACCTTTTTCAAACTGAGAGCTACTTCATTTGCGTTGTGTCACATGAAGGTCTACCTGTACTGACCTTTGAACTAGAACAGTCAGAGTTCACCTTAACTTTTTGCAAAATAAACAATTTTTTTAGGCTTTGTTATAGATATTGTCATTTTTAAATCTATATAAATGCAAGTGAGACTAAAAAAGAAGAGTAATGGAATAAAATAAAGTTTTAGATGCAATTGGTGGATTGGGCTTTGGGACTTTTTTTAGAACAGGCTCGTGGGCACCATGTTGGTGACCCCTAGTTTATAGTAAATGATAAGAAATTAAGTGAAGTAAAATAAAATATTTTCCTGTTGTGTACTTCATTGAGTTGGAGTCAAAGAGAGAGCTGTGCTTGATGAGAGATTTCTTTTTTACCCATGAAGCATAATTTATGGCTTTGCCTGCGCTCAGCTCCAGTTAGGTTGCTGGTTTAAACCTCTGCTGGGGCATGTTTGTAAGGAGTTATCTTTCGTTTTCCTCTGGGAGTTAGCCCTGTTGGTGAAAATGAAAACGAAAAATTAGCATTTTCTCATCTCTTGGGTTTTGTTATCTGCTAAGATGAGAACAATAAACTCAGACCAACATAGCTACCCTTCTTTTGAATTGGTCATAAGGCTTCTATTAATGGGGTCTGTCAGTTTCCTTGCGCTGTTGTCGATCAACTGCCACAGCCAGACATCGCTCAAAGAGATTTGCCTTTTTTCTTTCTCTGTAAATCTAATGTTTAAGCAGAGGCAGGTTTTTTTCCTGTACCACTGTTTGAGGGAAGGGATTTTCTGAAATCCAGCAGTAGGCTTGGGGTTTAGATTCTGAGTGAATCTTTAACCCCGAAAAGGTCCAACTAGCCAGTCCCAGTTCCCCATCTATACCTTAACGGCGTCTGAGTCAAAGTTGAGCTCTAAATCTGTCACTGATCCAGCCACAGAATGGCCTAGTCAAAGTCTAGTCCTAAATTAAAAGTCTGTATCATCCCAAAAATACAGGCAGCTGTAATTTAGGTAAAAGGTGGCTCTACAAGGTATTGGCTCATTGGGGCTGTATACAGAAACAGCCAGGTGGGTTGTGTCAGCAGCGCTACACCCCAGACGTCCGTACCGGCTGCATGAGAGTGCAGTAGAGAGCAGAGAGGAGAGGCAAGGAGGGGAACACCCACCCAGGAAAAGCATGAGTGGGCCAGAGGTACCGAGCCTCTTATGTTTTATTACAGCAATACTTACATAAACTTATACAAATAGGCAACAACACAAATAAATGCAAAATATCCAAGGACATAATTGATAAAACTATATAAGAGGAACTAGAGAAAAAGGAAAATTTGCTTAATAGGGCCAAAACTAAATTTTGATTCCTCCTCGCCGTGCACAGATGTCAGCAGTTTCTGGCTTATATCAGACTTTTCCCAGCAGCTCGGCTTCAGTCACCCCCTGTGCAACGATGGCATGATGCCGGTTGCTCGCCTGCCCTGCATTAGTAAACCTCTCAGCAGCTCCAAGCCGGCCCGCTGCTCCTGCAGTTTTGTCCCTTTCTCTGGTCTCCACTATGCAGCATCCCTTACAGCCCAGTCCTGATTAGCCTGTCACAATGAGGCAGGAATGCCAACAATGTAGGAGTACATTCTCCCCCCCCCCCCCCCCCCCAGCCTACCCCCACCCCATTAACAGCCAATCTCCTCATCAGTAACCTTGTCAGAAGCTTCTGAGTCTCCTTTAAACACTTTCTGTACTCCCTAACCCCCGTTTCTCCCTCTACTCAAAAACACTCCTCTGCATCTTACATACCCATCTCCTCATCCCTTCCACTTCACCAAGATTAAACCTTCCTCCTCATAGTTTCCCTGACCAACTATCAGCAATTATTGACGTTTTGGGAAATGTCCTCCACGGACATAAAGAACTATCACGTTATATATTCATGTCGTCCGACACAGTTGGTCCTGTCTTAACCTTGTTTATCTCCTAAACGTGGCTATTGGCGGAGCTTTTACCTGTACGTGCTCTCTTTCATCCTCCTGACCTGGAAACTGGCACAGAATGTATCTGCTTAACTGTGTTTTTTTTTTTTGCTTTTCAGTTTTCATGTTTGTGTGTGTCTGCTGTCTTCTCAAACCCTCAGTCAGTTGTGGCAGATGGCTGTTCACACTGAGCCAGGTTCTGGTTCTGCTGGAGGTTTCTTCCCGTTAAAGGGAAGTTTTCCTCTCCACTGTCACTACATGCAGCCCCGGTATGAGGGATTGCTGCAAAGTCAACCACACCAAATCAGCGACTGTTAACTGCGGACGCACGCTCATGCAGAAGAAGTGAATTTCACGAGTCAATCTGCTGGGCTTCCTTAGATTGAAAACTGTTTAGACAATCTGTCTGGATGATTTGATACAAGGGTCTTTGTCAAGTGCCTTGAGATGACATGTGTTGTGATTAGCCGTTATATACATCAAATGAATTGAATTGACTATTATCTTACAGAGCCCCCAGAATGCAGTAGGCAGGCTTTAAGGAAACAACTCTGGACTGATATCGATCATATTTATCTGACAGATTCATAGTTGTTCACGTAAATTATAAATCTTCTGTACTCATCAGGGTCTTATGTAGTTGTAAGGAACGGAGACTGGACCCAGTAAACAACCAAGACAAGGTCAGTGACGCTTTCAAGTGTTTATTTAATGGCGGTCGCACGGCAACCCGAGCGGCTCACGTCTGCAGGAACCCTGGAGGCAGAGCAGCTGGTTAATGACCAGGAAATGCTGGCGTTTGATGGACAGAGGAGTAGGCACTAACCTGGAGAGTCGGGTAATTCGAGCGCCGGCTAGTAACGAGGAAGCGGGGCAGAGAAACGGGGGTCCGGGGAAGGAGCCGAGGGGTTAGAAGTCCAGAGAGGGTCCAGAGACGGATCCAGAGCGGGTCGGGGTCCAGCCCAGGTCCTTAGTCCGGCTGAGTTCAGAGGTTCACAGGGGTTAGTCAGATGCGGTTACTCACAAACAGATCAGGGTCGGGCAACAGGCAGGCAGTCCAGATTCAGAGGTCCAGGATGAGTCCAGTCCGATGCAGAGGACCACGGGCTGATCGGTGGGAGTCCAGACCGGCAACAGAGCTTGAAAGGGGTTAGGCAGACTCAGAGACAAAAAACAGATTAGGTCGGGCAACAAACAGGCAGGCAGGCAGGCAGATAATAGAGAATGCTGGATAGCCTCACCGAGGTGGCACAAGACGTTCTGGCACTTTTGCTTGGACAGAAGGCTGATTAAATGGAGCTGGAGACAGGTGGATCAGATGAAGGCTGATTGAGGACTTGGCAGAATTTGGGCAGGTGTGTAGGGTGGATGATCAGCCCAGCAAAAGTACTGAGATCATTACAGTAGTACCAAAGTGCTTTGGTTAAGTCGATTCACAACAAATGTGTTTCTACTTAGTAAAATTATCAGACGGCAGGGGATAAAATCTGTTGTTACGCTGATGATACTCAACTATATTTGTCCATAAATCCTGATTATTCAAATCAGTCAGGTAGACTACAGGCATGTCTTGATGACATAAAACCCAGAAAGACTCTCTTATTAAATTCAGACAAGAAAAAGTTGTCAACTTTGGACGAAAGTATCTACAAAAAACTGTTTATTCTGTCAATCTGGATGGTGTTGGTGAAAGGTGGATGATGGACTGGTGGTTCCTAATTTCTAAAAGTAGAAAGGGAGGCATGTCTTTTAGTTATCAGGCTCCTCTCCTGTGGAACCAGCTCTCAGTTTTTGTCAGTGACACATACGGTCTACCATATGCATTCTCAGTATGAGAGGTTGCTGAAATTAATGACTTGATGTGGTTAACTTTCCATTGTCTATACATGCTTAAGGCAGCGGTAATGAGTCAATGCAGTTTGATGGTTTTGCTTAGAACACTAGTAAAAGTTGTCAAAAAAGCTGCTCTTGGCTGCATTATATCATAACTAAGGTCAAATTGGGATGTATACAGTTGAATTTGAAATTAGCTAGCACACATTCAGTAGATAAATTAGGCCTGTTTACTTTGAACCTGGACAAGTGGATTGATTTTTCTTAAAATTTCTTTATTTGTCTATTTATTTGAAGTAGGACAATGCACATTCATCAACATGTCAACTTAAAGCATCAATATAAATATGCCAGAATTACCACAACGGCTAATTTGCATCCGATGTCCTAAGGCAGGTAAGAACAGTGAACATTAAACATTAAACAAGACACAATGGGAGAGAACAGAGTGGACACAAACAGATGCCAATAACATAGTTATAATATGACATAAGTCTTGGTATCTAGCTGGTTATAGATCAGCAGAACTGAACCAAATTGAATCCCTATAATGAAAAATTGACGATGGAAGCATCATGCTGTGGAGATGGTTTTCTTCCACAGATCAATGGAGGTTGGTCAGAATGACGAAACCTGTTCAGTTGCTGCAAAGACAACCAGAACTATAGTAAGATATATCAGATTAGAGCTGCACAGTAGATCAAATCTTCTGTCAGTACCATATCTATGTGTGTGACGTTGTAATCGTGAGGGACTGCTGCAAAGAAATTATTAAGAGCATATATTATTTCAAGCGTCATGCATTAACACTCTGCATGTCTATAATGTCTTTAGGACGTCGAATGGACTCTAACTTCCATGAATGCCAACAACAGCAGTTTTTCTATAGCCGCTGAAATGTTAGGGCTTGTGAACGAGTGCCGAGGCTATCGTGTAACGGTGCTCGGAAATGAAGGTGAATTTCAAATAATATTATTACTGCAATTTCCCAAACACATTATCATTATTATATATTTTCCTAAAATTGTTCTGGCCCAGTTCAGGTAAAAGCATCAAGCCAAATGCCAGACCTAAATCCAGTTGAGAATCTGTGACGAAGACTTGAAAATTGCTGTTCCAAGACACTTTCCATCCAATCTTACTCAGCTTGAGTTAAGTGGGACAAATCCAAATAAATGGGACAAATCCAAATAAACTCAATGCTTCTCAGTTTTTTGTTTTTTTTTGAAGCCCATGTATCATTGTCCTTCTACTTGACAGTAATGTAATGTTTCATATTGGTCTATTTAACACCCTAATAAAATATAATGAAGATTGTACCAAACCAGGCACTGTGTATCCCATCAGTGTAACTACCATTATTCACAGTTTTTTTTGCAGCTTGTGGCCGGTTGTAAATAACTGCTTTCCTTCATGTGGTTCAGCTTAAGGGAGACTGATTTGATAGCCCGACGGTTGACGTGAGAACTGCAAATCTTTCATCGGCGACAGATACCCTCTGGTGTTTGCCTCTCTGTTCTGCATCATGTGTGGGAGACGCCGTGACACGAGAGTAATGAAAGCACGCAGAACACTCCACATCTCGTTATCAGCAGCCTGGTACCAGGCAGAGCCGCAGGCTGAACTAAGTATGCAGACTTTCAGTTAGGTGGTTCTGCTCCATTCAAATGTGTTTTTCACGCTTTGACAGCTCAAACCCCTCCTTTCTCCTGTTCACAAAAACTTTGCAGGGGAAAAAAAGAGGAGAGGTCAAAGAATGAGGGAAGGAAGTAGGTGACGTAGGATAAGGCAAGAAAGGAGTAGAAGGATGAAGGATAGAGTGTGTGTGTGTGTGTGGGGAGGGGGCATTCCCCAGACGTGTGGAATGAGAGGAAGGTTTCAGTCCAAGGAGGTCCAGAGGAATGAGTGACAGCAGGGGTCGAGCTAATTGACACATATCTCTGTCGGGCTGAGGCAGGACTTATCAGGAGGTGCTGCTGTAAGGATCCATCCCTGACTGACACCACACGGACTGTCAGGCTGATGCTCCGCAGATGTAAAGTGTCCTCCGTGAAGCTCCGTGATTAGATCTGTGCTTTTAAAGGAACAAAATCTCCCAAGATGGATTCCATTTCCCGGCACCGAACAGCAAGAGTGCACGAAACTCGTGTTTGAATACGCATGTTGAACTGTTTCTCCTTTTGGTTGGGCGATATTTTTGCTTCACTGTGCTTTATCTCTTAGCATGATATTTCCGCAGGATTTAATCCTGACATATTGGTGAGTTTAGTCAGTAATCTCTGCCTAAACACAGTCCCAACTCACCGATTATTCTCACCACTGTATAGAATGGTTAAAGTTACCACCTTATTAGTTTATTAAACCTCACTTTAGACATATTTTCCAGGAACCAGGGAATTTGTCCTGGGCTGCTGCAAAGCCATGGACAATGCAGACGACTCTCCCTGTAGCTCTACGCTTCTCCAGGAGTGAATACTGCTTGTCTAGACTTTGATGACTTTGGTTCCCTTATATAGGATTTTTTTTGACCAATCTGTATATTCTGACCCAATCTGTATAATCTGATTGAATTTGACTTTGTAAAGTGCCTTGAGATGACATGTTTCATTCAATTCAATAAAATTGAATTGAATTGACATTTAATTATTCACCTCCTCCTTGTCTAGTGCATTTACCAGGGTAACAACAAATTATCAGTATAGAAACTTATCCCAGAAGATGGCTCTGTCGTGGTTTTTTGTTCGACTCTGGTGTGGGCAGCAATTATAAACGCAATAGCAGATGTTCAGGAAAGTATTTCAGCATTCAGTATTCAGCAGGTATTAGGACTAGGGGGATTTGTAAGCTGTCAGTCTTCCTTGCAGGACATTATGAGAATTGAACGAATATTGCAAATCTGAGTTTACTGGTACAGAGATGTTCCAGGAGAACGTGAGTCGATCCACGGAGTTGAGGTTGGTATGTGTTCAAGGTAGCGTTTCATCCTTTCTCCCTCCCAGGAAGGAGCTGTTGAGGGAAGAAGCAACGGAGGGTGGATGGGCAGGTGAGTGGAGAGGAGTCAGAGGTAAAGACACTGAGGGCAGTTACCTGGAGAGCAGACGGAGATCTGGGTCGGTGATCTTCACACAGATGCCAGGAAACAGATTATCAGGGTGGCTTTTTGGATGATCTTAAGAGATATTCCTGGCATGTGTTAAGTGATATAGTCTGAAGAACATCAGGACCGCTCTGATCTCTCGAGGATATTCAACATGTTGGATAGTCTTGGCCCAATATCCTAGTGTGTGGTAGGACTGAAAGATATAGAAAAAAAGCATGTCGATAAAATAGAAATCATATTGATCGATATCGATAATTATCCAGAAATTCAAAACATATAAGTGCAGCCGTGGCCATTTTATGCTGATGCTTGGCACCATATTTTTAGATACAGAACACACAAACACTGAGTTCAAACTCAGCCCTTCATTCAATCAACCTTTTACCAAAACTACAAGTTTTTAAAAAAAGAAAAAAGAAGCATTTCTGAGTGTGCGTTTGGTTGGGAGGATGTCCATCCATCCATCCATCCATTTTCCGACCCGCTTAATCCCTCATGGGGTCGCGGGTGCCTATCTCCAGCGTTCACTGGGCGAGAGATGGGGTACACCCTGGACAGGTAAGGATGAAGATTGACAAGTTTGGTATCCAGAACAGGTGGTGATGGACTTTGCAAAGAGATTGGAAATGGTGTAGTGAATCCTTTCTTGCAGAAGAGGCAGGGACACAGGGTGACTCACAAGAGCAGAGGTAGGTGCACACAGGTGGATCTTGTGTAGGAGATGTAACCTGAAGGAACTCAATGAATGCAAGGGAGTGGTTGGTGAGACTGTTGCCAGACAACACAGGATGCTTGTGTGTATAGTGTCTCTGATGGTGAGGAAGGTGACAAGGTGGTTGAAGCTGAAAAAGGAAGAAAGTTGTGTGGCTTTTTAGGGAGGAGTTGAGACGGGCTCTGAGAGGCCAGGAGGCACTTCCAGATTACTGGTCTTCTACAGCCAATGCTACCAGGGAGACAGATAGGAAAGTATCTGGTAGTTCTTCTGGAAGGAAAGATGACGAGGAGACTTGGGGCTGAAATGAGGAATTACAGGAGTGTATTTGGAGAAAGTGATCAGCTAAGAAGAAGTGGGACACTGTGAGGACTGAAGAGCATCACCAGGACTAGAGAGATTCAGCGTAAAGAGAAGGTAGAGGTAGCTGAGGCCAAACAAATGGGATGCAGTGACTTGTATGATATACTGGACAATAGGGAGGGAGGGAAGGCTTTATACAGGTTAACGAGGCAGAGGAAGAGATGGGACGGATGTTCAGCAGGTTAGGGTGAGCAAGGGTGGAAATGGAAATGAACTGACAGGTGCAACAAGTGTGATAGGAAGGTGGAAGGAGTATTTTGAAGAATTGATCAATGAGGAAAATGACATCAAAGAGCAGAGGAAGTGACCTTTATGGATCGGAAAGTAGCAAATATTTATAAGGATGAAGTGAGGAAGGCATTAAAAGAATTAAAAGTACAAAGTTTCTCCTGATGATATAGCTGTGGTGGTATGGAAGTGTCTAGGACAGGCAGCTGTAGAGTTTTTGACTAGGCTTTGCAACAAGATCTTAGAGAGAGAGAGAGAGAATAAGGCCTTAGAAATAGAGAAGTGTGCTGGTGCCATTTTTTTCTGAAAACAAGGGAGATACACAAATTTGGGGCAACTACATAGGAATAAAGTTGGAACATCATACAATGAAGTTATGGGAAAGAGTAGTGGAAGCTAGACTGAGGTCAGAAGAGAGCATCTGTGAGCAGCAGTATAGTTTCATGCCAAAAAGTACTACGGATGCATATTTGCGTTGAGGATGTTGATTGAGCAGTACAGAAAAGGTCAAAGGGAGCGGCATAATATTTTTGCACATCTAGAGAAAGCAAATAACAGGGTGCCAAGCGGGGAGCTGTGAGAAAGACTGGAGGAGCAGAGAAGTATGTTAGTGTGGTGCATGACATGTATGAGAGCTGCTAGACAGTGGTGAGGTGTGCTGTAGGTTTGACGGAGTTCACGGTGGAATTGGGACTGCGTCGAGGATCGGGTCTAAAACTCTTCTTGTTCGCTGTGGTGATGGACAGGTTGACAGATGAGGTCAGACAGGAATCTCTATGATGTTTGTAGATGACATTGTGATCTGTGGAGAGAGTGGGGAACAGGTGGGGGGAAATCTAGAGAGATGGAGGTTTGCCTTGTAAAGGAGAGGAATGAAGGTTAGCCAAAGCAAGACAGAACACACGTGTGTGAATGAGAGGGAACCAAGTGGAGCCGAGAGGTTACAGGGAGCAGAGATAAGGAGGGTGGAGGATTTTAAGTACTTAGGCTTAACAGTATAGAACAGGGGTGTCAAACTCATTTCTAAATTGGGCCACTTTGGCATTATGAAGTCATTAAAGGAGCCGGTGTAGATGATACGTTTGATTTCATAATTTCATTCCAGTTCAAATAGAAATGTAAATAAAATCACAGTATCATAAAATTAGCACTCATAGGCCCATGACAGCTGTTTAACTGCAAAAAAAGTTGATATCGGGGTGAGTTAAACTTTAAACTCATCATTCTGCATCACTTATTCTCTTTTTGGACATTTCTGGGTTGTTTTAAGGTGTTGTGGTAAAATTGACATCTAGTGGCAGGATGCTGTTACTTCACAGTTTTAAAAAAAAATCAATATTTGTTACAGGAGGCACAGTTTCAGCCACTTTATACACTTTAAAAGAATATATGCCTCTACTTTATAACATTTTTTGGCTCTTAAGGGCCAGATAAATCTCCTCAATGAGCTGGATTTGGCCCGCAGGCCTTCAGTTTGACACATGGGGTCTAGAACAACAGTAAGTGTGGAAAATAGGTGAAGAAACATGTCCAAGCAAGTTGTGTGATAAGAGTATTAGCCAGAATGAAAGGAAATGTGTATAAGACAGTGGTAAAAGCAGCAATGTTGTATGGTTCAGAGACAAGGCACTGAGGAAGCAGAGATGAAGATGTTGTAGTTCTCTTTGGGAATGACAAGGATGATGGAATGAGAAATGAGCACACTAGAGGGACAGTTTGTGTTTGTTTTAGAAATAAAGAAAGAGAGGCCAGATCCAGATGGTTGGAAGATGTACAGAGGAAGGGTAGTGAGTAAATAGGTAGAAGGATATATGTAGGCTGGAACTGCCAGGCAGGAGCCCTAGACGAGGACCAAAGAGGACATTTATGGATGGAGTGAAAGAAAACATGAAGGTTCTTCATGTGAGAGCAGAAGATGCAGAATATAGAATTAGGTGGAGACAGATGACTTACTGTGGCAACCCCTGGAAAGGAAAAGCAGAATGAAGAAGAAAGAAGAGGGTGCTTTCGTTTTAAATTAGTTAAATGTTTTCAACATCATAAATTGCTTTAAGTTGTCTGGAATTCATATTTTCTATTCACTGTAATTGTAAAAGAGTTTAAATTGATATTTGGCAATAGATCCTGCAAAAATAATATTTCACTGTTTAAATGTATTATTATTATTATTATTATTATTATTATTGTTGTTGTTGTTGTTGTTTGATGATGATGATGATGATGATGATGATACATGTTATTTTATATATTTTTTTAACATACATATTAAAAATACAAATTTTTTGTATTTGACTAGTTGTCAAAATATTCCCTAGATTTTGCTGAAGGGTATAGTAGTAAATGTGGCTGAACACGAATGCATGGCACACTTTATAGGAGTATGTAAACTTTTGCAAGCCACTGCCAGTATAAAATGCTAGACGAAATGGCTATATTTGGGGAATGGCATAAATCATACGCTGATGATCTCATTCCAATGCTATGTTCTGTTGGGGAAATATCAACGCTGGCATTCAGCTGCTCCACCCATGTACAGTCTCATTGGAAGATTTTTCCCCCTGCAGAACTAATCTCTGCAGCCCTTAGTCACCCAAACATCTTGCCCATGTTTTCATTTCCTTGTGGTTTCTCTAGTGGAGTATCCTGACCTTGACAGAACGTTTAATAGTAGATCTGAATCGGATTGATAGTTGATCTCAGGATCACAGAATAACAACACAGCCCCTCAGAAACTTAGAGTGAGTCCCCTTTGAAAACGAAGCTAATCAATGATAGGACGCAGGCTCCCTGGTTTTGTTTGGAGCTGCATACTTTAAAGAAGACCTCTGGGCTATTGGATACAAAACGGCGGTCTACATATTTAGAGGAGTCCTACCTAATCTGGAAAAGGTGTCAATTTAGGTAGACTATAGGGGCAAAAACCTGCCTGAATTAAAATGTTTTTGCTTTTAGATCAAGATGGGACATATTATAGTCATCTTCGGACCAGAGCCTAAAAAGTAGACTTCTTCGTAAGTCATATTATATTCCCAGAAATCACTCCATATATTTATTACTTCAACACTGGACTGGTGTGACTCTTTCCTATCAGGAACTAAAAAAAAAATTTTGCAGTTAAATTTCTCTGTTTATTAGTCTTGATAAAAGTGACATCTGGTCTGGCATCTGTTCACCAGTGGCTCCCTTCCAGAAAGAGCCATAAACGCAGGTATTGCTGCCAGTTCCTTTTCTATAGCTGATATACCAGGGGCTCAGTTTCTGTTAAGCTGTGTTTCTAGATGGCACCACTATACGAGCTATAGCTATAACTCTTTATTTTTTGTTTCGTAAAGGGCAGTGACGGAACATTCATTCTGAATCTGTCTTGTATAAATAACCTACATTGATTGAGCTGAATTCAGTTAAACATGTTTCTGTACCACTGATTTTTTTTCCCTCATACATTTTTCAAATATAGCTAAATACTGCCATCTCATCTTGCTTTACATTTGTAGGTGTCATCTCTTTATTTGCAATAAGTAAAATTATCAGTGTATTCAATTATTATTTTTTTTATTTACTATTAACTATTCATTATTTGTTCATTAGGCATTTAATCAAATGTCACATGCTTAAAATATATCCACAGGATTTCCAGTTCCTATGATTTTACCAACATTCTCTATATATTTAATATTATTATTGATAAAAGCTATTTGAGTTCCATAACTGTGTAATATTGTAAAAATGGTACAAACTAAAAGCGACACATTTCTTTTGTTACATGTTATCTATTTATACTATAGAAGACATGATTAAGCCGGTGTGTATTTTTTTTATTACAGAAATTACCTCAGATTTAGACAGTTTAACAACCTTTCTTAGACAGGTGTAGTTCATACTCTGACTGCTAGACAGTGCCAAAATACTTCCAGTAGGCGGTATGAACCAGCATTACTGGTATGCGTATAAAAACCTTGGCTGATTTCATACCAGAGTAGGTTTGATGTCAAAGTGCGACAGTCGTCCAAAATGGACAAAGTCTAAACAGTTAACTACGGCAACTTGCAAACACATTCAGAGCTTTGACAACAGGCTTCACTGTATGTTACTGGGATTTTATGTGACAGACCAACACAAAGAAACAAATGTTTGCAAAACAGAAGCATAATAATCCATGTTTTTAAATTTTTTATGAACAATTATCTGAAAAAAAAAGAGCCAACATAGAAACTTCTGCTCATTCGCTTCTGCAAAAATAGCTCAAACTCAGTCAGAGTGGATGGTGATATATCATGCTTTTCAGTTCTTCCTTTTCACACTGAACCACTCCACTGTAAGTCTTGCTGGATGTTGAGGTTGCTTGTCTTCGGTAGGTTTGCAGTTGTGCCACACTCTTTCCATTTGCAGTTGCCACTTTGAACAGAGCTCAGCGAGATGTTCAGGGCTTGGGATTTTATGACTAGCGTCTCTACAATGTTCTCCTTGGCCTTTCTGCTGTATGTCTCACTCCTCGTGATGATGTTTTTTTTCTTTAATATTCTCTTATAAACGTCTGGGGATCTTCACAGCACAGCTGGGTTTATTCCAAGAATAAATTACACTTAGGGTGACTCAACCGTATTCTTAATTAAAAGGCGACTTCTTGAGGTAAATTGGTTGCCCTTAATTTTTTAGTGGTATCACAGTAAAGTCAGCTAATATATAAAACATCTTGAAAACCATGCCTTATTTTCTCTCCATTTGACAGCGAGACACTAATTTGTGTTGCTCCATCACATCTTAATAACACACATTCAGGTCAGTAGTTTTGCAACATGACAAAATGTGAAAAATGATTAACATTTTTACAAGATGTTGATGTCATAATGGCAACATCATTGGTAATCCAGCACGTGGAGAGTGTTAGATGTCAGAAACTGCGTAATGTGATTCATAAAACCTGCCGTGCATTGTAGTTCCAATATGAAAAAAAATTATGCTTCTTTAGAAGTGATACTAGACGTCTGAGCAAGTGTTCTCTGTCGTTGCACCTTCATATACTTCAATGAAATGGAGCTGGGAAAAAAACCCTCAGTGTGTGCCATTGTGGAAAGAGGCCATCTTGAGTTGTACTATAGTTTGTTATACAATATAGTCACCCTGTATTGTCTGTTCTTATTTATAGACACTTACTATAACAAAGGTAGGGGCACAGGATGAGGTCAGAGGATGAGGGTAAAGAGACAAATGGGGAAAAGGAGAAAAAGGAAAGGGAGGAGGTCAGGTTCTGTGAGTGAATGCATTTTTTTTTTTTTTTGAAGGCGGGTCATCGTGTATGTGTCTACCTGTCTGAAAGTCTGTGAAGGCATGTGAAAGTCGGCTGGCAGAAACGAAGTGTGCTGTTTATTCACAGAGTGGGAGAGGCTCAGGAAACAGCCAACAGGAGCTTCCTGGGGAAAGAGTCTCAGGGCCGATCCCTGAGGTTCTATTGGAGGAAATGAGCATTGTGGGGTGGCGGCTGCTTCCAAAAACAGGAACCCTGGAAGTGGGACTGCCCACAGGAAACGTGACATATTATATGTACATTATAATATCACAGAGAGAATGTGTCTTCTCAGGAATGACAGCACGACGAGAAATATAACAAGCTGCAAGATCTGAACAATTTCCTGAAACTACATGAGAGCTGAAGTCACCCTTAAATGTTCCTGAACCCCCTGCAGTTCAGGTAACAACTAGGTATTTAAAAAGACAGGTGACCCTTTCTTTCCCACTAGTTGACAATAAATTAGAATGAAATGTTCCTGATCTGTGTCAGTTTTTACCAGACGAAAATGTTGTAAAATGTTTACTTAATATTCTTACAAATCTGTTATTTTAGACACAAGTAAAAGCTTTAAACACAATACAGTGTAAAATGCAGCAAATGATTGGACAACATCAGCACAGCAATTTGATTGTGTGACTAGGTGTTACTGACATTTGTTTTACATACAGTAACTTTACCAATGTTTAGCCCTGTCCTCTACACGTAAAACAATCTGTTGAAATTTACCCAATAAAAGCTCTGCATTTATATTACTACATGTTCTTTGTGTCGACTTGAACCACTTTGGGCACAGCCTACATCGATTAACTTAAAAGACCAATGAGGGACTTTGGAAAATAATTATTTTCTTTGGAATATTTGTGATCGATATCCAGTCTCAGCTATAAGGGAAATCACCCAGCAGAAGTTTAAAACTATATAGACCAGTTAAAAAATAAAGATAACAAATGCTGTAATAAAACCAGCTAAATAAATGAAATTAGTTTACCTAGAAGGTCTCATACTGCAGGAGTATTCAGACCATTTATTTGAATAAACCCTGAATTTTTCTTTTCTGTTATTGCAGAACATACATTTGTTTTTACTGAAGGTTAGACGTTTGTATTATGCAAAGCTTTGACCAGTAATCTTTTCCAGGATTAGAGAGTCCGTTGTGCTTATTGACATATCTGAATTATGTACTGTACAGATAATTGTTACATGTCTGGGGTTAAATGTGAGGATGGGTAAACTGCATAAACAAACCTTTATTCTCATTTGTTGTTTTCTGACATCTCGGCTTCATCATCTGAACCAGCGCTATAACCTATAAGGGGATTATAACTTTTGACAGTCATACAGACAATGAAAGTGATAACCTGGAGCGCTTTCTAAAAGGTAACCTAAAATTTCTACAGGTATATCCATTCCTTTCCCCACACTCTAGATCTGGTGCTGACATGTGCACAGAGAGTAAGCAAATAATAGTATTTCCTCACAACTCCGTCATGTTGTGTGGAAATTGCCTCCCATTTTCGATAACCTTTGCGGTTAGCCTAACTAACTAAACCCTTAAGTCCTAATAAATTTTTAGATTAGATAATGTGACAATTTTGAAACTATCTCCACTGCTGTTGATTTCCTAAGAAAAGGAGTGCCGCCAAGAAGGGAGATTGGGAGGCAATGCTAACTCCTAAATTAATAAATAAATTAATCACCACCTCACTGACCCTCCCCTGATCAGAAAGTCTCATATGCAGAAGATAGAGAGAGAGAGAGAGGCTTCGGTGCCCCTTCTCGGTGTGTTGTGATGCCGTCTGTCTCCTCTCTCTCTTCAGCCACACGTGTTAACGGGGAGGAATCCAAATAGCCAGCAGAGCCGGGTTTGTCTTGAGTTCAAACGTGTGGTTGACATTCTCGCCCATTTATCTTGAGCAAGCTTTGACCCAAGCTGACCAAGGCAGCTGCTGTTAGATTGTTGCTTATAAGGAAGAGGTGCTGCTTGCCAAACAGTTGTCATTTAGATTTCTGTGTAATGTATTTTAGTTATTGAAATCTAGTGTCAGCCATAACTCATCACCTTCTTGGCCTTGTACTCGTGCCTTTCTCTCTAGCAGTGGTTCCGGGTTAGGCTTGAGACTACCCTGTGGGTCATCAAATGATTTATAAAATATAACGGTTGTTTTCTCTTAGTACAGCCACAAGCTTTAATCTTCAGTTCACAGTACAGACCAACAGAGAGCGGAGGAAAACCGTAAAGTGGAAGGGGAATTGCACAGGTTAGGTTTTTGAAAAGGCCTGACAGCAACAAAAATGGCTTCAGCTCATTTGCATTATTGGACTTTCCAGTCCTTAGGGAGGGATCTACATGCAACAGCTGTGGCCCGTGTCCTGGCTGGGTCTCTGTGCGGCGGCTCTTGTAGAAAGTCCAACTGATGTACACACCCTGGGGATCTTCCCCAACTCTGCTTCACATAAAGGCAGCAGTTATTCCACAAGATATATTTACTGAGCAACTCGTGTAGTTACAAATTATTGCTCAGTTTTTATATTTCACCTACGAGGTAAACAAAAAAATAGAACATATTAAAATACAATCCGTCCCCCACCCAACTAGGTTAGAACTTACAACAGTGTGGAACCAAAAACCACAGCCCATATGACCATAAAAACCAGGCAAGAGAGCCCACATTTTACTAAGCAAGAAGAGTTTGTCAGAAACACTAAACCCTATTCTTTCTAGATGTAATGGATTTCCAAGTTTATAAAGCCAGGGCTTTTAGGGAGGAGCATCTCTTATTTTCCAATGAGTAAGAAGAAGTTTCTGTGCAATGTTAATACAACAGGATATAAAACAGATTTACACTGTTCAGCGCCACGGTATTATCAGAAGGGCCAAAAATAATTAAAGGATCAGGATTCAACTGTACACCAACAATATGAGACTTTAAGTCAAAGATGTTTGTCCAGTTTTTTTTTAACCTCAGCACAATAATCAAAGCTATGGCTTAAGGTTATCTTCAGCTAGGGAGCATTTCCCACAGACGGGAGAGACCTCAGGGTAGATTTTATGCAAACTCTCTGGAAAAGTAGAAACGATGTAGAGCTTTGAATTGAGCAGCGTAAGAGCATTTACGGACACTCTCCAGGCCGTCTTCCCGTCAGGCATCAGCGATACCAAATTCCTCCTCCCAATTTAGATTTGATGAAGGATGAGTTCACTGGATTTATTGACATCAGATTCTCATATAGAACAATTCTTTTCACTACAAGGTGAAGTTTAAAGACATCAAAACAAGAACAAGAGAGAATTTCAAAGCTCGGTATGTGCTTCCTGCCATCTCTTATCTATAAAGTATCAAAAGAAATCACTCTCTGATAACTGATGAGGGAGGCACATCCACCGTCTCAGAGTGCCTTCTGCCTCCAAAGTCTATGGGGTAACAATACATCGATCCACCAAATAAATGATTAATGATCCAATTAATGCAAAATTCAAAATATTGATCATTTTGTCAGTTTTAAGAAACGCCTTGGTTTTGAAACTTAGGCGTGAGTCTATAGTGAACAGGTGATCTGTTATTTGAAGATTAGGAAAATGCTGATTTGAACACCTGTAAGAGTTTAGAAATAAAATGGTCCAAACTTGTTTTTTTGTAGTTAATATCCATATAAATAGCAGTGTTAGATGGGCAGATGATATCCCATTGTAACAGACTTTGTGACATTAGCAAATATCATAGACATTGTATTGTGATTTTCAAGCAGATCAAGGCTGCTGTTATCCCTGATGGCTGTGCACTTCTTTCTTGCAGCTCAACTTCCACACTAACTTATAGCTTGCACTTAAATGTGGGTCGGTACATTTGAATCTGGCTGCTTTTTGCTCATTTGGAGACGAGTTGGGAGCCTTGGCCATACGTTTCTGCAGCCCTGCAGTCAACTGACATATACAGGCGTATATGAGAGCTGTGAAGGAACGGAGGCTTGGGGGGGAAAAAAAAAACAAAAGAACAAAATCAAATCGCTTTTGAATTTTTATTCAAAAGGTTTCCATTACATTAAACCACATGGGTAAAATGTGTTCACTTCCAAAAGAGCTGCTGCTTGTTCTGATGAGGCGGTAACAAGGTGGCTCCTTCTGAACACAAAACGTTCAAAAAAAAAAAAAAACGCTCAAAAAAAAAAAAAAATAATCCCTCCCTAAGTAAATCCTCTCTAACCCACCCCACCCCCCACGATACATCAAAATGCATAAACACAAACATTAATACACAAGCACAAACAAAATTCAACACTAACCCAAGTAGGAGGACGAGTTTTTAAAATAAAGCCTTGTCTTTCCCAGCTGACTTGGGAGTTCTCCAAAACATTTGGTACCTCACAACTAGATACGACACACTCTACTAAACAGGTAGTGATTTCTCTGTACACGAGGACTTCTGCCGACGCTTCCCTTCCTTTCTATTTGACAGCCGTTCCCAGTGGTAGGATCAGAAGTCATCGGGGGAGCACGTGCCCCCCGAGTAAAACCCCAGCATTTGGGCTTGGCGTTGGTGCTCGTCATGAAAACTGGATCTGCTGTACAGTGGGAATCTGAAACGAAGGACATTTAAGATTAGAACAATCAGAACGTCGTTTCCTCCACTCGGCAGAATCTCAGATGGACTTCAGTGACTCTGTACTGAATTGGGTTCAAACTACCCAACAAGGAGAAACCAGTGTGTTTCTATAGAGAACGTCTATTTAGCGTATGGCTTGTTGATAACTTTCCATTTGAGGTTCTAAAGCGCCTACATCAAAGATGTGTTTAACTTCCTTTGAAATATTATTTTGTGACAGGCAGCTGCGTCCTAGATGCACAAAGCAGCGTTATCACAGATCCTTCTTCCCCGTTGCTGTTAGACTTTAGAACCATCGCTGCTCCAGGCAAACTCAACAACTGTTTACCTCCCTGCTGTTTTTATACAGCTTTTTCATCCTTCTAAAAATGTCTGCTGGTGTTTTTAGGCATAAATACACGTTTCTAAAAATCACCCTACTCAGTTGCACACTTATTTAATTTGTTGGGTACACTAGTTCTATGAACTAATAACTCCACAGTATTTTATGTAGCAATTTTGCTTTTTACTGTTGGTTCACCAGGATTTCCCCACTGAGGGACAATGATGGATCTTTCTCTACAGGATTTTCAGTTTTAAACTACTGCAATATACCACACCCATTAAAAAAAACAAAAAACATTGTATGTGCATTCATCTATACTATATACTCACCGTTGTGAACTTTATGAGGTAATCAATAGGACATCATTGTCACATAGAAGAAAAACGTTAATTTGAAATTAGTGGAAAGTTGACTGGAAGGTAAAACTGTCGCATGAACTGATTTTTGGGGTTTTCATTAGCTCTAAGATCTAAACAGTAACAGAAATAAACGTGTTAAATACATCACTGTGTGTAATGAACCTTCCTGTTTTTTTTTTTTTATTCATCCCTGAGATAAATGAACTTTTCAATGATCTTCTAATTTATAGTGAAGCACCTGCATGTGCACTGGGTTCATACAGCAGTATAATTCACTCACTGTCTCATTACTGTGTTTTCAGACTCCACTTTTCACCCAAAATAGCAAACCATTTCAACCGTGAGTGGAATTTCACCTGTTGATATGAGGTGGTGTATACCATGACGTTCTGCTGCTGACCATCTGTGATAATCCCAGTTGGAAGCTGATTCGCTGTGGAAACAGGAGGGGGAGGGGGAGATGAAATATGAGAAAAAGCTGGAGCCTAAATCAGAAACTCTTCATTATTTATAACTTCAGTGTTTCACTTACTGAAGCTGTCTTCTGTCAGGTCCTCGCCCAGGCTCTCTCCCACTGCCACCCCCGCTATCCCCTTCTCCCCCTTCATTGCCTGGGGGAAAAAAAAAAAACACATGTTTGCACTCAGCTACATGTCAGATATCAACAAAAATGATCAATTATCTGTTTATTCCAAGCTACTGCAATAGTAGTGAAAAAAGTAGGGCTTAGTGCAGCATAATTTAAACCAATTAGACTGAAACAGAGCTGGAAACCATACTGGGGCTGTGAAATGGCGCCGGGTGTAGAAGTGCGCTGTGGCCTCACCTCTCTGAACTTCTGCAGGTAGAGCTTGAGGGGGTCCACGTACATGTCGAAGCCCAGCGTGGACATGGCGAACAGGATGTCCTCCCCGTTGATGGTCTTCCTCTTCTCTTGGTGGCAGCGCTCGCTGGCTTCAGACGTGATGAAGCTGATGAACTCGCTCACGCACTCCTGCACGCACTCTTTGGCGTCTTTGGCAATCTGTGGGTTGAAGGTGGAACAGGAGACGGGCTCAGAACGTCCGGTGCTGAGAATGCCACCCGCTCAGGAGGAGCTGGGCTAATTTCAACATTTCTGCAGTCAGAAGAAACACTTTACACAATTGTTCAGAATAGTGAGAGAACCTTTTTTTTTTTTTTAGATAATCTTTCTATTCCTCGTTAAAGGCTGCATCCATGACTGAAGGGGCTACGGTTTTTGTCCATTTCCAGGTCAGTCTCATCATATCTAACAGTATGAATACTTTATTTTTTTGCAACATCACCAACAACGAGGCCCATTTTTGATGTTTCTGTAACGGAGTGGAACTTTAGACGCACATTTTCTGCTTTAAAGCGCCAATCTAAACTAATCAAAAGAAAGTGCTACAGAAAAAGAAGCCCATTTATAAAGACAACATCTAAATTAAAGCTACAGATTAAGACCACTTCAAACCATTATTATTATAAAATCAATTTAGGACTTTAGGCTGTTTGTGGGCATGAAAAAGTTGAAAAGATTAGAAGTGAACTTAACTACAAGGCTTTGCAAAGCAACAGGGATGTACCAAGTTTGTGATAGCTACATAAACTGCAGCTAACCCATGCTTTCCCGTCTTAGTCTTCCATCATCTCAATGATCCCATCACTCTGCGGCTTTATTCGCCCAACGGCTGTAGTTTACTAATCCATCAAACAAATAACTAGAGACGTACGATCCCTCGGCCAGAGAATCGATTTGGAGTTTCCCCTGGATTGCCTCTGACCAGTGAGTAACAAGTCATACATTAGAAAATCTGGCAGTTTTGCATCTAGCTAAACTAGATTTAACTATACTGAATGAATGCAGCTAAACGAAGAATTCTTACTAGACTTGCTCTCTAAATGGATCAGCAAACAGCTTTTACGCCGATATTCTTTTTCTGATTTTAATCTAAGATAAAATGAAGATGAGGGAGAAATCCTGTAGTTCACAAGAAGGATAAAACCTTGTAATTCCTTCATTTCTTTTGTTGGTTTTAAAACCCATTACCTGTGCCAGAGAACCTGCTGCCCTTCTTTTAGTTCTGCGTGTTCCAGTACTTTGAAAAGAACGCTTGGAATCAGCAGGTCAGAGCTAAACCGAAACGAAAATCAGTTACTGCCGGCTAAACCCTGGGAATCATGTCTGGATAGACAGTAAAACCGTAGAAGCCAGTATATTTAGGAGAGTCTGATGGTATGAAAAAGTACAGCCCATCCCTAAATAACATGAGCTTTAAACTAGGGCTCAACGATTTTGGAAAATAATCGAATTGCGATTTTTATATCTTAATATTTCGATTTAATGTTTTTTTTTTCTTCCAGTTTAATTTATCATGTCTTTTTAAACATATACAAACAACAAATGACTCTGTTTCATCGCCGTGCAGATCAGGTGCTAAAAGAGCCGCTGCGTCTCAACTCAGATCAGAAATGATAGCGTTCTGACTACCTTATATTTGAACCAAAATTACGATTTGATTTAGACTTTTCTCTGCATTAACCACAAGCAACAAAAATAGCCTCTAGATAAAGATGTTTGTAAACAAGGACTATTTAAAACAAGAACTTTTAATGTTTCTATTAATCAGAAAATTATTCAAGCGAACAGCTTTTATTTGATTTGGACGTCAGTCCTTGTTGAACATAAAGTGCAACCAACAAACAAGTCTATATATTAAACAGTTTGACCGGTACTTAATGCTGTGGTGAGATTCCTGAAAGTTTCTGCTAAAACAGTATGATCATATAAACTCTAAAACAAAAATTAAAATTAGATTATCTCACTGCTGCAACTCTCTTCCTTTCTATGTGGAGGCAAACCCACTTTAAACATATTACTGACACCTAAAGGACGTCTGATTCACTAATTGTTACATAGCCAAGAATTGCAGACCTCTGCGATTCTTTTAAATTGCAATTATATTGCTAATGCGATTAATTGTGCAGCCCTACTTTAAACAGGAGCTACATGGAGTGGACGGACTCCTATTAGCTCATGAGAAACGTTCCTAGTAATTATCAGGTCGTCTCTCCTCCCTTACAAACCTTTCCAGTCTGTGGAACGGCATTCTTCATGATGCGAGCCACATTGGCAATAGGGAGGTAGATGTCCTGCTCCCTGTAGTTCTCCTTGGTGCCGCCGTCTTCGTGGTCGTTCATATTCTCCTCGCCATCATCTGCAAAGCACAGTCGCATTAAACCCAATGAGCCGGTCAAAGGCCGAGCGCCGAGAGTGAAAAGTAAAAACCTTTCCATACCATCCTGGGGTTGGAGGACATAGTGGCCGGACGCCATGTACTCCCCTGTGATGCCCAGCTGGGAGGCGTCTGTGGTTGAGCTGTCCCCGTCCATCTTGGAAGACAAAAAAAAACCCAAGACCTTATTGCTACCTGCAGCACGTGTTCCTGAAAATCCGCTCTCTACCAAAACATATATGTGGATCCCTGCAAGGCACAGGGCTGGACGATGTAGAAAAAAAGCATATCGATAAAATAGAAATCATATTGATCGATATCGATAACTATCAACAAATTTAAAACATATTTTAAGTGCAGATCTGGCGGTTTTACACTGTTGCTTGGCGACCTATTTATCAGTAAAGAACACACAAACCAACTTTTTACCCAAAATGCAAGGTTTTAAAAAGAAAAAAAGAACGCATCTCTGAAGTCCTATAAGGGGGCGGAGCTTGGTTCCTCATCTGTGTTTCTGATTGGTTGGGAGGATATAATGACTAATATTAACCTACATGATAGGCTAGAATGCAAAAGGAAGTCTTATTCTATTTAACTTTTTATGACCCTTTTTCTATCATTTGATCGATATTTATCGTTATTGAATTATTATGACGTTTAACCGCTCGTTGATGCTAAAATTCCTCCACAGCCCAAAGAGAAGACCCCTGTGAGGGGACAAGATGTTCATCCTCCTATAACCTGCTCATTTAATCTGATAACGGGGTCAGTTTCTGCTGAAGGACCTCTGGGGACTTTTATGATCAGGCAGATGCGGCTACATCGGTTTACAATGACGTTTGTATCCAGCATCTGTTAAATCCTCATGCCTAGTTCATAAAGCTAGACCTGCTTTGGTCACTGGAGACGGATTTTACATGTTGAACATGAAACCAACGCGGTGTTACAATTAAATAACCACGCTTTTAAAAACAGTGTGCTCTATTTTTTAGAGAAAAAAAACATTAATTTTTTGTGTTGACCACCGGCATCCTGCTAGCTTTCTCCGTGTGCTAGCTTAGCAGCTGTTAGCCGAGCAGTTAGCTCCTGTTAGGCCAATAACCCGGAGCTAGCCTCGGTGGCGTTTCCCTCCCAAAAAGCCCGCGGTTCTAGCGAATTAAAAAAAAAAGCGACCGTCCCTTAGAATATTACCTTCTGAAGGTAAATTGTTCAGCCGCATAATGTCCCTCGCACACGTTCCTAATTTTAAATCCGCTGGAACCCGCGTCTGCGTTGGCCTGCTCCTTTGTCACCCGCAGCACAGAGAAAGACGTGGCCGGGGCCGCAGAGTTTAACACTTATTTTTTTTCCAAGTTTCGCCGGGCAGAGACTTGCAGATGAGCTGCGTTCATTCACTCAGACAACAAATGGAAAAAAAACTGGCAGTGACGGACATTTCCATTCGAGCTAACAAGCAATCGGTTAGCAATCATTGGCCGGAGCCAGGCACAAACCTGCAATGAAGCCCTGGTTGGTTACCTTCCTGAGACGGCTGTTTGGTTGGACAGAAAATGGCTGCGAAACGACCAGTCCCTGCGCGGAGCCGCGGCTGCACTACCGAGACTGACCAGCAGGGGGCTGTGCTGCCTTCCGGGACTCCTCGTAAACTCTGATAACGGAAAACTAAAACATGGAAGCTTTGGTTTCATAAAAATAATATTATGTTCGAAGGAAGCTGTTGGAGACAACAAATTGTTTTGTTTGTGTGTGTGTTTTTTAGCAACAAGCAAGGCACTAAAGCAAAATGGCAGACAACACATTGCACATTCTTTCCTTTTTTTCATAGTCACCCATTTATTATTTTATAATTCCTACTGTTAAAATAACATTAGAACGCACCGGCTCACAAGACGTGCCAGTTTTTTTTTTATTAATCTCTTGTGATGGCCCATAATCCTCTGAAATGAATATTAATCAAAGCAGATGCTTTAATTAAATAACTTTGTAGTTAATTAAAAAAAATCACTCCCAAAGGCTTTAAGCAAAAACAATAGATAGTACGCTAGCCTTCCAACCAGGTTTTAAACAAAGTGTCACTTAATTAATGTTATTAAGTGACACGTGTGCTAAAACGGGACACACCACGAGCCCGACTAAATATTTAATCTAATATTAAATTGAGACGTTCTGTCAGCAGATGGCGCCATTGTATTTTAAAAACTTGGTCATAACATTTGATTTTTTTTTTACATCAGATGAAAGTATCTTGATAAAGATTATTAGCAGTTCACTGCATAACAGTAAATATGCTTACATTTTTATTTAACTATATTCTATGAAATTTGTTGACTTTTCCCTCATGAGCAACATAATTGCAAACTGGCCTCTTTAAATATTTTTTTCAGCATGAAATAACTGCCATTGTAGCACATTATCCAATCTTGAAAATAAAATCTTAAGAAATATGTACAACACTGTCTGTTCACCAAATAACTCATTTAATGTGATTATGAAGGGAATTTGTTATGGGAGGGCGGGCAGAAAACACAAAACCTGTTAGACATTTTAATGTTTTTATCTATAGATATCTATAGTTACTTCTGGTAGCAACGTGATCTATCATTATGCTACCACCACTGTGCCTTACAGTTAGCACAGTCTGCTTGCGTGTGATAGCCTCACTTTGACTCATTCAAAGTTACTGCTTGTGTCCATATATTGAATATATTGTGCATTTTCTCTCATTCAAAATCAGTCCAAATGTATGATTACATGCTCAAATGTAAGCTCTGGATGTTAACAGAGAGGCTGCTGATATCCACAGGTCAAGTAGGAGAATTTGTCGACAGGACAACTATAAGTCATACACTCCGTTTTCTGGCCTTGATGTAAAAAATGGCAAAAAGGTGGCCATTGTTGAGTCCTGCTGCAGCACTATGTCTGTTGATGCAAGGTGCCATGTTATTCTGGTTTTGATAGACCTCACTGCTTCCTTTGACACAGCTAATCACAATGTTCTTCTGTCTCTATTAGACCACTGTATAGTTGTCTGTGGCACAGTTTTGCAGTGGCTTACATCGTGCCTGACAGACAGAACTTTGTCTGTAATGATCAGTCTACTCATCCTTCACTGTTCCTCTCTCCTGCGGGGTGCCTCAAGGCTCCATTCTTGGCCCTGTCCTTTTTTCTCTTTATTTCCTGCCTCTTGGATCAGTTATAACTCAGCACCAGCTGTCGTTTCATTGTTATGCTGATGATATACAGCTTTACCTATCCTTGCAGCCAGCTCACAACAACATTTATCACACCCTCCTTAAATGCATCACTGCTATCAAACAGTGGCTCAACCAAAAAATGTTCTTTTTTAAACGAAGAAAAGACTGGATGCATGCATTTTATTGGGTTAGCTTATTGCTACCACTGACGTTGGTTCTCTGAATTAAGAACAAATTGATTCAGTCGTTAATTCAAGCTTTTACCTTTTATGTCTGATGGCCAAAGTAAAACCTTTTCTGAATCATCCTGATCAGGAGAAGGTCAAACATGCCTTGATCAGTTTTAGAATTGATAATTGCATTGCCCTCTACTTCTGTCTCCCTCAATTAACTTCAAGTTGTCAAATGGCGGCTGCTCATCCTTTAACCAACACCTCCAGACATGGTCTTATTACCCCTGCTCTCTCTTATTTACATTGGGTACCTGCCTGTTTTAGAACACATTTTAAAACTTATATATTTTCTTGTTTTTAAAGCACATAATGGCCTGGCCTAACCACATTGTGTCTGTTTTCATTGCTGTGTGTTTTTATGATGTTGATTGTAAAGCAGTTTGGTTACCTTTTTTGCCTGTGAAAAGGGTTATTCAAATGATTGATTGATTGATAGATTGATTGGTTGATTGATTGATTGATTGATTGATTGATTGATTGACAGTTTTCCAAAACCTGAGATGACAAAAGACAAAATCTAACTTTTTGGTTGACATATAATACAATTACCCCCTGAACACACGAAATGCTCAGTAAAACATTGCAGTGGAAGCGTCTTGTTTTTTTCTAGCAGGCCCAGAGAAGCTGATCAAAGTGGATCGAAAGATGAATTGAGTTGTATACCAGACATACCATAAAGAAAACATGTAGGAGACTGCAGAAGACTTGAGGCAAGGTTGCGAAGGTTCGCCTTCCAGCAGGACCATAACCCTGAATACGAACGTCACACTTTGTTTTTGTCAATCACATAAAATTTTTATAACATATATTGAAGTTTAGAGTCATACCGTGTTCTTGACATACTGTAGAATTTAGCGATCTGCCTGTGCAGCGTGTGGTTTCTGGAGTCAGCAGTGTTGCTGTGGGTGCAGCTTGAGTTTATGTGATGTCTTTATAATTGACTCAGAATGATGTAAACTCAAATATTTTTTTTACAAACTGTTGGTTCACTGACCCCGCATAAATCTCCAGTTTCACTCTGAAAGGTGCCACATGCCAAAGAGTTGCCAAGTTATCAGCAGCAGCAGACATAATTGTTTTTAGATCTATTTGTGTGACAAATGAAAGCAGGGGTTCTAAAAGGGGAAAAAAAAGATTCAAACAGCATATGGACATTGTATTGGCAAGCAATCCTAAAAATGATTTTTTTTTCATCATAATATTGGAATGCCTACTTATGTTGGTGAGAACTTGCCCAGCTGGTGGTAATCACAGACTTATTGACAAGCTGCAGCTGACATGTGTTTTCAACAAGCGGAATTAATTTGAGGTTAAACCTTTTCTCCTGCTGAGTTTAATTAGAACTTTCAAATAATCTTGTAATAGCTTTAATCTTTCTCCAGGACTGCACCGAGTCTGTAACTACTTTACACCATGACCAAGAAAGCAGCTTTTGGTTAAACTGCATTGAATGGACTTTTTTTAAAATCCCAGACTAGCACTAATCTCCATCTGGGAAGCCTTTCTCCGAGTCAGATAGAAAGTCAGATAATTGAATCAGAAAGTCAGAAAAATGCCACAGATGGAGAAACTACAGGAAAATAAAAACACTCTTCCAGGTCTCCATCCAGAGTTGCAATGCTGTGAAAATACTAATGAAAAATACTCTTAATAAACAGTACACTTGTTCTGTAACCCGTATTTCTTGCTTTGTAGCTTCTCTGGTATCTGTGGTTGCATGGAAAGATGGACTACAGTTGTACTTCTAACTTCTTCATTTATATCCGAATAGCAGGACCGCATACGTAGAACCACAGCACATAGAAGTCTCCCTCAATCCTCCACCACCTCAACTGCTCCCCCTTTAAACAGGGTGAGTGGGGAACCGAAAATCATGAGGTGCTGCACAAATAAAAACAAAACCTTATTAAAGTCCCAGAATATCATTAACCAACAAAATACCAAATACAAAAAAATATCATTGATTGTATAAATGAACCAAGGTTAAAAAAGAAATTAATTTATGGATGATGTCATGCCCTGGTTAGAGAGCTCTGACAGCTTGTTCTCAAAACATCCTCCGGGCAAAACCTTTCTATCACGAGGCGTCTGACAACTAATTTAGGACTGGTCTGAAACTGAATGCGGGCGATGTTAAAATTGAAAAGCGGTACTTTTGTCCTTTCAAGGGATTCTGCACCTGAACTTATCACCAAGCAGGAAATGCCCTGGTTAGAATAAACCCTGTGTATGCCGCTTGAAATAGCAAAAGAAATGTCTCTGTTCGGTTGGAGAGTTGTAAAAAGAAACAAAAGTGCTTTTTGTGACATCCTACAGCTCCAACCCCAGGTCTCAACCCTGAGTGGCCATGGTGGTATGCCATTAAAACACACACACACACACTTCAGCTAACATCACCAGAGTTCGGCAGCTTCCAACTTGAACCTTAGTAGTTCTTAAATTGTTGTTCTTAAACATCCAAATCAGTTTCTGGTTCATCTGACAGTGACAGTTTGGATCTCCTTTACGTAGCTTTATCGCAGCTAATCATCCAGAAACTCTTTAACATCCCGGATTACATTTGAGGGACACGATTTTGTTCCGAAATCCTTGTTAGGACTGTGCAAAAAAAAACATTCTTTTTCAGCACATTGTTGAATGAAATCTCCCCAAAGGCATTATAGCGTCTCTCTCTTCCCACTCTTTTCAAACTAATATTATCTGAACACCTAACTGTAGTGGTTTACATCACAACCGGATACCACGAACACAATCCTCTTCTTTTGCACTATTCGGTAAATTGCGGCACGTCTTATTTGCAGTCGACGGCGGGATGTTTATGAAGTTTTTCAATCTGCAAAACAGCACGAGCACCTCCTGGAATCTAAATGGCGACAGAGAAAGGCAGACGTCGCCGAGCAACACGGATGCATTGCACATACTGTAACGCGGCAAAAGTTGCAGGTATAAACAATTTACTAACTGTTGTTGGCAGTTTGCGTCTCATTGTCATTCATTGCCAGGATCTGGTCATTTGCAGCCGGTTATCTTCCCAGAGCTTCACTTGCTTCACTGCATTCCTGAGTTTGTGATTTGTTTTTGGATTTGATTTATTCTCTCTGCTAGTGCAGCACTCCTTATTTAACATTTTGTTTCGCTATTACGGATCGTTTTTCTCCAACGGCTGGAGTTTACCTCTATTTGGGTCTCTGACACAACATCACACTATTGACTAGTAGATATTTAACCGGCAAAAAAACATCATTACAGCCAACCTGCTCTGAAATGTGCTCTTTGCTGAAGCACAACTCACATAATTATCATATTAATGAGCTTTATGGTAATAGGATGATCTGCGAGCCAAGTGTAAATGAGATTAAAGGGCAAAAGCTGGGAATGTTGAGAAGGACAACTGCTTAACCTGTTTAAATATTTAATTTCTATTGTCTCAGTCACCATGTGACTCTCGCCTCAGGAGGCTCGGGGTTGAGGAGCAAGGTGCTTATTCTTGACCTCACTGGACCCTCTTCCAGAGGGGCAAAGAGCGGTGAGTTTTCCTATCATCAATCATCCAGGTTCTTTTTTTTTTGTATCTTTCACTTTGTGTGTCTTTCTTTCTCTCTACTCTCCCCTGCCCTAGACTGGGTAGCTCAAGTTTAAAAATCACGTAATTTCTGTTGGAGACTTTGCTGTTCAGAAAAGCCATCAATATTCAACTCCAACGTGTGGCTGCGGTGTAGCTGGCATCAGAGATTGTCCATCAAGCTCCCCTTCCACAGCTCTTTCCCGAGGGCTTTTAAAAAAAAAACATCACTTTACGTACACATCTCAGTAGAACCATGCTGCTGAAGAATCTCGGCCATCCAGGACATGGCGATTCCAAAAAGTCTACACAGACTGGCTCTTCTCTTCTCTTGTTTTTAAAAAATGTTATTGGATTCTCAGTAAAACCCATCAAACAGCTCAGGGGTCTCATTTATAAAGCTTGCATGCGCACAAAAAAGGGGGACTTAAACTTGTATACGTCACTTTCCACGTAAAGGTTGGGATCTGCAAAAAAATAAAAACTTTGCGGGAAAATGTGCATTCCTCACGGCAACTCTGACCCAGACGTACGCTCATTTTGGAGACAGGGGAAATTGGCAACAAAGATGGTAAAGTAGTGAGTTGCAGTTAGATTGCATGATTATTCCTCTAAGACGTTCAATTTCACTCCATATCAGATTTTAATCATAGATCGACTTAATTATAAGCATTTAAAACCGCAGTGTTATTCATGCTTGCACTGCTAATCACCCATAAAATGTTTTTTTAACATGTCCTGTCTGGCAGTGTGGCATTAAGAATGGCTGTCTTAATGCCAAAGAGAGCCCAACAAGAATTTACTTTCACAAGTGGAGCATTAATGATTTTGCCACAGTGTTTCCCTTATTTATAGAAACAAAAAGCTCCATTAGATTTTATTCTAGAACTATTTCATGTTCAATGGACACAAAAACAGAAAGGTAGAAGAGAAAAAAGAAAGAGAAAAGGATGGGACAAAGTGCTAAAAGGGAGAAAGGATGACAAAAATAGAGGAGAGGAAAAGGAGAGAACAGGATAACATCCTTGGAATCTGCTTCTACACCTGCAAAGAGAGATATAAAAAGAGCAGCGAAACCAACCGATAAAGTTTCAAAAGGTACAAACAATCCAACGCCTTCATAACATCACTGAAAAATACACAGTATATGATATGTATAAAGTGACAGCTAAAGCTAATAATAGGGCTTTTCTGTATAGAGGTTAATCTGTAAGCACCTCAATCCTAGCACCTGTAGGTGTTTGACAGAGTGTAAAAATACTCAATAGTGGTTGTTAGGAGCTAAAGACCAGCCCCCCAGAGCGCTGAGGCAGACACTGGGGAAACCAGAACCCCAGACGCCCAAATTGTCCCAGTAGAGGGACAACAGTTCACAAAAGCTGCATTATGTAGAATTCTGCTATAACCTGCAGGGGACAGCAGCTACAACCCCGGGTTTCAGGGTCCAAACCAGAAGAGTGCAGAGAAAGTGCGCGATCATCATGCAGCACTCAGATGATCTCCCTGTCAGCTTCCTAAACTGCTTTTTGCATTTATTTGGGGGGTGGGGTGGGGGGGGGGGGGGGGTTTTTGTCATTGCGGGGAAACCTCTCAATCCTCATGGTCTCTAAATGTCGATCTGAACACACAGTCTCATAGGAATTTCAACACAGAGTACAGCTGTCGTTCGGTGTTTAAATCTGCAATCAAGTGTACTCCTTAAAGTAGCAATAAGCACAATTGAATCATTTCAGATAGAAATAACTAAAAATAGTGATGTGAAGAGCTAAAGGTAATTTTTTTAGATAGACTATGGTCTGATGTCACACTGCATCTCTGTTTGTTGTTCTCCAAAAATAAATATCACTTATTGCTCCTTTAACAAGTTCTTTTATTGTGAAAAACATCTGTGCTTTACCTCTGATTTACACATTTAATAAACTCCTTTCTGAGATTGTTTCCCCAGTGATTTTTGCCTTTTCTCCATGGTTGCCATTACACCATGAAAACAAAAAAAAAGATCAGCTGACCCATTTTTAACACACATTAACATTGAGGAAGTGCTTTCCATCAACCGTTTATGGCTGAATCTGGACATATAGAGGGCAGAAGGTGAGGCGGAACCTGGTACGCAAGCGTTCAGGTACAGCTGTGATAAAAGAAAATTGGAAGCTGGTATGTGTGCCCATGGTTTTACAAATGGGATTTTTTTTTTTTTGCCATACACCTTTTTCTTGGCTTAAGTGTCTCAGGGTTTTGTTCAAAGTTTTAAAAATGAGCCCCCAGGTGATGAACAGGTAGGCCAGGAATGATGGTATAAAGGCACGGACTGCCACCCAGAACAAAACAAGCTATTTGGATGGAGAAATACATTTCCTGCCTCGCGTTGTTCATCCGGCCTGTTTTCTGTTGTTTTTGGACTGGCTGGCTGTCTTCCACCTTCTTCTCTGCTCCACTCAGCTAATTAGTGGAGCAGCTTTACCTGCGTCGAGCCTGTCTGCTTGCGTGTGCTTCACCTGGGACTCTGCCTATTTACACTTGCCTCTCACAGCTAGTCAGTTTTACGGTTTGTTCTGATGAACCCGAACACAACCACACACAGAGCTTCGCTTCAAGAGTTTTATTAAGGGTTGATGGATTATGGATGATGAGAGCCAGAGAGTCTTTACCAGGGGTGGAGTAGGTGGATGTAGATGGCAGGAGCTGGCGGACTGAAACAGGAGAAATGTCATTTTAATATGCTCGACCTGTGAGAAGGATTAGTTTGGTGAATCTTGATCAAGTAAAGTCTTGGTTAAAGGATGGACAAGATGGACTGAACTTTTCTTTCTGCCAATACCTAATGATTAGATTATAAAGCTTTAGCTTCTGAGTAAATGACATTTGCAAATTAAGTGACATTTTGATGTTGTTTCTAATATATTTCTTTTACCGAATCTCAAGCTATATTTTGCCCCTGCCGAAACTTTGTGATCAAAGTTCAACCAAAGATAAAATAGCAATTGCAAGCAAAACCATCGGTGCCTTCATTCAGGCTGCTAAAATATACCTATTTTGTTAACAAGAGCCAGAAGTAAATGAGAGGAGAGCTGCCATTAAAGGGCAGGGTGGTGTGAAATGCTGGCTGCGAGGCTACCTAGCCTGGGTCCTGCACTAGAGGAAACAGGTAAAGACAGTCAGATACAGGCAGGGAACGACTGAGCACACTTGTTAGCCAAAATGAGCCTAGAGCAGTACTACTGAACTGGTCTGGTAGAGAAGTTTGTGGACCCTACTGGTTTGTTGCTGGTTTAATTCTAGACCTTCCTGGGACATGATAAAAGGTAAAAAGGGTACCTTAAAAGGTAAAAAGGGTAAACCGATCTGCTTCACCTTGTTCAAGGCTTTCTGGGGGAAAGATCTTCCACACTATGGAAGATAATGTTTGGGGTTCCTGCTCTGAGACCCACAAGAACTTATTACTGCAGACGCACTATAAATCCAGCTGCACACAGAAGGGTATACCCTGCTTTGACATCCACTTGGAGCTGCATCATTTCAGACACGTATTGTCTTTGCAGTTCCAGATGCACCTCTATGGTTATCGACAGGGTATGCTCAGATGTCGCTGTGACTATTTAAAGAGAAAAGCAAACAATGGCTTATCATATTAGTCTGTTATTGGCAATGTTCTATAATATTTCTTGTAGAACCAGCATATTTTGGGTTTTCAAGCTTATTAGTGGTTTTTCTTTTAAGCAGCCATGGTCTGCTTTTGATCAAACAGATTTTCATCGCGACATTTGTGTGTGGTTGTGTGTGTTTGTGTGTGTTTTACCTCTGATGGACCCTGACCATTGAAGAAAATAACACAGATGACAGGCCTTCAACACATATTGCAATGCAGTCCTCGCTCAGAAACAGGTTTCTGCTTGTTTCCTGGCTTTAATTAGTCCTCCGCTCATGCTGCTGCTTTCGTGGTGACACATTGAATAATATCCACTGTGTCTTTTTTGTTAAGTTGTTGAATCTGTCTCGCCTCACATCTGGCTGTCAAACTGATGATTTAGAATGCTTTGCTCTTGTGTTATGATGCATGAAAGAAAATAATTTTCCATGTTGGATTGGTTTTAGCCGCTGAGCTGATGACAAACAACGAAGACATCAAAGAAGAGCTACAGTCGGTGAGATGTGACGTCTCAATAAGTTAACGAGCACATTTCGGCTCCTGCCAAAATTAGCTTTAAAATCTTTACGCTGTAAAATTAAACCGTACGTTTCCAGACACCCAGAATAAAATATTACTGTCAGTATGTCAAAGTGTTGTAAAGACTGCCCACAGCCAGGTGCAATTCTGATGAAAAAAGCAGTGTGTCTGTACTTTATATGTGTCCCTGGTCCGAATAAACCAGTTCAGTGAAAAAATAATATCTGTGCCCCATACTTTATTTTTTTCTGTTGTTGCATTTATTTGTGTACTTACATGTTTCAGATTTATTGTCAGAAAAAAGATAGACTGAGTAAATACAATTTTATTCTTAAGTAACCTGGAGATCAGATCCTCCAAGTGCAGGGCCATGGTTTTCAACCGGAAAAAAGGTGGACTTCTGGGGCTGCGGAGGCTTCTTCCGTGAAGGGAAAACAAAGTGGAAGATCAACAAACGGATCAGCCCGACTGCTGCAGTAATGTGTACGGTGCACCGATTCATTGTGTTTAAGAGAGACACTGAGCCTGGTTCTGCTTCTGCTGAAGGCTTCTTCCTGTTAAAGTGCAGTTTTCCTCTCCACTGTCGCTTCACGCATGCTCAGTATGAGGGATTGCTGTAAAGCCATCGACAATGCAGACGGCTGTCCACTGTGGATCTACGCTCTTTCATGAGGAGTGAATGCTGCTTGTCAAGACTTGATGCAATCTACTGGGTTTCATTAAATAGGAGCATTTTTGACCAATCTGTCGATATGATTTGATTGAAGTTAACTTTGTAAAGTGTAAAGCGATTGTTCGGTTTAAAAGTTCTCAGAAATCTTTGCTCGCATGAAAAAAAATCTTCAGGTCGTATTTCTTTCTACTGAGGCCTTCCTCTTCTTAGAAAGTTGTACGCGGTTTGCTTCTTGCAACTCTCAGCCGTGTTCAAAGTATACGTTGTGAGCAGTGGAGCTACAATAAACAGCTAACACTGAAGCTAACCGCTAAGCTAACTGGATACATAAACACTAGAAGTGCGCATGCGCAACCAGCAAGCAGAAAATAGCAAGGAACAAACACGCACATTGGCGTTACGTGAGCACATCAGAATGATTGGCATGTGGGACAACCAATAGATGAGGTGAGGGCTTGTTGTATGTCATGCAATAGCATCTCAATTACGTTTAACTTGTACATTGACTAGGTTTCTTTGAAATCTTCCTTTTAATACAAAATGAAACATAGTCATCCAAAAAGCTCTACTTTTGTTCCATCAGTTGACAGATTATGCTCTCAGAAGTCTTGGGAATCTTTATTATGTATTTTTTTTTATGCAGACGTGATACCTTTGTGTTCTTTTTGCTCGGCAGTGGTGGTAATGGCCTTGGGATTTTTCAGAGGAGGCCATTTTTTTTTACCAAGTCTCTCTCCCTTTTCTTTTAGTGAAATAAAACCAAAAAAGGTGTTCACTGATTATTTAAAACGGGAGGCAATCACTTATTCACACATGGTCAGATTGTTCTGATAGTTTATTTCTTAATAAATGAACACATCATTGGAAAAAAAAAAATTAAAATTTTTATTCAGGTTATCTTTGTCTGATATTAAATTTGTTTGATGATCTAAGACACTTATGTGTGGGTAAACACTGAAGACGGAAAACACAAAATACCTTTTTTTAATAGAAAAACATTGATACAAATACTCTCCATGACCCTGTATGTCTGATTTTTGGAACTGAACATAAGACCCAAGCCTTGGGGTTTCAGATGCTAGGCCATCATTTAATAGAGTTGTTTATTATAACCAATCAAATCTAATTTGTTGTGAAGTGTTCTTAATTCAGTTGTGACATAAATGATCTATATTTAGGCATTAGGCAGGAGATCTTGACAAGCTTGTCTTATATAATTTCTGCTTCTACAATGAAACCACAGTTTAATATTCTTCAGTAAATACAATGTCTCAAATGGAGATTTTAGGCCAGATGTTTCTTAAAACCTTCCTTTGACGCTTGGTTTCCCTTCCACACAATCAAATGCTTGCCTCCTGTTATTCTGTAGGAGTGCTGCAGATGGTAACCCGCATATAGGCTCACACTAATGGTGATTTGAGTCTCGTTCTGCTATTAACAATGTTTTCAAAAACAACGAAAGATGCCCATGAAACTCTGGTCCTCTCCTGTGGTATTTCTCTGCACCAAAGCTGCTTTTCTAGGACAGATATTAGACAAAGTACAAGAGACTTTCAGTTTTGGAACCTGCTGAACAATTCCATTAGAGCAAAGTGTCGTTAAAACCTACACACATCTCACTGCAAGGTAACATTATACAATGAGGTCCATCCATCATTGCCCACTGCCCTTGGATAAGGTTCAGAGTTTCCATCTGATCTTTTGCTGTTGAGGCACTGCAGCTGAATGTGGAGAAGGTTTTAAAGCTGACACTTACCCAAAAATGTAATCATGCGCGCCTATAACATGTTTTGACATATGTTTTGACAACAGGGGAAATGTAAAGTTTATGAAATATGTATATATATAGATATATATATATATATATATATATATATATATATATATATAGATATATATATAGATATATATATATATAGATAGATAGATAGATAGATAGATAGATAGATAGATAGATAGATAGATAGATAGATAGATAGATAGATAGATCTTATGTTTACAATGTTAAAAATAACATCTTAATATCCTAAAATGTGAAACTGTATTGATTTAAAGGGGACATATTATGCTAATTTCACTTTTTTAGTCTTTAAAAATACAAGGCATTGGCTGAGAAGTTTGAAAAAAACTGAATAAGGCCTTTAAGTGAAGAGAAGCTATCAAAAGTTTAATGGAAATGTTTGTGAAGTGAAAATGTCTTTGAATGTTTTGTCTGAGTTGTGAGATGAAATATATAGTGTTCACAATTCTGGAAAGAGAAAAGCATGGAACTTGGTTTAAACTTTAAAGCAAAAATGATGTTTAATACAGGTGTTGTCAAAAATGCTAAACTTTGGGTGGTACAAAAACAAACATAATGTTGAAAGTAAAGGTATCGATGAAACCAAAGAAGATTGCCATGGTAACATAAATCCTGATGATAGTATTTCCAATGTGGATAAATATACAAAGACTGCGACCAGTTCAAGAACAAGTGCTTCCTCTGCAAGAATAAAAGCTGCTGCAGAAAAAGCAGCTCTTTTAGCTCATATGGCAGCTTTGAAGGAGCGTCACGCATTGGAGGAGCAAGAGCTATTGCTATTAAAGGAAAAAAATAGCAACTTCGAATGGAAATGGAGCTCACTGCAGCAACAGCCAAACTAGACATTCTTCAGGCTACGGAGGATCAACGTTCAACTGCAAAATCCAGCGGCATGAACTCTTATTTGGAAAAGTAAAGGAAGTCATTAACGTCTATCTCACCCAATCCTAAAGAAAAGGAGGACTAACCACAATGCAGACAAGACAACCAAGACGCGTATTGTTTGTCAGTGGAACCAATAAATACAGCTCAAAGAAAGGGAACAAACACTGCAGGAACAAATGACCAAGCCTTTTCCAGCAGCTCGTCCACCATCATGGAGAAACAGACTAAGATTATGGAAGCAGTCGGACATCAGCAGCGTTATTTGACTCTTCCACCACCAGACATTCCCGCTTTTGATGGAGACCCATTGGAATATCATCATTTTCTAAAAGCATTTGAGCAAGGTGTGGGAGAAAAGGCCAAGAAGGCAGACTGTATATATTATATAGAGCAATTTACAAGAGGACAGCCTAAGGAATTGGTCCGTAGCTGCCAGCATATGGCTCCTGAAAGTGGATACAGCATGGCCAAACAACTTAACTACGGCAGCTAGACATGATTCTACATGCTATGAAGCTGGACGTGACAATGGAAAAGATATATAATAAAATAAAATACACAGGGGACAGAACACAAAAATAAATAAGAAACTAAACAGGATAAAATTATAAATTACTATGGCAAAACCTTTGGAACAATAAGGAAGTACTTGGGAGAGATCAGAAGACAAACACAATATTACAAAGTGATTGTGGTCTGGCTGCATTCTGCCACACCTCTTCAGTCAGCACTTCATACCTCCCTTATCACAAACTTGTGATAAACTTGTCATGTTTTTGGATTATCCTGCCTTGCTACTGTCGGACATTAAACTTCCTTTTTCCGGATCTCGACCTGGGTCGTAGCACAACGACAAGACTTCCTTTGCCCCTGGATTTGTCTGCCCTGTTCTAATGCATGTGTCCTCTGCAGTGAGTGAGCCAGCCACCTCTGTCTGGTCTCCGGCTCGCTACTGCAGAGGATTTCAGATTGTTGTCCTGGTCTCATTATGAATAAAGCTTTTTAACGCAACTCAAATTTCAGGATCTCTGCCTGCATGTCCAAGAGCGTAACGCACAGACCAAAACCCAAGACCCAAGTCTTATGGCACACTTTGGATATCAACATGCGCAGAGACAGGACTGGTCATGTGGTCTTTGCCTGTAATATCTTCAAATTCATCATTGTATTTATTTCTAACAATCTGTATACAGATTTTGGGTCTTTGTGAAGCACTTTGTAATTTGCGTCATGTTGTGCGCGTGTTGAATACATTTCAACTGATGTTCTGCCACGCGGCGCATGAACCAGGGAGTTACTTTTGTAAAAAAAGTCCCTTCCACAGCAACGGAGACGGGGACATGTTCAAATCGTCGCTACGTGCCGGAACCCGTTCTTGATTTGTGCCATCGCCAGAGCAAACATTCACCGTTGTTGCGTAAAAGAACTTTACAAATGTAACCAAAGTTTTCCGTCTTCATCAGAAGACGTTGTCGTGTAAACAGGGCCTTGTGACGCTGCAAAACCTCGCCCAGCACCGTTTGGAATAACCCAACCTTTAGGGGGTCTACATTAAATAAGATGGTGTATTCCTAAATACACGTGCAAGAAGCAGATATATTGTAAATAACATATTAATAAATGTTACTTTTTAAAAGTATTTACTTATCCCTTTTTGAGATGATTTTGTCTTATATTAGGACACTTTCCCTAAAGCCAACTTCCCTTTAACTTTGTGATTTAGATCATTATGTCTCGCATCTATAAGCCAACTTCGGCCACAGTCCGTTCAGCTTTTGGAGAACAAAAGATCGTTTCTTCCGAAATAGCAGATCTGAACCAACAGAACATCCTTAGAAAGCCCGCATGCGGACGAGCTCATTCTGGCGTAGCGGGAGGGGCACCCCCTCCTCTCTGCCCACCCCCCTCCCCGTCCCGCAGCTCGGCTGTGGTACGCTCCGAGCTGGACGCGTTTGGCTCTTTTTTGACCGGCGAACAGTCCTCATCAGTACCGCGCAGCAGTCCCCAGGAGCTTCCCGTCGGTCGTCCCCTCTCCGACATAAAAAAGCCAGCCTGCAGCCTGCAGCCTCTCCGTCCTGATGAAGCAGACTCTGGGCGAGCTGATGAGGATGAGCAGGATATGCCGGATGGTTATCGCCACTTGTTTGGGATCCTTTATTCTGGTCATCTTTTATTTCCAAAGTATGTTCCAACCAGGTAGGGTCTGCTGCCTTTCTTCTTTCTGCCACTCTCCGGTGTCCACGGCTGTCTCCCTCTGTGCGTGTGTGTGTGTGTGCGTGCGCGCGTGCGCGCGTGCGCGCGTGTGGCTTTGTTGGCTCGCTGACGCGTCGATGCTCTGGCAGTACAGTAAAGCCGCCGGTGAGTACCGATCCCCGCTGGAAGGACGCAGCTCGTGGAACAGTGTGCGTGGCGCATCCACGGTGCTCGGAGCGCTGTCTTGTTGCGCTTTTTTGTCTTGCCCTTTGTTACCGGGAAGTGTGCGGTGTGATGTGGCCGGACTTGCTCTCTCTCTCTGTCTGTCTCTCGTCAGACAAGTGGCATGGGCATGTGGACATGTGGGGAGAGGACAAAAAAAAGAAGGTGGTGTTGGAGTGGGGCTTTGTCCTCGGAGGAAAAACGTGGCTTGGTGAAGGGAAGCACTGCGGTGATCAGATCGGGAGCTTTGGCACAATGTGGGCACCCGATCTGATCAGAAGAGCGCACACCGAGCTCCTGATCATCGTAGAACGCACGTCTGCGCGTACAGGGAGCGTAGGATCATGTGTGCTTTCTGAAAGGTTAAAAAAAAAACACATGGCCACAACAAAAGGAAGCCTCCCTACATCAGATTTAGGGGGTGGTTGTTTTGACTGGTTCGTTTTGTTTGAATTGATTTCAAATTGAGAGATCGGGCTTTGCATCTAGAGATGGAACGTCCGTGTGGCCGAATCCACGCCCCTTCACGGTGGTGGCACAGCGGGGGTCTCTGCGCAGCTGAATGGAGGAAGGCTTTGCGCTCCGACGATCAAAGCCCAGAGCGCGCAAGGCTGCTTCCCCGCGGCTCTATACGGCGCACGTCTTGACAGCTGAAAACAAGTTTGAAACTCTATTCGTGGCAAAAAAAATCACAATAAGGACGGATGATCAAAAAGCCGCGCAACTCTGTCCATTCTGAAAAAAGTTGAACGAAAGTCATAGTTTGCCGTAAGGGGATACAGCAACCATGTGGAAGAAGGATGAGTGAGTGTGAGGCAGGAAACTAACGCTTTACATTACCCCGAACACATCATCTCCACACTGGAACACAGTGGTGCCCTGTCACCCCAGGGCTAGGACCCTTAGCGCCCCTGGGTGGCAGTATCATGCTCTGGGGATGTTTTATTTTTTTTCTTCAGGGGAAACTAAGCTGAGTTGATGAGAAGAATACCTGTTAGAGGCTGCAAAAGACTTGAGGCTGGTGTGGGGGGGCCCAGGTGGGCAAATACCCCAAACACATAGCCAGAGCTAATGCAATGGTTTGGATAAAGGTGTGTTCATTTGTTAGAATGGCCCTGTCAAAGTCCAGTCAAATGGGATTTTTTTTTTAGCTCTCCACAGTGGCGCCTAATAGCTTTTGCTAAAATTATAGACTTTTGAGCGGTTTTTAAGAATATAGAATGAGATATCTTTACAGAAAGTCCATAGCAGAATGACTCCGGGGAGACGCTCACACCAAATCCGAACCAGGCGAATTGTTGGCGTTGATCGGCTGCTGTTGGTCACTTTACATTTCGCCTCTCTCTCTCTCTTCTCTCTCTCACAAATGCTGACAACGTAGCGAAATTTCCCCCCTAGCTCGCTTCATGGTGTCATCAAAAAGGAGAAATCCACTTCCCAGCTCCTTGCCGTGGCGGACAAGGGTTTTACCGAGTGAGTCACGGTGCCGTACGTAACGTGGAAAGACAAACCACGGCGTCAGCACCCCGGGGTCCACTAGATCACGAGTCACCAACCTTTGTGAAACTGAGAGCTGCTTCATTGGCGTTGTGTCATACGAAGGGCTACCAGTGCTGACCTTTGAACTGGAAGAGTCAGAGTTCACCTTAACTCTATGTAAAAATGAATGCATTTTTTCATGCTCTGTTATATGTATTGTCATTTTTAAAGCGGTATAAATGCAAGTGTGAATAAACAGGAAGAGTAACGAGCAGGCTTGAGGGCACCACATGTGGTTCTCGGGGGCTACTTGGTGCCCACGGGCACCACGTTGGTGACAGGATCCTTCAGAGACGTACCTGGTTAGGCGAGTACCACCACCTGGGGGTACTCAGGAGACGGATCCCTCCGGGAGATAAACCACTGCCGTCTTCGGCCAATAAATCCATCATTGTTCTGAAATATAGCTTATTTTTACTGTCTAAATATCCATTCATCCATTTTCCAACACGCTTATCCCTGCCGGTGCCTATCTCCAGCTGTCAATGGGCGAGAGGCGGGGTACACCCTGGACAGGTCGCCAGTCCATCGCAGCTGTCTAAATATGTAACATGTATTTAAAAAAAACATGTTTGCACTTCAACATATGGACAAGGAACATCCTGGACACGACGTGAATTGGCAGAAAAGTTCAGATTGTTGAACTCGAGTGAAATTGTGCTCTAGATGGGTCATCCAACGCGCTGTTCGCAGTTTGTTGCCCATTTCGCGCCATTCGCATCGCGGACCGTTAATTCTCTCCAGAGCGTGGGACAACATGTAAATCACTCACTTTATTTGCCATGTTCACATTCGGCGTGTACCACCTTAAGGGTTAACTTTTTGCCATTTTTTTGTCATGAAACACAAACTGCTTGTTTTCTACTACTCTATTCATAAAAATGCAACAATTCATTTCCTCTTTTTTAGAGCAATGGTAATATCCCTCCTTGTTCTAAAACATAAAATGTGGAAAAATTCTACTTATCTATTTTGTATCAATTTACCATAAAGAAAATACATTTTTACATTTAAAAAAACTTTGAATTTATAATTTGTTTTCCCCTAAAGATTATGTACTTTCTTTGCTGTAGGAGCATTTTTATTCCGGAGGCTCTTCAGATTGTAAAGGTTGCTGAACCCTGATCCAGACCTAAACCCAGTCAGGAATCTGTTGCAGGACGTGAAAATCCCTTTAAAGCTCTCGATCCTGTCCGACTGAGATTGAGTTAAGAGGCGAAGAATGACGGCACAAAATGTCAGTCTGTAGAGGAGGAGTACTGTGAAGAACCCCAAAAGAAAGCTGGCTCAGACTTTTAAATGTATTGTTGGGGGAAAAAGTCTTTTTTTTTACTTACTGCAGTGTTCAGTCTGGAAAAGTATGGAATTTGATTTCAGAACGTTCCAGGTCTGCAATAGAACGGAAAAAGAAACCAAGAGCATGGGACGATATTTATTTAATTTATTTTCTTACACATTTTAAAACCTAATCCCTTCTCTAGATGTCGTGTCCTTACTTCTTTCTTTACTCTGTGCCTGAAGTCCTTACGTGGTTTCCTTCCTATATCTTACAAGGTGCTTGTATCTCTAAGAGGGCGACGGCAGCGCAGGACCTAGGGAGTTCATCCTGGGTTGCTGGTCTGAACCCCTGCTCTGACGGTCTCAGTTGTTGTGTCCTTGGGCAGGACACTACACCCACTTTGCCTGCTGTTGGTGGTCCGAGGGCTCGGTGGTGCCAATTGTATGGCAGCCCCACTTCTATCAGACTGCCCCAGGGCAGCTGTGGCTATAATGTAGCTCACCACCATCAGCGTGTGAATGACTGATTGTCGTTCACCCATTATATATATATATATATATATATATATATATATATATATATATATATATATATATATATATATAATATATATATGTATATATATATATATATATATATATATATATATATCTATATATATATATATATATATATATATATATATATATATATATATATATATATATATAAAGCAATTTGGGGTCCTCAGACTTAATAACGCGCCATCTAAGTGCAGGCCATTTACCTTCCTTGGTTCTGTCCTTCCATCCCAGGGGCCCATCTTCCTTCCTACCTTGTTTTTCACTCCCTTCATTCTTTTATACCTTCCTTCTCCTTTCTTTTATCCTAACTCCTTTCATTCCTCATGTCCTTTCTGTCCTGTTGTACAATATAATACATTTCTGCCATTCCTCTATTTCTTCTTTTGTAGTACCTTCTTTCTGTCCTTCTGTTTTTCCTTCCTTTCCCTCTGCGTGTCCCACCGTCCTTCTTGTGTTATATTCACCATGTCCGTCCTTCTTTGGGTCATTCCCCCCTTGTGTTCTTACTTCACGTCCCTTGACATTCCTTCCTTGGGTAATTTCTCCTTCCTTCTGTGGGTTCTTCCTTCCTTTCCTTCCTTGTGTGTGCCATTCCTTCCTGTTTCTGGGTTTCATCATTCAAAGTCGGTCCAGAGCAGACATTCTTGAAATAAATCAGTAGTGAACTTTGGTATTTTAGATTTTAAAACTGAACACAGAGGACTCAGAATTCTGGAACGTTCAGTCAGGAAAAGTCCAGAATTTTCATTAAAATGTGTAGAAACCATGTTATTGTTTTTTTGATTGCCCCAGTTTATTGTATTGGGGGTTGCATTGAGTACATTTATTAACTTGGTTTGCTCTCAAGTCAACATTTCACTCTCCAGTGGACTGAAACGTTTCCCTCCTAGAAGTAGCTCCACGGTTCTACATGTGGCACTTGGAGCTACTGTATGTATATATATATATATATATATATATATATATATATATATATATATATATATATATATATATATTCTACACTTTCTTATGCTTTTTTTTTTTAACAAAGGTTACAGCTGTTACCAAAGGTACAGAACCACCCACCTCCTTGCAGTCTGCATTGCTCTGACACATGTGTCTCCTCTGTAGTACGTCAGCAGAGCTCAGCAGCACGTTTGTTTCCAAACAGCGAGCCTGGTTCACCACAGTCCTCAACCTCCTCCAGCACTAAACGTACAGAGGTATTCAGTCAGGTGACGTTTTGGATGCTCTGTAAGATCCAGACAGATCCTGTGTGTGCAGATCTACCTTTTTTTTTTTTTGACTCAATGGTTCTGCTGTCGCTGCCACCAGCCGCAGACACTTATTACTTCTAATCCCCTGAAGGAAAATCACCACGATGCTCTACTGTGGGAGACTTGTAGTCACTCAGGATGACTCTTACTGACTGGTAAAGCAAATGTTCTGTGGTCGAGAAGTTCTATTTCATATTGTACCGACATTTAAAGCACTTTTACCATACTTAAATATAAAAAGGGCACGGCATGAGAGCATAAATTGTTGTACTCAAGGCCTTTCCTGGCAGTGACCAACATTTGGTTTTCTTTGTTGGATTCAGTTTTTTTTATGTGGACTAGCACAAATGAAGTAGATAAATGTGCTGAGGGTTCTTCACTCAAGGTTGTAGATTTAAATCTAACAGATCTAAGTTTGTAAAAGTTAAAATATTCCTCAGTTTTGACCAGAAAGGCCCCAAACCAGAGATTGGCCAGTTTTCTGTAGGTCGGCTCTGATCAACAGGTCAGACACTCAAAAATGAGAATGTCTTTAAACAACCAGCTGCGTGTATTTAATGCGATTTTTAAGTTTGATAAAAATCAGACTAAGATTAGGGAAATTAATGTTGATGCACAAATAGTAACTCCCTTCATTTCTGTTGGAGTCAAACAGAAAATTAACCTTTTTCTCTATCATTTCCTTGGAATAAAAAAAAAATGAAGCAATCTGTAACCCAGATTGTCCTGATGTTGGCAAGGAAAAGCTTCCTCGGCATATTTCCGGTTTTTACTATGTAGATGAAATGAATCAAATGTAAAGAAAATGCACTGAATTAGCTGCATTGTGAACAAGTCACCGGCCCACAACAAGCCTCTGGGGCTGTTTGAGGGTCCCCCCTTTGCTTTAAACGCTCCATCATCATGATGACCGCAGGGTTAAATGGCTACTGAACTGTAGCCCTGATGTCTCTGGTTATGAAACCCTTTGAGCGGCTGGTGTTGAAGCATCTAAAGGAAATAACGGGCCCCTTATGGACTCCCTGCAGGTTGACTTACTGGGCAAAAAGCTCGGCTGTTTGCTGGTTCACCGTACCAGCCCCCAATCTGTCAGTGGATCACCAGCTTCCTGAATGACTGGCAGCAACAGGTGAGGGAGGGGGAGGGGGCATCTTCTCCGGATTAAGAACCATCAGAACCAGCTGGCTAGAGCTCCTGTCAAGTAATGGCCCAGTTATTGTCCAAGTGAGAGGTTAGGAATGATTCTGTTTTATCATTTAACAAAAATAAAAGCTGAGCGTTTTATTCTTTAAAAAGTTTTCGGATTTATAAAAACCCAGCGCACAGACACGATCAACTGAAAAGAATTTCATAAACGTGTCCTGCAACAGAGAGCCTCTACGGCAGGACCTTTCCTTTATTAATCATCAGCGAATCATCTTTCAGGGAGAGAACTGATTGCAAAATTTAACCAATTCTCTGTTAAGTTGCTCTTGAGGAGCCCGGGGTCGGGTTTTCAGTGGTGTGCTAATCCGTACAGACGTTGCATCAGAATACACACACACACACACACACACACACACACACACACACACACACGCTCTTTTATACACGGGTCACAATGCTGATGTCTTACTCAGCAGTGGCGATGATAGGGTGCTCCACTCTGGGTGCTCTGATTGAAAAGGAGCCGTCCTCAGCAGGATGTTTGTGCAGGAGTCTGGTTGTGGATTTAAACAGTGCAGCCTATATTTATGCTTTATTATACTGGTGGCACTGGGACTATTGAGAAGTGTGTGTTTAGTGATGTTTACTTCCCCTAAAACACTTGTTCTTGCCTCTGTCATTGCCTTTTTGACTTTTTTTTTTTTTTTTTTTTCCTGAAATGACTTAATCACCCAGCAATCTCCTCTGTCCTGACTCCACGCCGTCCTTCACTCTCGCTTTTTTCGCCTTTGTCTGGGGGACAAACACACCGCAGCGCCACTGCTGTCCGTCTGATGACGTGTCTCGCGGTGTCTCTATGGTTTAGGTATGTTTCGCCGGCCTGGGAATCCTCTTCAGGGCCCTAGTGTAAACTCTCACCTCTCTCCCAGGACCTCTGGGGTTACGACCTCTTGTAGAAAAGACATGAAGGTTGGGTAGGTGGGGGAAAGAAAAGCAATAATTAGCTATTTTGAAAGCAATTGAAGTTTTTTTGTTATCTACAGTGCTTTGCAAAGGTATTTACCCCATTACTCCAGTCTTGGCTGGCCTGTTTTTCTGATACTCTGTAACGGCAACAGCAACCGGACAGCACATCACAAGGTCACTTAATAGCTCATGTTATTATTTTCTCATTAATAAAACACGGTGACATTTCTGGAGACAGCTTTTGGGGACAGCTCGTCTAAAACACAGACTGTTCCCGAAAATTGTATATATATATATATATATATATATATATATATATATATATATATATATATATATATATATATATATGTGTGTGTGTGTGTGTATATGTTATATATATGTTATAACATGGATATATCTGTCCAGGGAGCTCTGCACCTGTCACCCATTGAATAAGACAGGGGTCCCCCCTGACCCCCGTTCATGCATGGATGGAACAACATTGATAACAATTATGAATATTATTTATAGTGCACTTTAAGTGTGTCAAAGTGCTACATCAATCATAAAATCTGGAAAAGCTGACCCTGTCGGGTGTCAGCTCCCCCCCCCCACCCCTCTGAGTCCGGGAAAGAGCCGTACGGTCAGACCTACAGCGAGATTCGTGTCTGAACAATTGGATTTACCTCCACCAGCTCCTTACAACAGCCACTTGACCCAAAATAGGCCAAACCAAGTTAGCACCAAAATAATTTCATAAAAAATAACTGTGCTTTTACCACTAGAGATAGGCACCACCACTCCTGCTTCTGCGACTGTGCATAAATAAGCATAAAGATAAAATATACAAACTATTAAAAAACTGGGATATTATTTGCTCTGGTTACTTTCTTTAAAACACCATTTATGAAACCTTTCATTGTGAATAAAGAAAAAAAAAAAAAGAAATAATATAAAACATGGCTAAATTATTGTGACCCTAACATCATGTATAGAAATATTATATAATGGCTGTGTTATTACACCTTTATAGTTAACTCAAAATCTGTTTGGGATGAAGCACAAACGGATATGATGCGACTAAATGAAAGTGATTTAGTGGCATGTTCAGATCAATGTTTTTGTCCAAGTTATAAAATGTTATCTTGAAATTGGTGCTGAATCCAAACACTCTTAGAAAACGCCAAAAGTTCTGCTCCCGTCTGAAATCCAATTGACAACAAACCTGGAAGCGCGTTAATCGGACCGAACGACCACCCATGTAGAGTGGAAGCGCACATTAAAGCGTGATGCAGTCTTCCTTCGTTGCTTTAAAGGTTGATTAACGACCGTCAAATGCAAGCGCTTGTTGGGCCAAACGAACCAGTTTGCTTTCAGAAGGCGAGCTGCAGGTGGTTGATATATCTCCTCTGGCACGGCCGATCAGTGGAACAGAAGGGATTCGTGTTAAAAGGAGATTTCCACGCCCGCCGCGATATTTCATCCAAATGGGGCCGGCTTGTTTGGTTTAGCAACCGCCCGCTGACAGCTGTGAGCGAGGACCTGTGTTCTGTCCTGTCGTCTCCCCGCGCTCCCGTCGGGCTTAAAGGCCACTTCACGCCTGCGATGCGTCTTTTCAGGCCTCATCGCTCTGCGTCTCTGGGCCTTTAAAGGTATTGTGGCTCCAGAGAGCGGCTCAGCTAATAAGGCAGTTAGCTCTGTGGGCTGCTTGTTTTGTGTCTTTGTAAAGTGCCCCTGGGGTATTTTTGAACTATGGTGTGTGTGTGTGTGTGTGTGTGTGTGTGAAAGAGAGAGAGAGAGAGAGAGAGAGAGAGCAATGGCAGCTCTGTTTGCCCTGTCTTCTTTCAGCTTGTGCCTGCAAACCTGCCGCAAAGTTGAAACTCACATTTCCCGTCTCCCCAAAAGCCGCTGCGCCTCTACAGCGGTCAGCTCGTTTTCCCTCACTGTGATTATTTCCCCCCTCTTCAGTTGTCTGTGTAAGCAAGGGACTTTTTTTTTAGAGCAATCAAAATAGAACAAGGTATTCCGGTTGGGGGAAAAAAAAAGGAACGAGAAAGACAAAATAGCAAAATCTTCCAACCAGGAATTTGTAAAGGAAACTTGAAATTCCTCACCTTCCCTGGTCTGTGGTGGCCGTGTTCAGCCGGAGGTTGTGCGAGGACAACGTGCAAAGTCCAAACAATCGAACTCCTGTAGAAGAATCTGTAAAATAACAAATACGGTTCAGTCCTCGAGGATCAATTCAAGACAAAGGTCACCTCAAGGCCCTCTACAGAAATGGCTCCGAATGCTATCCGACCATATCTGATCCAGTCTGGTTTGTGTTAGGGATGCACCCAGTGTGCGAAATACCTGTCAATATTTGGGGGGGTCCCCATCTCCCAATTGTTGCGCAATACCGATGTAAATTTTCTCAATATGCAGTAGGCCTATAACATTACAATGTCAAAGTCAAAGTTGGCTTTAATGTCAATTCTTCACATTCACCAGACATACAAGGACTCGAGAGGACGTTTCTCATTCACCAACAGTGAAACAGATAAAGTGCACAGGCACAACAGATAAGATCAGTCCCTAATACTAAAATTTAAACATTTTTAGTATTAATTGTTGTCAGCATTACGTCTTTCTTCTGTTTGGCACGCACATGGCTAATTTGCATACGCAAACAGGATTGGCTGGCTCCACTTGGTAAAAAACAGAACATATTTTCCCCTGGGGATTATTAAAGTATGTCTGATTCTGATATTTGTGAATAAATGTTTTGAATTTTAAATACTGGACATGTTGAGCTTAAAATTGTTTTAGTGACCATTAGTGACAAAAAATTTTTTTTAATTTTTAATTTTTTCGACACAATTTGAGACCCCCTTTAAATTTTGCCTTTGAGGCTTTCAGGGGTTCTCATGGGTTAATCAGGGGGGTCGAGCCCCCCCGGACCCCCCGTATTTCGCACTCTGGATGCACCAGTCGGGTGTTTCCTAGCCGATAACCTGGCAGAAACAAGAGAAAGAAGTGCGCTTCTGACTGTTTGATCGAGGTGAATCCAACAGAAAATGAAGACGTCAAAAGCTTAAGATGCGTATTTATTGGATCGGTTTCATTACCGGGAAAGAACAATTAGCTGATATTGTAACCTTTGTTGTTGGAACAATTGTTTAAACGGCAATAATCGTTTTTACCCGTCAAACTGTTCTGCCTGCTGAGTGGTGTACTGAAGGAGCCATTCGATAATGACTGTTTTATTTTCAGAGCAGAGTTTGTTTGTGTGGCTCTGACTGTAATATGTGACTATGATACATTTTCATCAAAATAGATGAATTAAAGAAAGAGCGTTCCATTGAATAAGACTTAATTGCTGATCAATATTCTCTTCCTCCAAGTCTAAACAGTCTCATTGAAAGTGAAAATCTTCTACAGTAAGTCCCGTCTTCTAGGGATGTGAATCCCAGGGGACGGATGTGACCCACAGAAGATTTAAGGAAGCTCTTTTGTTTCGGTGATCCCACTGATCCCTATGGCACTCCTTTCCAACAGTTTCGCTCATTGTCCCTTTCAGCTTGGCTCGCTCCCCTGCCCCTTTATGGACCTCTGTGTTTATTGTGAGAACGAATCCCGGACGTCCTGTTTGTGTAATCTTAGAGCTGTTGGTCTGCTCTGCTACTAAACCCTGGATCAAACATCCCGGGGGAAGGGATGCGGTGTCCTGCCATGACCTTAGTGTCTACATTCAGGACTGTAATCCACACATAAAGCAGTTTTTTTCTATTATTATTATTATTATAAAGCATCAAAAAAGGCAGTTTAAAAATCTAAAATTACAACTTTACCTCAGATTGGGAATTAAACTTTACAGATCTATAGCCGTTACATCACAGTGTTTCCTTGTTCGAATGACGGCGCAAGGTCACATAACCACAATACCGTCTATATTATGTTTAAAGTAAATATGAAATTGACTTTGTGGGACTTGAGGTCCTTTTGATGGGCTTTTGTTCTGAATAATGCATACGTACTGAGGTGACTGGTATGAAATTCAGGGTTCTACTGTGTGTTGAGTGGGTGTGTTTATTTTCGGACATTTCTGTCATGTTTTTTGGCTCTTAAACGTCATCAGATGATTTTTTTTGGGAATTAAATGTCTATCCTCTGTGATAGTCGGCAAGTGGAGGAATAACAATTCAATGGATTCAACAGAAATTAAATACGTTTTGCCGTGAGTTCAAAACTCCAGCATGCCGAGGTGAGTAAAGCATGCCCGTGGCATTGCACGAGACTGAAGAGTCTTCCTGATTTCAGCCGTAGTTCAGTCCTAGTCGGGTAGATTCTGTTGCAGCGGTGCACATATTTGGTTTGCATGGCATGCGAGAGCAGCGTGGAAACATTGAACAGCAATTAAGTAATCTGAATAAATCTGTGGCAGTCTTGTTTAGCCTTTTATGCAATGGGTTTTTAATGGATAGGACGGCAATGCCATCCCCCCTTCACGAAATTGGTGAATATCTGTTTTTTTTTAGCTTACTTTATCACAAGCTAAGTTCTGCTTGTTCGTTCGGTAGTAAATGTTCATTTGCTGTCAGAAGTCGACAACATGTCGCACATCCAACGCGGCTTTATATCCCTTCTCATCGGCTTTTTGATGAGCGTCCCAGATTCTGCTCTCGGATCTTTCAGCGCCACATTTCACATCTGGACTTGTGTGTTCAGGCAGCTGCTAAGCACTGCTCCGTTGTCAGACTGAGTTGGTGACCATCTGTGTGAGTGTCTGGACTTCATTACGGAGGTGATGAAAGAGCTGCCACAAAATAGGTCTCAGGAACACGCACAGACGCCCACTGTTTGAGTAACCTGCTAAAAGTAGGTAACGTCCCCTTCAGCAAGAACCAATCACCTGGCCTTGTGGAGGACATCCTGTATGGAAATACACCCAACATCATACCTAGAGAACTTTATCTACCAATGTCAGACACTGTGAAAAAATATTCCTCAGCTCAGACAAGCAAACAGGCTTATTCTAAGTGGGAAAAAATGCAGACAGTCCATGACACAAAGTGAGCAAATAAACAAGAGGGCCTTAAAGTCATACCCCCCCTCTATTTTTGCATACTTGATAACTTCGAGTCTGCGTCATCGGTCAGTCGACCCTGCCTGGGGGGGGATTTAAAAGACAGGCTCACTCGATGTCTCACAGCAGAGTCATAGCAGTGGACCTCCACATGGGAACTCTGCAGTCACCCCCGCCTTCTTTTCTCGTCTGAGAAACCCACATGTGTCTGGGGCGCAGGAGTCTGCCGCGTCTGTGGTTCTCCTCGTCAAACGGCAGCTTGTATAAGCGTGTGACTACAACGCGTCTCTTAAAATAAAACAGTGCGCAGATGTGAAGGATGTGCTGAGACGCTGATGAAATGATGACACAGATGATCGTATCTACCAGACGGTCCTGGTAGTCTGTTGCCGTTTTGAGTAAAAAGGGCAGAAGAGAATCTGCAGAACAGTGGTCGGAATAATCTCAAACTCCAGTATTGAACCGAACCGTATTACTTCTTTAGATGTATTCCTTCTATTAATAGCTTTCTACAGAGACAAATTCCCAGAGTTCCACTTGGTGAACTCTGTCGCATCGTCCGCCCCTGAAAATGAGTTTTTTTTTTTTCCCCCATGAGGAGGAGCTGGGAACTTTTATGATAGGAAATGTCAGCATCAGGCGCGTCGCCTCCGCCTGAACATCTGCCTGCCATGCATCGTGAAAAAGCATCTTAGGTCAGTCAGGTGGCTAAATGGATGTTTTGTCTGCTATCCATTTGACTTATGTTTAGCCGTTTTGCCTAAAGGGAAGGACTGCATTGTGCCAAATAGATCTAATCTTCCCCTCCATGTGTGCGTGTGACTGGCTTAATGCCTGTGCAGTGGTATTAGAAACACCGCTGACATGCGTTACGCTTCTGTGTTCCGCAATGACATCTGGACTGCCTTAAAGAGTAAAGAAAACACATATATAAAAAAAAGACAAAGTATTCCTTACTGTTAAACCAACAGATTAAAAGTAGCAACACTGATTTTCCAGATTCCATCTATTTTTATATGGGCTTGATAAATCCAGGGTCAGAGGGAGGCTGATGGCTATCCACAGGACCCACTTAAACAAGGTAAGGACATGCTAAGTCCTCACAGAAAGAATCCGACCATCGTTCAAACTTTGGGCTTTCTTGTCGCCAGGCAACTGTACTTACAATTGCATTTCATTGAATTGTCTTAAATGAATATTTACAGGATAAATATTTTGTAAATGACGTTCCAAGATGTCCGCCTTGCGGATCACCACTTTAATGTTAAGTTCAGGAAAATGTACGGATATCCCAAATCTTGTCTTTAAATTTTGTCTATATGATACATAAAAAAACCCTAAGAGCTTAACAGGATTGTTGAAAATAAGCACAAGATTTATGTGAACACAAGTATTACTCTTATCATTCCAGGGGGGCTTCCCAGAAATAAAATCGTATGTGCTGGCTAAAGAAAAACATTTTCAGTCAAATATATATATGAAATAAATAATATCCTCCTTGCTCACTTTCAACTTTCTACAGCAGAGAGAGAACCCAAACCTCCATTCAGGATTAGAGAGCAGCGAATTTCAACTTGTCACTCTTTTATGGTGGTTGCACTCGATCTTCTAAGTAAAGCCACAGCAAATAGTCAGAATACATCTCAATGCAAACAGATCATGGACAATAATTAATGAATAAAAGATGTTTAACAATGCGGCACGTTCCAAACATTTTACACGAGTGTCCATGTAAGCACGCGCTGTAAAAGTGCCTAAAATCTGATCATGTGGCACATTTCCTGGGAATCATGTTTGCTGCTTTTATTTTGGAATGATGCCACAGCATAATTATGATTATGCCATCCGCAGCATTTATTTTGATCTTGCTTTTAATAAACGGGTGCGACGGGCGCAAGACAGCTCAGGCAGTCAACTCGAGCCGCGCTGCTGCTTCTCAAGTGCGCTTTTACTCGCTGTGGAATATATCAAGCGTGCCCATACTGGGTGGTCCATTTAAGCTACAAGCTTTTTGCTGCTTTCTTTATTTCATGCACTGCTTCCTGCCTGCCTGTCGCCGCTGCTGCTGCCAGCTTCTGCCAGCTTCTGCTTGGCCCCTGCACCCATAGAGATTATATACATAGACGCCTCATTACGTGCTGGAGTGCATTGCACATCGTCGCCATATTGGATGGGTCTCTCTTACTCTAGGCAGGCATAGGAGCCAACGGGAGTAAACGCAGAGGGAGCAAGTTTGCCCGTATTTTCTGCAGCGTACGGTTGCAATAACCGGCGATAACTGCTGGAAGTAAATCACGCGGTGCAGATGACCGTTCTGGGCCGAGATTTGTTGGTGGGGGAGTTTTTACATTTTGAGAACTTTGCAGAAACCCAACGAATGGATCATGATTTCATGAATATTGATATTTTATCGCTGTAATTCACAAGCTAAGGCTTGATTACGTTCCTTGGAGTTACAGAGTACCGACACATGCAAGGGTCTTATGCTCCAGGCCCAGTTGCAAGCAGGGTAGTGTAAGACATTGGAATGACCTGGAAATTTTAAAGAACACATTTCCAGGCCTTTCAAAACACTGTTTGTATGCATGTATGCATGGACAGCACACAAAGATATGAAGAAATTATGGTTGATGTGTAGAGAAGGCTCAGGATAGATTGATTGTGTGAGAGAGTGAAATAAAGTTAAATGAACAATCCAACTTCTTACTTTATTAAAATAAAATTAATGTATATATTTATTAATGTTTAATAAAACATTTATATTTGTTTAAGAGCATAAAATAATGTATTTCAGCATGAAAACATGTTTTTTATGTGTGACAGTGTCCTGTATCATAATCACATTACTGCCGTTTGCAACAAAATCAAAACCGTGTAAAAACGGAGTAAAAAGTTATGATTTATTGTAGTCCAGCAAACAGCTTCCTCAGTACAAACAAATGCACTGGGAGTCATATGAGAGACCCATCCAAGAGGGCGGCCGCGCTGAAACGTCGGCTCCAATAGGCTGCATCGGTCCATGGGGCGTCTTCCTAGACAATGTCTATGCCTGCACCACCCTGGCATCCCTCTTAGGATCAAAGGTCAGGGCCTGTGTCCTCACTTCCTGAAATGCAGAAGACATGACTCGGGTACAAACGAGATCAAGGTGGCAGGACAGGTCGAGCTGCGTGGCTGTTGAGTGACGGGATCAGAGCCTAGACCTTTAAACATTTACAGGTATGTTTTCTGACTAATAGACGAAATTACATAATGACTGTGTTCAAGTGTCTGTTGTCTGGAGTTTCATGCTTTTTTTCCCTGTCCCGCTCTTTATAGAGTAACTTATTTGGTTAGTCAGTTTATCAGCTGGGGTAGCCAGCCTGCTTCAGCTGCTTCATAAACATGCATAAAGCAGTTCTAAAAGAGCATTACATTAATAAGAGTGATATGTCAAAGAAATTTGAACTTTTTTTAGTGATTTTGAAACTTTAACTTTTCTAAATCGTGGCGTACAGTGATACTGGAAATCGACTCATGGCTAGAGGGGAGCATCTTCCCCATCCTTACAGATGATTAAATGTGTGATTTATTTCAAATCTCAGATGTATTATAGTCATGTAGACTAAAGCTTTGAAAAAATAGCTTTGAAATAAAAAATTTTCCATAGCTTTAAATACGATGCATGGCGTTAAAGTGAAAAGAGGTTGTATGGTCATTAGCCTCGTTCTATTGGCTGTTTAGCTTTGGATGGTAACACTCAGCGGGGAAAAGCCATTATACATAGCCTTCTCTGCAGCTCTCAGGAAAGGCTAGAAAAGCAGAAAACACCAGCAGACATAAGATGCTGCTGCTAATAAATATTGATGTAATTATTAGGTTTTTACCTCAGATACTTAACTTGAGGTTTTTCATTTCAGTATTCCTTTCTAGATAACCTTTTGGGTGGTGCACAAAGGAAAAATGTGTCGCCGCTTATAGCAGCCATACCTGCAGCCGGGTCTTAAAAAGCCCTTTCAAATGTCAATAAGTTGACAAAGGATTTAGAGGATGCTTACCTGAGCATGCTGCAGGCGTTCAATGCAAAATGGTTCAGAGTGTGTTGGTGTGTGAAAATAAAGAGGGTGACAGTGTGTTAGTGTCCCTGCCCGCCAGATGTACTGTAGACTTTGTGGCGTAAAAGAGTTGAATCATGGCCTTAATTAGGTGGAGTTAGGCTGAACTGTGTCTCATTAAAACACTGGCGGAGGAACATTTAAGACTGCCTGCTCTGTACCAGCCACTGGCTCTTTATAAAGAACCGAGAGAAACTTTCCACTCCTCCGCCTTGTCCTCTTCTTGTTTTTGCCTTTCCGAAGATTTTGAACACACTTAGGAGCACTTAGTGAGCTGGGATGATGCTCTCTTGAAAAACTGGCCTTGACAGGTTTGTCTGCGGGTTGCATCATAGCTCCGTATTATCTGCCTTTAAGGGTTGATGCAGAAAGTCTAGGTTAAAGGAAGGATCCTGTGGGTCTACGGTTGCACAATGGGAACTGATTTTTTTAGATCCTCGTTTGGGACTCAGTTAAAACCTGAAGAGGGCTTCCAGCTGGTTTGCTGATGACTTACTTGGTCAAAGTGAGTCACGTACAAGATGGTCATTGGGATCCTAAGTCCCCCTAGAGCCAGAGCAAAATCCTGCACACCCACATGTGGAAGGTTCTGCTGTTCTGCTCTATAGAATAGGACACATCTGATATAGCTGATTATTTAGTTTGCATTTGGCTTCTTAATAGTCATGCTGCTTATCAGCTGTCACCCACAAAAACAACATTATCCTTAAAAAGACTGATGGGCACTGCTCCTTTGTTTTCCACAGCATGACAGTCCCAAAAGTACAGTTTTTCTTTTCCTAATTGTAAAAGACGGAGACATGTAATAGGTTTCTTTCTGCCAACTGTTAACCACCGCACAGCAACGAGTGGAGGAGGGGCAGCATAATGCTACCCTTTGCTCCATACAACTTTATATTTTTCTAGTACCAGAAAGCTGGCTGAAAGGAAATGACGCTCTAGTGGAAGACAACTGAACAAAAATGCCTATTGGACATCTGGTGATGCCTCAATTTGAAGGATGCTCGTCACTGGAAATATAAACAATGATACGTTGCGGACGTAGCCATTAGCGTTTGGAGGTTTGCTGATGCCTCGTCGGAGTTTGATGCCCCAGTCCATGTGGTCCCAAGCGCTGCATCCAAGTTCTTGACACAAAATGAAAACACTTTTATGGAAATGTGAGGTTTACATCTGTGGGTTTTGCAACCTTTGTGGTTGTACTGCCTCTTTCAACTCATTAACTTAAATGTGCACCAGATTGGCCAGGATAGGGGTCAGGTCATCTGAAGCTACTGGTACCAACGGCGGGGAAGGCAGGATGCGTCCAGGTCAGGATGAGTTAACTTTTCCACAATATGGTAAGATTTAGAAGAGCTAATGGAATATTTTTTTTGTTTATGGAAGAACTCTAAAACAAAGTCATTTAATTGATCCGGGTAAAAAATAGCTTTGCTTTCAAATGCTCTAGAAGATTTGTGTCTGCTCAACCTGTTCAGCCTTTTTAATGGGATGGAGACAAACATGCTGCTGGTTGCATGTTAAGTAAAGACATACTTACTTTTCCTCTTTAAAGGGCCTAAAGACATTAGGCTTCTGATGAATGAGTTTTGCTCGGAATCTTGTGACTTCTCCGATATCCATTCAGCGGGTTCTGTCAAAGGTTTCTTTAACACCAGTAGTGCGCATCTGTCTAATGATTTGATGGTTCCACATCATTAAACTAATTCCATCAAGTCCAATTTTATTATGTTGGATTATCTTTTATTGTATGGTGTCAAATTAAGACACGAACCCAAGTCTAGTTAGGTATGTAATTTCAACCAACCTATAATCCATCTGGTATGGATACTTTCCAGACACATAGTCATTATGCTCATTAGAGACTTGACTTGGACTTAAAAATTACTTGTCAACATCTCCGTTCTAAATGTTTCTTCTAGTATGTAAAAGATGAAAATGATTCTTGACATGCACCACCAAGTTTGACCAATAAGAAATGAAGGCATCCTTCAAAAGTCCTCTAGTTTTTATCATATTGCTTCCTTTTTCCCCCATATATTCCTTTTCCAATATTTTTTCATCTGGCATTAAGAGGAGTTTCCCCAGCATTGGTTATTTTGCCAGCATGGCTGGTTTGGCTCACGGACCCGGTGGGTTCTGCTACAGACTCAGCTGCAGACTCCACGGTGCAGCATGGCATTACAGAGCCTCCTCAGCTGGCCACACAGATGGATTCTCAAAGACTCCTCTCATGATCCTGAAGTGAGGTCAACGAGGACACGCTGGCAGTGCCGAGCAAACGAAACTTTCCATATTTTTCTGACTCAGCAAAAAGTGGTCATCTCTGCACTCTCATGCGCAGGACTCTCTGCGAGCATTGAAGACGGAGCCACACACTGATGTGACCAGGCGCACCGCACAAACGACTTCATTCTCTCAGAAAGTCTGCTTATCCCATTTGAGAAAACTGTGTGCATTCTAACATTTTCCTTTTTCATTTAAACAAGAAAAAAAACCCAGAAAATCAGATAGGGACAAGGAAAGGCCCTGTTCAAATGCAACTTTCATTTCAAATAAAAGGCATTCAGGTAGAATAATTCTTCACCTGCTTTCCCCCAGTCAGTCGAGACAGATGACCGTTCACACTGAGCCTGGTTCTGCTGAAGGTTCCTTCCTGTTAAAGGGGAGTTTTCCTCTCCACTGTCGCTCCATGCATGTTCAGTATGAGGGATTGCTGCAAAGCCATCCACAATGCAGACGACTGTCTCTGTGGCTTTACGTTCATTCATGAGGAGTGAATGCTGTTTGTCAAGACTTGATGCAACCTGCTGGGTTTCCTTAGATAGGAAACTTTTTGACCAATCTGTCTGTGTGATTGGATTGAATTTGACTTCCTAAAGTGCTTTGAGATGACATCTGTTGTGAATTGGCGCTGTATAAATAAAATGTAATTAATTGAATTGAATATGACTTAGAATGCAATTTTTTATACTCTGTAAAGTCCCATATGTGCACCTGTGAGTCTTAAGTGAATGTACAGTAGAAAAACAATCGCTGCATGTACAGGACAAAGTTAGAAACCCTTACTTCTGAGATGTCTAGAATGACCCCGTGAGCTCCTGAACTTTCCCTCAGCCAATCAGAGCGTGTGTCTTCCTGTCCTAGGAAACTTGTTAGGATGGTCAGTATGGGGCCCTTTACTCAAGAAAGCTGAAAGAGAGCTGAAACTGGTTCTGTACTAGTTTTATTTGAACCCATTTGGTCTTCCACAGCCAGAGAGCCTGCTTGGAGCCATGCTGCCACGTCATTAAATCTCTTTTCCAGTAAATGATTGTGGATTTGTTGTATTAGAGGATCACAGTGGAGGCAGGTAGCTCAACATCTCTTCGCCAATCCCTACACCCATTTCCTACCCGCACGTGGCCATTTTGTCCCTTTTTTACTTGCCTGTAAACATCCCCAGTTTGCATCCATCTACTTAAATCATTGTGAATCAGTTTATCTGTATTGGTAAAGTAGTTTTGACAAAGTATGGCGATAAGTAAACGCTCAGCGGCCGATCTCCCGTCAGTGTTAATCCACAGCGCTACAAACAGTGCTTCCAGCAGGTCTTGGGATATTAAACACTGACTGTGGGTATAAACAGAATAAGATACTGTATTTGGAGACTCAGCTGTAAATAAAAGCGGTCTGCACAGATCTATGACATATCGATGGAAATGAAAACACATAGCTAATGGCAGAAGACGAGGCCTTTTAATGCCAGTGCTTGTCTGACTTTTGTTCAAGCTGAATCTGACTGGTTTAATCATAAATTGGAAAGAACTAACTCAGTCCTTCTAAACAATGAGCTCATAGCATTCTGACTGGTTTCTGATGTGGCTCCAGCTCCTGATAACAACAGCTCTTTATAATGGCGTAGCTGGCTCAGGTAGCGGCAGTTTGGTAGGAGACCCCTACAGTAGAGTAAATGGGGATATTTGATAAGACATTCCGGTCGGCTTAGGCAGTAGATTGTCCGCAGAACGGCTTTAGTCACGTGTCCTGTGTTCAGACACCTGGTCTAGTGAAAACTGTGATGGACTTCTAAAGGTTTTGAGCTCCTAATCCTCTTTTTGAGCGAGTTTCTGGTTTGTCTTTGAGCTGCGACGGACAGCTGTTTTTTTTTCTGAAGCCCCTATCAGATGTTTAGCTTTGTTGATGTCAGGATTTCCGTAAAAACTGCAGGGGCCTCCTGATTTGTGTTGTTGTTTTTCTGGTAGGATTTTAGTAAAGGTGAGTAGTTTAGCTCTGTTCACCGATTTAACCAGCGGGAGTAAAGACATGAGCATTAATCTGGATTCTGTCTTTGTAAATGAGACCCAAAGCTGCGCCTATGTGGCAGTTAAAAGTCAAGGCCGAATGTATTGAGACTGGAGTTTTCTGTAACTGAGTCACAGCCAAACTACGGGGTTGAGACAACTATGACAGAATGTTAGAATACCAAAGAAGTAGCACAGCTGTCTGGTAGTACGCTTTTTTTTAATCTAATTTCTCAGCCGACATGATTTTTTCTCATATATATATATTTAGTCATATATATTTCATATATATTTCTTTAGTTGCCGATATAAATCTAATGTAGAGTTATGCATGTGGACATTCCTTAACTCTGGCCTGGTGTCAAAACGGTGACTTATAAACAACACTGCAAATCAGTTGTTAACTGGACTAGTTTCAGCTTGATCGCCCGTTGATGTCCACAATCCTATCTTTGTTCTGTTCAGTGAAAGCAACCCTAACTCCTGCTGAGGGAAGCAGGCGTGCCGTTTCAGTGTGAGTTAGGCGTTTCAAAGGAAGTGAGAGGAAACAGACGGAAGTAGCTATTTTAAAGAAACCTTTTTTTTCCAACAACAATTCAGAGATTTACACTGTTCATTGGGGCCACAAAAGAGCCAGGTTTAAAATGGATAACAGGAAGGCTGGAGGGATTACAGGGAAGGTGTTGGTGTTTAAGGTTTTGAGCTCTTTGATGAAACATTGGTCTTTGAAATTTCGCCGGGCTCCTAGGAATCACAGAATTACAGTAATGATCAACGTTGTACATACACACAGAGATGGCAGTTTTGGTAATTGTGTCCAAACAAACTGGGCCAATTTTGTAAAGTGATGCAAAAACCACATTTATTATCTCCACTCCGTAATAATTTCGCCTTTGCTTTTCAATACTAAAACTCTGTTTTACAGTCACTGCTGCTTTATGCAACAGCTGCTTCTGATATCAATACTTAATGACCACTGATGGCAGAAAGTGCCATTGCTATATAGTTTTATCACAGACAGACTGTGACTTTATTAATCCCCTACTCAGGTATCCCAAAAGCTCACCGGTGTAAAACCCTAACATGTAACATATACATAACAAGAGCAACCTTAAAAGTTTGAGCATGGGAGAAATGGCTGGAAATCCAAGAGCAAAGCGTGATAAATAAATAAAAACATGTTATAGTAGTACTGATAGTAATAATAATAATGGAGGACCTTCAGTCTCTTGCACATTGCCCATGTGAGGTGTCAACACAACGACTGCATATATTACTAAAAAAAAAAAAAAAATTACCAATAATGACAGTTTAGAACTCAATAAAAGGCCGCGATCAGAAATGGGCCTCACAATTCTGATTGGTGAAGCCCTAGTTATAAACCACACATGTTAATACATTGCATCTTGCTGCATTATTCCAAAGCACGCTGCGATAGCTCTTTATGCACTGGCAACCAAACATAAGCAGCTCTGCAGCACCCACTTACAGTGACGGAGAAGAAAAGCTGTTTGAGGCCGGGTGGTGGAGCAGCACTTCATTCTTAATCTGTATTTGAGTAAATATTCAGCCTCAGCATTTATATTGGATTCAAATTGTGTCTGGGAAAAGGGATTAAAATGTCCATACCTCTGCAGCATAATCTAATTCCTGTCTGTCACACCAAAGTCTCTTCAGACTCGGATAGAAGTGTCCTACATTATTCCTGAATATTTATTTTCTTCAGTGGCTTGCAAAAGCATTAATCCCCCTTGAATATTTCCACATTGTGCTATTTTGCGAGCACAAACTCATATTCTAGGCAATAGACCAACACAAGGTAGTGCATGATACATTGATCCAATTATTCTAGAAAAATAAATCAGTCTGTGATTTAATCTTGGTCTCAGTTCAGCTCTTCTATGACTCCCTTAGAGGTTTTGGGACAGCTCTGTCACAGTATTAGCCGTTTGTTCTGCCGGGAGTGGAAGTCACGCTTCCCCATCACATTCCAAGGCATTGAACACTGTAGGATCACCTGACAGACCAGCCTGCTGCCCACTATTTGAACATGTTGAGAACTTCAGACCAAGTATGGCTGAGTCTCAGTCTTCCACCACGGGAACGTCACGGCCCTCCCAGATCATGTTTGCCGCACAAGCAGCATGCACCACCGCAGCAGCATCAACACAACGGCCACAAAGATATTGCAACGATGACCTAATAAGGCTTAGTTTCACTCTACACATTGCAGATCTGATGAAGTGGGATGACTTATGCTGAAAGGGAAATTTACCCCATTGCTCACTGTCTGATTCATTTGGCTAAGAATTATCTGAACACCGTTTTTCCGGTACTCCTCATCATCTACCTGCTGTCACTGGTTTAGCTCCACAATCATTAGCTGTATAAGCTAATGAAGATAATATTAATGAAAATCAGTGTTGTAGTACTCGAGTCCGAGACTCAAACTCGAGTCCGAGTCATTAGCTAAATTTAGAGACTCGTGACTTGACTTGGACTTGAGCACTGATGACTCGAACTTGGACTCGGACTCCTACATTCAGATCATTCTGACTCGGAAATTGAGAAAAAGACTCAACTTTTTTTTATATCATTAAGCTATAATTTTAATATGTCATTAGAATATTATTTGGTGTATGATTTTAATATCTAAATTATTAGTGCAATGTGGTGGAGTGTGGATTTTTTTTTAGTTTAAAAACATGTAGGCTATGCTTACTTTAGTGCGGAACTTGGACTCGACTTGATCAATAAGGACTCGACTTGATCAATAGTGACTCGACTCGGACTTGACTCAGATTTTTTTTTAATGACTTGGACTTGACTCGGACTTGAACACTGGAGACTCGAACCTGGACTCGGACTCGAGGCATAGTGACTTGACTACAACACTGATGAAAATAATACCCTTTCTTGTGGTCGAGCAGTGGTACTTGACCGGAGCTTTCCATACGTTCACTACAGGTAGACGATGTGTACTGGAAAAACGGAGGGCCCATGAAGGGGCCTTCAATGTAGCCCCGCCCAGGACGGCAAAAGAACGAGAACGTCTCTCGTTGAATAAAAGCTGCAGCATAAAACGAGAATATCATCGTACGTTTTAACTTTCTAACAGTGTTAGACTTTTCAATGTGTAATTTTTCAATGCCAAATCTCTTTTCTGATGTCGCTGCAAGCTGTCACTGTTTTAGCTCCATAGAATTTCACCCAATTTATCTCAGCATAAGCAAACCTTTCACTCTCACGCCGTCAAAGCAACACGTCATGGTTCATTGCAAGCTTCTGACCCACATTCAGGAGAACCTTCAGGAGACAACGGTCAAAGCTGAACAAGGTTATTGGGCCACTAAGGAGATGTGTTTGACTGGTCTGGTAATGCTGGATGGTCGTAACCTAACTCTCGGCAGATTGATATCGCTCTGCCTAGCTTCACTCACATCCATCTGGGACCTCTCCCATAGAGAGTGATTTCTCCAACCAATTTTATTGTCTAGCCAATCAGGACGCAGGGCTGGAGTTTCATGGATGTGACGTAGTGGAGAAGCGACCGTGAGACTGTTTTGATAGCAATGGCGGCTCGTCGAGGAAGCAAGCGTTAACATTGATGCTGCTATTTCTTCCGTGTTGTCCAATCTACCTAATATTGTTTCATTAAAAGAACATCAGAGAACGGCTCTGAAGGCTTTTGTTGGTGGAAACCATGTTTTCGCCCTTCTCCCGACCGGATTTGGCAAGTTTTGTTTTCTGGGGCGCGTCCGCAGCGGACATCTTGTCGGTTAGCGCTAACCATATTAGGAGGCCTTTAGTCCTCAACGCGGTCGGCCCGGGACCCGCGGGCCGGGACCCGCGGCGCTTTGCCGCCTGTCTTCCCCCCTCTTCCTGTCAGCTCACTGTCAATAAAACACGTGCCACTAGAGCCGCAAACGCATAAAAAAATTAAATTAAAATTTTCCTGCGTTGCTCTCACAGCATCACGGGTTAGCTTCGGTGTGAGTGGTTGAAATAGGACGTCGATAAAGATGACAGACAAGTGGCTTATCCAATCATATGCAAGGAGTTTTGATAAGGCCCAGCCTTCAAAAAAAGCAATTCCTATGGAGAGGTCCTAGATGGATGTGAGTGGAGCTAGGCGGAGCGACATACAGCTGGCTAGGTTAGGTTAGGTTAGGATGGTGGCGCGCTGTGAGGAAAAGCCCAGAGATCAACGGAGGGAGTAGACATAGCATCTTGTTAGAGGAGCGATAGTATTCGATCTTCCTGGTGACCTGTGGATGACTTGGAGCCAGGGAAAGTGAGCTGAGTCCCAGGGTGCGGGTCCAGGTGTGGAGCTGTGTTGCAGTATGTAGTAGATAGCTGAGTGTTGGAGGGTGGATGGGAAGGCGAAAGGCGGGAGGAGTGAGGCGCTTGTAGCTGCTGGTCATGCGGGAAATTGTCTGTAAGGTTATGGCATGAGGAGTTTGGAGCATGAGAATCCACAGAGACAGCTCTAGGAGAGAGCTCAGGAGGTAACCTTGAGAGGAGGTAGCGAGAGCAAGGCCGGCATAAGCCAAGGAGCACAAGGGAAAAACTAGCGAGGAATACTCAGAGGGCAGGAGCTACCACTTGGGTTGATGCTCAGGCACGGAATGGCTGGCTGCCAGCTCCTCTAAGGCTCCAGCTGATGGCTGATCAGGAGCAGGTGGAGCTCAGCCCCACCCTCCAGGGAAACCCGTTTACTGCAGGAGAAGATGGCTCTGACACGGAGGGGCTGAAAACAAAGGCAATCAAAATGTCGAGGGGGGGTACAAAGTATTGTTGTATAAGTTCTTACATCTTCTTTACACGTGAATATGGGCTGCTGAACAATACTGTAAAAATAAAAGCAGATAAGGTGCATCATTTCATATGAAAAGCAGCTTGGAAATCTAGAAGGGAAACATTTGGTGTTGTCCATATGCGGGACTGATGCCATCGCCTGCTTGCAAGAATTATTCCTTCCTCCTCTGGTCCTCTTGTCTCGCCTCTGGCTCCTCCAGCTATTTCCCTTCTTTTCTGCACTTTGAACTTTTTTTTACCTTTTCCGTTCGTCGCATCCTTGTCCCTCTTCTGCTCCCATCATTTTGTCGCCGAGGTGCTTTCACCGGGCGGCCCAGACGAGGCCCAAAGCAATCAGTCACTCAGCGCCTGTGGGTAACTATCTGTACCCTCTTGATGTGTCTGTGGGAGGATCGTGTGTGCACCTGAAGGTTATGTATCCGTGGGCCTCATGAATCATCACTGACGGTGATTAGGGAATATTTATGATGTCTGGCTCAGCACCTGGCGCTCGCTAATAGAAATGGAGGAAGGTTCAGGGGGGGGGGGTGTCAGGTACAGGGAATGACGGAGAGTAACGGCGGGGGAAATGGCAAAATAAATGCAAAAGCCTCCACACCTTCCTCCTACGACCACATTGCTTTTCGGGTGGGATGGGGTTGCCATGGTGAGGGGGATTCAGGCCTTCGTTGAGAGCAGAGCGGTGTCCCAATTGGTTGTGGGGGGGGGGGGGGGGGAACTCTGAACGGAGTGTAAGCAGAAGTGTGACTTCTGACAGTCAGTGTGTCTCTGGAAGAGCTTTGTAGGAGTCTGTTCACGCCTCGTGTTTTCTGTGTGGGAGTTGGATATCAACCGGAATACGAGGAGATGAAGAATAAATTATGTACAGAGTAAGAAACATTGTGTCTTCAGACCTTGTTTACTCGGTGGAGTCAGGTAAAAACTTTTTTTTTTTTTTTTTCGGTGACATTGAGTTGTTTATTCCAGGCTGGGAGTGGATTTTTCGCCCTGTGTCCCTATGGGGTTTGTTGGCTCTGACACGTATAATTCCCTCCCCTCGTGCGTATGATCCTATATCTGTAGCTCAAGGCTGTGTAAATATCATAAAACCTGCAACAGCACGACTGCAAAGGGAAACAATCAGGATTCCAGATTAAAGATGGCACCATCAAGGTATTCCTCACTGTTAACGAGGTGCCAATTTAGTAAAATGACGCCTTTTATCCCCTCTAAGGACTGTAAGGCTCAAAAAGAAGGGAAAGAATCGCTGCAACTTGATCAATAAACGCATTAGTTTTGAATTCAGCAGAAAAGAGGAATATTAAAAGATTACTGACCATATTTGCATTAAAACATTTCTCAGTTAATTTTTATTCGCATAGAAAAGGGCGTCAGAGTTCATATGGTTGTATTTAGAGATCGAAAATGAGTTGGATCTTCATAGTAATGGATTTAATAACCAGGGGGAAAAAATGTACTTAAAATTTGCTTACTTGGATCTTTGAATGATTGTCTGATGTATCTCTGTGTTTATATTGGTATCAGTGGTATTTTGTAAAGGACTTTGAAACTTTAGTTTGAACTGATTTGAAAATCATTATTGTACAATAATCATTTGTAATTCAGAACTAAGCTGACAGTCTAACCTATGTTAATTTCCTATCTTTCTGATCTATTTATCAGAAGATATGTTCGGTACTAGTTGCTTGCTGGTCAATTAAATTTAAGTCCATAAAACCTATTAACCTACAACATGAACTTTAATGGACTTTCTTGTAAAAAGAGAGTAAAAACCAAATCGACAGGTTAAACACAAACTTTTAATAAAATAACACAGTATATACATAAAAAAGCATGTTTTATAAATTCAAGCACATTCCACCTGATGCCTTCACTGACTTACTTACCAGAAATGCTCCAACATTGACACCAATGTGTCAATGTTGGAGCATTGTCTGACTCCTTCTCCTCCAGAACTCTGAGTTTATCTCTAAGAAACAACTTGGACCATTTCCATCTGAATCTTCTCCCCTTATCAGGACAATGCAATCATTCCTTTTCTCTTAACGTTTGTAGACACATGGACCTAGCAATCAGGGGATCCTCTTCGCTGCCACATTAATTACTCCACTGACGATACTCCCACATACTCCCACACTCCCTCATTTTGGGCCAAACACCTGCATGAATAACTGTAGTAATGAATATTGAAATAAAATAGATTATCTGGCCACTGTTTTGTTTCCCCTTGAATGTCACAGAGATTACCTCACTTCACATTGCGCTTTGCATCATTACAGCTCCTGTAAACGGATTTGGCTGCATTCTGATCTGCTTTCATAAGCACGTCTATAAAGCATGTGCTCCATCATCAAAGCTGCTCAGTCGTTTTAGGGGCTCAAATGCAATGTATGAATCTCCCAGACAGCGCAGGAATCATAAATAAAATCATGCAAAGGCTGATCTCTCTTTCCAGGAACCCTGCATCCAGGTTCTCTCCCTCGCAGCTCGCGTCCCTGGACTTTCCAACCACGTCGCTTTTAGGTGTGCAACACCAGAATCAGAGGAGAACGATTCAAATTGCTTGCAGAATGGTCTTGGCTGTCTCTGCATCTATTTTTTCCCATTTCTTCTGGCCTTTTACAGAAGATTCCTAACTAAGAAAGAATCCTTCATCCTCATCAAACCCTATGGGATTCTGATTAAGCTATTGGAATCCATTTGTTATGGTCTGTGAAATGCTGGTAGCACCCTATGTATCCAGGCCTCTTTAGCTTGTAGTAAAGGTGAAAATATGTGCTTGTCTGCACTATTCTTAATCTTCAAAACCAAGTGGCGTTGATTCATGTCACACCTGCCGATGCCCTCCAGTGCCTTAAGGTGATATCTGAGGATCTCAGTCCTTTCTATAATACATCACTCGTGTCTTGCATCTCTATCTGACACTCTATATCGTCTCTCAAATTCTGATCCGATTGAATTTGACACATGTTCCTGCCTGGCTGCGATGCAGAATCAATTTCCCTCAGATCCCGCTGCCAAGCCGCCCACCCCTGCTTTAGATGTGACTGGCAGAAGACAGATGTTTTCTCTATTCCCCGCTCTGTGTCTCTCAGGGTCCAGCGGCTCATTGAATCACGCTCTGTAACTCGCAAACACTAACACTTTGGGCAAAAAAAGGGGGCTGTCCTTTGCACAGCTGTCTATTTTAGGGTGACTTTCAGTCTCTGAAAAAAAAAAAAAAAGACTGTAATTTTAAAGTACATAACTGCAGCCAGCATTAAAGGTTCCCGAGTGCACTGAGAAGGGAAGCTCACATGTTGGTAGAGCGACCAACATGAGCTCAGAATAGCTTTTAGTCAGGCAATCTGCCTTCTTGTTCCTCTGATTTGTGTATGAAAGCTTAAACAAAAAAGAAATATAAACCACGACAGACAAATCTGCAGTTTAGTTGCCTTTCAGCTCCGCACGTGAACCTCTGTCAAAGAGCGTCGGACTGCATGGAAGCAGAGGGGAAAGCAAGCCGGCGGTTTGAAGCTGTCGCCTTTTTTGGGGTTTTTTTTTGGCAGTAAAGCTTTTTATTTGCGCTGTTGCTGGCGCTTTTATTGGAAATGAATCGCCCTCCACATCTCCGTGGCGTCGTGGTTCCTTGCCGTCTTGAGAACTCTGGAAAAGCATGGAATCTGCTTTGCTCAGTTTCCAGGTTTTAAAAAGCATGGGGGAAAGGGAAAACTAGCGATGAACAAAAATGTGTATTTCCAGACTTTGTTCTTTATGCGATCGAAAAAAAAAAGACCCAAGATCTGCTCCTCTGCTTTCAGCTAGTGATGGGAACAGCGCTTATTTTGAGTGCACTGAATCACTAGAATCAGTAGATCAAAATGATTTGTTCAAAAGATTTGTGCACCGAGTCATTCAGTTCATTGAACTACATTTTCGGAGTCTTACAACTTAAATAGACATCATGGCTTAGGTCACATTTAGTGTGCTATTTATAGAGATTTAATTGCATTTCTACTTTTACAATAGGCAACAAGCATGACTTTTATGACACCACGTGTCATTTATAAAACTTTAACTGGATATTTTGTTCCTTTACAGTTAAAAACAGCTTATGAAGATCAGAGGGACTTACTGCTCCCTCCTTATCTTATTTTGAAGTTCTAGCAGCCGGAAGTCAGTCAGCTCAGAAACAGGAAAATATACATCTCTAAGCATTCTAATCAAGGCTAATCTAGTCAGTAGGAAAATAAAGTAGCAAGTAATTCAAATCCTGTAATAAGAGAAAAGGCAAGTTAAAAGAATAACTTCACAACAAAGGAAGCAAAGCCCCAAAGTGTTATCTCTTTAACACTATTGTGTCAGCTTGAGCTTTTACACTCTTTGTCATCTTGTGCTATGAGTAAAAAATAAATAAAAAATATTAATACGCTTGCTTGTTTCAGGGCAACATTTCATCAAGTACCACTAATGAACTCAGTGAGTTCTATTTTCACATAAGCAGGACGCAGCCAGCAGCTTTCAACAACATGATAGATTGAGAAAATGTCATAGATCATGTTTCATTCAGGTATCCGCCAAAGACCGAAGCTAACAATGTACTCTCTGTCTATTCAAACACGTCTCTGATCCTAAACGTCGTCTCATTGTCACTGTTTGTAACAAAAGCTTTAGCCTTGGGTGCACCATGTTTTACTCAAGACAATTCTCAGCCTTGAAAACCTGAAGACAAAAACTCAAGGATGCTGCGCAGCCATTATTGCATCAACTCGGGCTCACATGGAGGAAAATCTTGCTGACAATAACTCACCTGGGGGGGAAAAAAGATCTCTAAATCTTAAAGAACTTCAAGATAAGATGTTTAGTTGCAGTCAAGAACGCTCCAGGATATCCAAGAGGGTTCTGCGAGTGCGAGAACCGCGTTCTCCTGGGGAGTGGATGGAGTTACGTTGCCGTCGATACAAAAGCGTGCTCAACACTGGCAGTAAGTGTGTAAAAAATGTTCTATCAAAGTGAGTTAAAGGATATGAAACGACAGCCTTTTGACAATAAGGTCAAACCAAAGAAGCTAAAATTCAGGAACCAGAAATTTGTGGAAACTGATTTTCTTTTCATCCAAAGAAACAGGGCTTGCTTCCAGTTCAGTCCAAGATGAATGACGTGAATAAAGTTAGTGGTTAGTTACGGCTTACCAGGCCTGCTCAACTGGGGCTGTCATTTGCAGTCTTGGGCTTGGACTCATGTGTCCACCATTTATTTTTACTTTATTTGACCAGGAAGGACCAGCTGGGATTTAAAATGCCGTCTACAGTGAGGACCAGGCGACCACACGTTGATCCCCAGATGTTGTAGGCCCTCGCTGATCATCTGGCCAGCGGGTGGAGTGTTTACCATGCAGGGGATTCCAGCCCGTAGCCTTTAGATAAGAGGATGGCACCTGTGGGAGGTCCAGCGATGAGTTAGAAAGTGTGGCCGAATCATCCGAGGAGGAGCTGCTTGCATTGGACTGGCCGGCAGAATTTGCCTGCATGGCACCTGAAATATAATATCCTACCAAATATTGCACACATTGATGCGTCGGATCTAATTTGTCACCTGCAGACTTAAGGTCGATCAGATGGTTTTTGCCGAACATGGTTCCTGAAACGTCGCCTGACCCATAAATGAAGTGCTGGATCAGTTTACTCTCTCCTGGGTTCCTGAATCCAGGAACCCAGGAACTATTTGGTGAGGATTTGTGTGCTTTGCATTATGGCGGAGCACCACGTCAAATGAACCACGTGGAAAATCGCCCAGATCTTAACCCCTTATTGAACCTATGGCTGGTTCTGAAAGAATAAGCGAAACAAAACAGGAAACCAATGAACTGGGATTAATTCAAAGGCGAAAACATCAGGCCCCCATCAGTCAGGATCCCACCCAGCATGCCAGAGATAATTATATAACCTATGAACAAGAAGTGTAGATACTTTGAATACTGGCTGTGTCCATACATCATATGTGTATTTTTTATTAAAGCTTTTGAATATCGTTAAAAATTTTCGGTATATCATAGAAACCTTTGTAAGATCTAAAAAAAGAAAAATAAACCTCCGTTATGTAACAGCCAAAACGTTTGGCTGGGTGAGTAAACCAAATCTGAAATAATCCTTTGCTTTGCACTGCTGGAAAGCAGACGCCTCTTTAAAGTTCTCACCCAACCCTTTTAATGGCGAAAGTTGTTCTAAGTGAACCGACTGAGAAGTATAATGAAGAGGGAACGTAGGAGAAAGCCAAAAAAGGTAATAGGTTCATTTCATTTGCGGGCGTAATGAGGAATTGATTTCCCTAACTGCATCTGGGATGAAAGCAAAGTACGTGCTCGCTGCCGTGGCCTTGACAGCCTCTATAAGAGCTAATGAAGAGGAAAATGACAACATTCATTCTGCATACGCTGAAAGCTGATGATTCTGGAAAATAACACTTTACTCTTCCAGGGATTTAAAGACACGTAGCATTAGTTTTCTCAATCCAAATTCATCAACACACACGCACACACACACAGACTTGTCTGCTATCTGCCACGCATCCTACACTGATAATAAAGGACTTTTACTGATTGTTAGTTCGGCACACACAGATAGAAATAGAAATGCAGCCAGTCCAGGCTCACACACAAACTGAGATGTATCGGGCCGCTCAGTTAACGCCACTGTAACCAGATGCCCCACACCCACTCATTTTCAGGCTATTTTCAACTACATGTGCACACACACTCACACACACACACAGGTCCCAACATATTAATTATCCACCATCATACAGAGTTTATAGCTGTCTCCTCAGCTGCACGCAGTTATTTAGACGTCCATGCGCTGAAAAAACAAGCAAAGAGACAGGCCAATCTTATTTATCTGTTTGCAAACATGCTAACAAACTTTTTTAAGTGTTTTACTGGGGTTTTCCATGACAGAACAACAGAAAGTAGTGCATAAATGAAATGGGAGCAAAAGGATACAGAGTCTTTGAAATTAATTTCAGATGAAAACCTAAAAAGGGTTGTGTACATAAACATATTTACCCCCACCCCTACTTTGGTACCCATAAATCTAATCCAGTGTAATAAACAGTCTTCAGAAGTCCCCTAACTAGAAAATACAGCAATGGGTAGTTCAGCCTCAGTGGAAATCCAACGGTTCTTCTCCATCATCTGAAAATAGAAAGTGAATTGCACAATTACAAACCTACCAAAATATTACTGAAAAGTTTAATCAGAGATTCAGCCAACAGGCCACGAGTAACTCTGGAGGAGCTGCAAAGATCCACAGCTCAGGTGGGAGGATCTGTTGACACAAATGTGGCCTTTGTTGGGGAGCGGTGAGAGGAAAGCCTTAAGAAGTCCTGGAGCCGTAGGGGACACACGAGACTGAACAAAACTGAAAAAAATCAATCACCCAAACATTAGCTGCAGAGCATTTTTCATTCAGACAGGTTTATCATAAATTGGAGAGGTTAATTTGATTTGATGTGATTTAACTGGCTTTGCACACTGCCTTGAGATGATGTCTTGTAAATTGGCCCTATATAAATAAAATTGAATTGAAAATTTAATTGAGCAGTTGAAAAACAGACAGACCGACAAAGAAATTGTGCTAAAGCTCTAAATTACCTAAAAACAAATGGGAAATCAACAGTCAACAATATTTGTGATAAAAATCTAAAACAAATAACTATCCCAGCTATCATATAAATAGTATAGTACCTGCTAAAATTGTGGTACGATACAAATAAAATAAAAAGTAACGTTGTGTGAAAACCTTTGAGCAACAAAAACGAAAAATATTATAACAGTAAAACCTAAATAGAGAATAAATAATAATTTCCTTTAACTAAAAGCCAAACTAGATAGATGTATCTTTAGCTGGTTATTCCTACACGGGGGTGACAGCTTCATGCTGAGGAGCCGCTCTCAGCTGGTGGTTTTACAAAGTATTGACTCTGGAGGGCCACAATTTTCAGATCAATTTTTTTTTTTTGTCAAAGAAAAGATACAAACCATATAACATATATAACGACGCACTACTTTGTGTTGGTCTGTCAGACTAAATATCAAACATATACCTATAGGTGGTTTGTGGTTGTGTGTCTTCCCCTCAACACATGCACACATGTCAAACTTATTTCCAGTGTGCACATGGCGTCCTATGATCTCACTCATTGGCTTTAACGAGTGTGCGTCAGCATTCAGCAAACAGGAGCACTCTCCGAGTCGGTGTGTGGACGCGCTCACCGCATTTCCCCTCTGCTCCCTGCTGATTAAGGCTTTTGTGTTTACAGCCTAACAATTGCCAAACTTGTTCACACTTCAAAGGCGATTTGAAAAGCAGAGGAGCCGCGGCGGCGCATTAGAGAGCTCCTCCGTCATCGTGTCAGCATCATCTTATCCATCCTGTTAATCGCTAATTTCCAAAACGCTCTGTGTGTGGCCCCAGATGGTCAGATAATAGGCAATCCAATCAGGCAGAGAGTTTGGGCGGGCCGTCAGTTTCACTTAAAGTTTCAAACATTTCAAGCCGATGTGAGGGAATCTTGAATAGTGCCAGCTGGGTGTTTTCATGGTGTTACATGAGATTAAGTAGTGTTATTGGGTCAGTGCTGGGATTTCTGAGTAGCAGCTTTTGTAAAAATCCCGTAGCAGCGGTGCACAAGTGTGGCTTATGACGTGTGAGAGCCGAATTTGACGCCTTGTTTATAAAAACAGTCAATCATTTCTAATTTGAAAATTAAAATGTTCTCTAATCATATCTCCACTAACCTACAAGTTTAGTGTAGATTGTATGGTTACAGAGATTAGCCAAAACAGGTTCTTATTATGTGTTACGCTGTTTTTCTGCGTTAAAGGCTTGGATTATATCTGAGATTTCTCACAAACCCAACCCTCAAAGTTAACATGACTGCTGCACAGATCAAACATAGTAAAAGTTAAACTTCTTCTACATACTTCTGTTTATAGTAACATCCCATTCTTAATGATGTCACTCCACCTTTCATAGCCATGACTGCTACACTTCCTCTGGGAAGGGTTTCCATAAGGTTTATGGGAATCTTTGACCATTTTTCCTGAAGCGCATGTGTGATTTCAGACGCGGATAGAAAGGCCTGGCCAACAGTCTAAGATCCAGTTCTAATGTTCCATCATTTTGAGGTCAGGACGTCCCAGTTCTTTCACCCTAAACTCACTCATTCTTGTCTTTGTACACTCGCAAAAGTGAACCAGGGCAGTTGTCCACTTAATGTCAGCATTTCATTTCCAGTTACCAAAGAAAGAGACTTTGTTTGTTGGTTGCTACAAAAACATCAATTTAACCCTACCAACACCTTTTTAATGTATTAACTGGAAATTAAATGTTGACCTAAAGTGGACAACTGCACTGGTTCACTTCTTTGAGAGTAGATCTTGCTTCATGTACAGATGTGCAGTGGCGTTTAACCAAGAACGTGCCATCCCTAAATCACGAAGTTGGGATCATAGAATTGTCTGAAGTTTCCTGCTAAAGAATTAGGAGTTCCTTTCACTGAAACTAGGTCACCCAGCCCAACTCTTGAAAACAGTCCCACACCATAATGCCCTCTGCACCAAACTTTACACTTTACATAGTGCAGTATTCCTGACAAATGCCTAGCAATAGCTAGACAGAGAGGCACTTCAGAGAACACATCTCCACTGCTGTGGAGTCCCATGGTGGCATGCTTTACACCTGTGATTCCCAACCTGGGGGCCAGCTCCTTTAAGGGGGTTCTGGAGAGCTCAGAGGGGCCTGGGCTTTGTAGATATATAAAAATACCAACAAACCAAGACAGTTAAAAAGAACAAAGAAACAGTAGCCTTCACAGTGACTTCAACAGGCAGAGGCAGCATCTTGAAGTAATTATTGTGGACCAACTGGAGTACAATTTTTTTTTAAAATATGTCTTTCTCATCAAATATGCTCACATTTGTCACATTAGTCAAGTGTGTGTGCAACTGTCACTTTGGTGGGGGGAGGGGGGGGGACAACATTTACGTTGATGCAAGAAGGTAAGCGCAAAGCAATGCTTTTCCCTCCTGCATCCAGCGCTTTGCGTTCCACTTGGTGATGTAAGGCTTGGATGCAGCCATGGAACCTTATTCAATGAAGCTCCGTCACATTGCTCTTGAGCTAATCGAAAAGCCAGATGAAGTTTGGACGTCTGCAACTCCTGAGTCTGCAGGAACATGAAAACCTCTATTAAAATTTCGTGACTGGACTTGTTGCACAGGTGACATCCTATCACAGTGCCACGTCGACAGCGACCCATTCTTTCACAGAGGTTTGTACCAGCAGTCTGCAGGACTAGATGTTGGGTGTTATACACGCTTGGCCATGAAGGGACTGGAAAACAACTAAATTCAATGATCTACATTTCAACATTTTGTCCCACTATATAACCTCAGTAAGTGAAATAAACTGAACTTCCAATGTGATTAGCCTGATCATCTCATATCACAATAATGAGCAAATCCCACATAAGTATAATGATCACTGTAGGGGTCATAACTAGTGGCCCCTAGATGAACATAAAGCACGATTTCCACCTCAGTTAGTATAGAGACTGTATAGGTTCCAATACTAGGATCTACATTAAGACACTTGTAGCTATGATCTCTTAAGTTCTTTCAGCTCAAAGCAGATATATAGCTATGTATGACCTGATCTTCCCTTTCTGCCTTAAATCCTCTCAGGATTGTAAAACATGATGCATTTTATTCTATTTTCTCTCCCTGTCATGAAACAAGCCTTTGGGCTTTTACATGAATCTTTCTCGTTTTCCTCCATCTTAGAGTCTTCCTCTTCTGCTGCGTTATCCTTGAAGGTTTTTTCAAGTCTTTTCTCTCTATATTTAGTCCCTTGAGCCAGCTCTGCATCTGGAGAGATCTGATCTGGCTCGCAGCGGTCCTCGCCTCAGCTGAGTTTACCCACAAAACCTTTATTTGGAAAGGCCACACCCCAGAGATGAGTGAGAATAACTGAGATGGTGCTACCGAAGGAGAAAAAGGGAGATTGTAATAAAAAAGGGGGGGAAACAGTAAACACTTTCGTCTTTATGCAGAAGACTCACTTAACTTTACTTAGCTTGTCACTACTACTGACAACACAAGGATTTCTGTGTTTAAACACATCATTTTAACTCAGTCATACATACTTATGTCCCCTGTCAACTGCTGTGTTCCTCTTAGAAATGCATTTCCTCAGTAGCTGAGTTTATTACTTTCATTGTATCCTTAAAGTAGCACCATGTAACGTTTAGCCACTAGGGGAGCTAGACCTGTAACTTTTAGGTTTAGTGACCTGGAAGGCCACAGGTAACGCTGCACTGTCGCAAAATTAAACAGTCTCCCTCTGTGTTTTGGAATCTGATAGCAGACCAGTTAGGACCAGCAGATTGAGCAGTGATGGAGTTACTTGTAAAGACAAGACTACATTCACCCCTCTAGATTAAATCCTTCATCAGAGAACCAAAAATATGTCTGATAAGGTAAGTGTCATATCTGATTTGTTTTGTTGTTACTGTAACTACCGTAACGTAGAACAGGTCGCTGCTCTTGGTCACATGACCCGTTCTGGTAATGGCTTATTCCCGAATCCACTTAGGACCCCCATCCCCCCCACAAACACAGATGGAGCCTCCAACAAAGAGGAAAAATTAAACAATGAGGAAATAAGGTTGAGGGTGATGAGATGATGAGGGATGAGGATATGAGATGAAGAGGGATGAGGATAATGAGAATAAGGGAAGGAAGGGGAATGAGGTGAGACTGTGATTGAGGGTATAGAAGGGTGGGGTTGAGCGAGCACGACTGACCGAGAAGGTTAGGTGACTGAGTATAAATAAATGCTGTTGGGTAATCATAGGTGGGGTAGAGGCACAACCTTGCTCCTGGACCATTTCTTTTCACTCTTCAACCACATTTTTCACACTGTTCAAATAAAAGGCCATGTTGTGTTTTCAGTGTTGTGTGAAAGAATAATCCAAGGGGGTCAAAAAGACACGTTGGATTTCAATATGGATGCTAAATGTTTTAATCAGAACATATACATAAATAGCGTCTATTTATTGTCATTATTCTTTAGGGTCGGTAAAAATTTTCATCAGTTGTCCGACATATTGGATTTCTCCATGGCCACCGTTTAAAATCCACTTTTTAGATTCATGTGTAATTTCTGAAAGATGGTATTCCAAAGCACTTACATAATTGGCAAACGAAATGTAAAAGATACATGATTTTTTTTCTCAGTATTCTTCTCAGTCAATACTTAGTACCCTTTTTAGCACGAATATCTGTTCCAAGTACGCACATCTAGAAAGTGACAATGTTGCCAAACCATTCTTGGCAAAATAGCCCATGCTCAGATTATTATGTAAATTATCCATGAACATTAGTATTGTAACGGTTGGGGCTGGCGAACCCGAAATTCAGCCGGACACAGAGTTACGAAAAAAGGTGTTTAATGTAAAAAGGCAAAAAAAAACAACAACCAGGAGAGACAGAAAGAAAAAACACGGTGGCAGAATCACGAGTGACACCAAGTGAGATGCAAGGAGATGACATGACGATCTGGCAGTGAGTGACTCAGTGAGGCAGTTATATAAAACTTAATTAGGGAAAACAGGTGGGAATGGTCCGGGCAGATGACTGAACTGACTGGGGAGTGAACAGGGAGGTGGCAGGGGCAGGCCGACTGCTGAATGATGAACTGAGTAAATAGAGCAAAGTGCAAAACAAAACCCAAACTGTGACAAACTAAAACTAAGACAGAAACCGCATGGTGCTGCCACCACCATGTTTTACTATAAAGATTTTTTTTTTTTTCAGGAGGATGATCTGTGATAGATGTTTTTTATTGCATTATTCCATTCCTTTCATTTGATGATGCTGTAAGAACCTTCTGAATGCAGTTGGTTGCACTGGATGTTATTTACTGGTATCAGAGTAAAGTACCTGAAAACAAATGCTTGACACATTTTTCTGGCTTTTATTTGTAAAAAAAAAAAAAAGTGTACCAAAAAATCCATATAAGTTTGTAGTTGGAATGTGGAAAAATATGAAACGTTTTGCAGTCATCTGTTGCATTGTATATGTTTCAGTGTCAGAATTCATTGTTTCAAACCAGAACCAACAGCTACTACAACAGCAGCTACATTTATAGCTGCAGTCTTGTGTTTTCCAGTAAATTTAGTGTCTCGTATGTGAAACCAGTTATTTTTTTTTTTAGTTTCTTCCCTTCCACTGCTCCTTCCACCTACATGTTTTCTCCGCGAGAGAGCAGATCATATTTCAAGGAATTCAGCCGGGTGTAAATAAAAGGTCAAAAGCTTTGTTGTGATTCTACACATGCCTGCTGACTTCCAACTCTGGCCATGGGTCTGTGCCGACACACCCATGTTTGAAGTTGTTCAGACAAAAAAAACTGTTTGTCTATCAATGTTTTGTTGCAACTCTGCTGATGGAGCGCAACCAAATATCAATGAAATACTTAGAAGAAAGCAGCATAATTAAATTGGTACAAAATCTGCTACTCTACCATTCTATCTTCAGCACTGGAAGCCATCTTTGTTATTTAATTCAGATGTGCAAATATTCCTTCATTGGATTTCAAGTGCACACTTCTGTTGCTTAGTAAAAAAAAAGCATGTAGGGAGGTGTAGGAAAATATTACGGGAATATGCGTACGGCCGAACTCACTAATTACAGGATTTCAGTATGGAAATAACTCCGGTTGTCATCATCACAGTTTATACGCAGCACATGTTTGACCAACTGAACGTGGGCGGATGTTTCCTTTTTCTCACCGACTTCAAACGGTGGTAAAATAACAGGCAAGGAGTTAAATGAGGTGCAAATTGTAGCTCAAATTGGTTGATCAGGCAGTTTTATGAAAACACGTTTGAACCTCTTAAAAGCTCAATGATGTTCCCAGCATCTGACTAATTATAATCTTTTATCTACGACACAATTTGAATTTTAATTTGAAGATTTAGGGTCCATAACTGTGATGGAAGACATGGGGTCAAAAGAGGGAAACCTTCATAGCTTGGTTAGCTCTGGTGACTCCTTAAAATAGACATATAATGCTTTCCAGTACTTTCTTTTCACATTGATATCAGTGAGTTGTGGTCTATATAAAGTGGAACTGCAATACTTTGGTCTGTCCGGCTGAATATCGGGTCTCCAGCAGCATTCTTAACAGGAAACTGAACGGCTTGAATAATATGACCCAAACAGAGTATAAAGATATCTATGCAGCATCTGGAAGGACTACATTCACATTTTCTGCCCTCCCAGAGACTCTAAGCACACAACAGAATGCATTTAAGGGCTAAAAAAAAGTGGATTTTGCAAGATATTTCCCCTTTAAAATAGCTGTCTGGTGTCAGACTCAAAGAAGGGTAAAACAGGGACCATCCCAGGGCTTGTTTGGTTTTAGGGAACAACTGCAGACCTGGACTGAGTACATTGTTGGGCATTGGAAGGAGCACTTTAAGGATCATCTTTATCTGGTCTCCATGATCTAGATGGAAAGCAAAGTCTATTATAAGTTGCTAAGTCAGGTCTCTACAGTGTCGGGGCGCTAGTAGTGAACAAGATTTGCCCTGAATGGATGTTGTGGGGGTGTTGTGAATGATTTACCTGACTCCGCCAGATGGATTTGCTCCGCATATCCATCTGGAAACCTTCCGTTGAAGTAATTTTGGGAAGGGGCGAAAATACTGGTTAGCTGATTGGCCTATGTTGGTGATAGACGGGCCAAATGAACCAATCAGATCAACGAAGCATATGACGTACTCGTCAACATGCTTCGTCGTCGCTCTGTTACGAGCGACGACGAAAACACAACCACAAGCCAAGCTACTCTTGCTGCTGCAGGTAAAGGCTCGTTAGCTCAGCAAATAAATACTCTGTAATTCCGATAAAACTTGCTCGATAGCCACGCTAACGCTAGTTTCATCGGCTGAAGCCGCCATGTTCTTTAGACTGAACTGTCGCGCTTCTCGTTGCGTCACACCTCAACCCGCCTCAAAGCCAACGCTGATTAGACGTTCGTTTGGTGAACGGCTCCAAATTTTCTTTAACGGAGAGTAGCCAGACTGATCTGCGAGTGAAACCTTGAAAGCTCGCAAGATCAGGATGGTCTCACGAGGCTAGTGAATGATACCCCAATCCTAAATTGTTAAAGTCTGGGACAACCCTTTGGTAAGGCAGGTACGGGGATGTTGCCCCAGTATTTAAGAAAGTGAAATTACCCTTACTCTAGGATGCTGGAAAGGAGGCCCAAAAGCAAGAGCTGTGTCTCCATTCTCTGTACAAAGTAGATTTAGTTCCCAGTGCCGATTGGACTCTCCTACTGCTGCCCTCTCAACAACCATCCTGCTTCTGTACATCCTCTACACGTAAAGGAGTTCATGGTGTAGTATGTCTGGCTTGGTAACCTCACGATCTCTTCTTTGTGTTTTTTTGTTGATGTTGTGCTCCTGTTGGCCATATGGTCCATGCAATGACCATAAAGATGCACTGAGAGTCACATCTTCAAGTATTAAGTCATGGTTCCCAAAAGGAAAAAGAAGGACTGATCACGAAGGACATTAGCATGGAGTTGGAGATAGGGTATTTGTCTGCTGTAATAGTTGGCGTGGCTTTGTTCTGTTGTCGTGAAGAAACAGCTGAGCCAAAGAGCAGAGCTCTCGAGTTACTTGTCTGTCTTGCCACAGGCCATCCAGATGTCACAGCCAACATGTGGAACAAAGCGCCCTGCTCAAATAAGAGCAAAGTGACATTTTTGATCTACATGCACAGTATGTGTGGTGGAAAGCTTTTTGCTGCAAACTGCCCACTGGGACACATAGTGGTGACGGTGTCATGGCGTGGGGCTGTGGGAGTGGTGGCCTAGTGGTTAGCCAGCCGGGTGCGTGCGTGTGAGAGAGACTGCAAAGGTCACGGGTTTGAAACCTAGTCTGTCGCTCTGGGTCCCCTGAGCAAGATGCTTGAGTACAAATTGCTCCCTATGGGCTGCTAAGTTTGGCAACTCACTGCTCCCTAAGGGATGGGTTAACCACAGAGACAAAGTTCCCCTCTGTGAAGGGATTTTTTTTTCTTTATTTTTTTTTTTCTTGTTCCTCCAGCAGAGATAGGAAAGCTTGTCATAGTTGACAGGAGGACGGATTGAGATAAATAGGACTACAGGGCAAGCCTGGAAGAAAACCTGGGGCTGAAGGTTCACTGGGTAGTTGACAATGACTTCTCAGCCTTTTGACTCCAAGTTCTGATTCTCACAAGAAAAAAAAAAGGGCACTGCAGCTTTAAGAAATGATATTTTATCTTCTGTAAGCTGTCCCTTCATCTAAAAGGCATACACTGGGGGCATATTAGTTTCTGACAGGTAGAAATTCTCTGGGCTCGTCTGTCTCGGGCCACGTTGGCACACATCTCACACACATACCTGTGCTCTGTCAGAGTATCATCGGACTTTTCCACCACCCTCCTATCCGTCTGCTCTTCTCGCTCCCATCTGAAAGGCTCACTGTATCACTCTTAGTGACGTAGGTTTGGGTGTTGTGTCAACACCACGGCAATGCTGAGCTGACATTAACTAACAAAGGGTGCTTGGTGAGCTGGAGGCACTGGATCTGTTACATGGTTTAGGTGTGATAAAAAATAATTATCATATTTATTCTAAATTATAAACTCTTTTAGTTTCTGTTGAGCATTCACTTAGTAAGTGAGCAAAAATAAGAAAAAAAACTAGTCTGATGTGAGATATCAAAAACATAGTTAGGATAAATGATCATTTTTGCTGACAGTTTGAAGATTTTTCTTTCTCCAGTGTTACAAGAACTACGGTTAATTGTTATATTCTACATTTGTGAAAGCATAAATACAAACTGCACACCGACACCGTTCACATTTTCTGTTGCATATTTACTGCAATACGTGCTTAAGATTCCAACATGACTGCACATGCCTGGACATAAACAGACATTGCATGATCATTTCATCCAGCACCTGTGCACCTGCAGCTCCTTCATCATGAGCTTTGTCTACGTGCATAAAATTTCACGATCGGATAAAAATGTATTCGGATTAAATAAACGGATTGTGCCGTTTATATGGGTACACTATCAGTTAATCCTATCATAATGATTGTGTATATGCACATGGCTTTATGCAGAATATAACCACTCTGACAGGTGCAGTTATCAAATTCCCATAAAAAACACAGGAGAAGAAGTACTTCCATGTTTGATAAACAACAAAAAATAGTAAATAAAGCAGTGTTATACGAGTTTATCTGCGCCCAGACTGGACTTGCATGATGTTCTAATTAAGGATGAAATGTAACTGAGTATGCAACAATTTTGAGGGTTGGATAATATAGAAAAAAAGCATATTGATAAAATAGAAATAATACTGATTGATATCGATATTCATCAACCAATTAAAAGCATATATTATATGTGCAGCCCTGACCATTTTATGCTGTTGCTTGGCGACATATTTTTAGATGCAGGACACACAAACACTGAATTCAAACTCAGCCTTTTATTCAACCGACTTTTTACCAAAACTGCAAGTTTTTAAAAAAGATAAAAGTGTTCTCTGAACTCTTTGAAGGGGGCGGAGCTTGGTGACAGAGCATTCCTGGGTCTGTAGTATTAACCTACATGGCTAGAATTCAAAAGGAAGGAAAAATGTTATTCTATTAAACTTTTTATTGACCCTTTTTTCTATCATCGATATACATCTATTGATCGATATATATTGTTATTGAATTATCGTCCAGCCCTAATACATAGGTTGTAGCGGGAGCCCCGATAGTTTTTCTTTCCGACGTATTTCCGCCACTCAACAACGAAATACCCGGTGAATTTGCCTCATTCGGAACAACTTGAGCCTGACAAGTGTTTACATGCACGTTGATCAGATTATCAATCGTCATAAACCACCCGTCTCATTTGGATTACAATTTAATTTCAAGTGATCTTAATCCGATCATCATATTCCGATTGGCTTGTTTACATGACGCATTTTTATTCTGATCAGCCCTTTATTCTGATTACTTTTGTCCATGTAAACGTAGCTATTGTTGCTGCCCTACTTTTCCTGGAGCTGCACAAGTATAACGAGCAGATATGGGCTGGTTAATTAGTCGGGCTATCTGCCAGAATAGAGCCTGCAGGATCCAGTGTGCACAGCAGACATGTTGCTCAAAGCTTAGCAACCTGTGTTCTGGTGTTCAAATCATCCTGTTTAGACACTTAGACACTAAAAAACATTATTCCAGAAGTCCTGGTTAAATATCCATGGTCTCTGTGGCAAACTCTCAGTTTACTTGAACGTTTTTCTCAAAGAGCAAAGGTTCCCTCCGTGAACACCTCCCATGAAAATGACATATGTGCAGCCTCATTCTGGTTCAGCTCCAACAGTAGCAAGAACCTGCAGTAGGTCTTGCAAAGAAATTTAAGGGTTTTTTGCAGTCTTCTCTTGGCATCTTGCAGTCTGCTTCCAGGGTGAACCCTCCTGAACAAACAGAAGTCGGGATGTTGCCGTCTGTCCTGAAAGTCCTCCACTCGTAGACTATTTTCTGAACGACTGGCTGATTTGAATATTCTGTTGACACCTCTTTAAATCCCCTACCAGCCTCATAAACTGCGACGACGTACTTTCTCAAGGCCTCTGACCGATATTTGTGCCCCACCAAGGAGCTTGATCTCACTCCAACGGTCAGGAGCCACACCAAACTAAATCTCATTTACGGAGCTGAGTAATAAGGTTACAATCAGGTGCAACGGACGTGAAACACGTACAAAATCTGCAACAAAATCTGCAAAATTTAAGTCATGTCCTAATTAATTATTCATGTGAAATGTCCTTTTTTGTTGCATTTTATAATAAGTTGGAAAAAGTCATCTAAAATTTCACTTCTTTGGTTGTTTTTTCTTGAATTTTTCAGTATTGTTAAAACGGAAACAAAAGAATAATATGACATAATATGTTAACATATAGGCTGTTTTAGGTTGTCATAATGATTTCATGTGACTGTATATGTTGGGGACAATTTTAGTATTCTATTCGGATAATTTTGTGACCTCTCTGCAAATTATGGCTTTAGCTACAAGACGCAAGAGATCCAATGTCAGGAAGATCATAGAGGCACAACAGAACCTCTCTATTCTTGACAGCAGGAATAGGAGAAAAAGTTAAGTATTATTTATTCCCCTGAACAGAGCAGGTTGGGTCTTTTTCTTTCGCTGAAATGTAAAGGAAATGTGACGTTTAAGGAAGGAAAAGTTTGGACATAATCTATGGTGGTTCTTTTTCCTATTTATGTGTCATTTTAAGTGTGTATTCTTGTTGTTAACGTTGTATTAACTGGCGTTGGGCTGGTTGAAGATAATGTATTTTTCAGCTCATTCCATAAAATAGCGTATTAGATGGTCCATAATTATAATTATGTCAGGTTTTTAATGGCTGGCAGCAGAGTTTCACGTTATGCCAAACACATTTGACTGGATCCATCAAAGATTCATGCAGTGGCTGATGGGAAGTTGATGGCCTCTGCAGTACATGGTCACACTCTGCTGACCCAATCACCTTCCGCGAGAGGCATACCACGTTTCTGCAAAGAATTCAACACTTCGTGGCATCTTACAGTCGTTAGGCTGGAGTGCCGCGTGGCAGCGCACCATGGGGGGATGGGGGGGTGGGGGGGCTGTTAGGGGGTCCTTCCATGAAACAATGCATCTCGCAGCAGGGTGCAGGTCATAAACTCAGTAGCTCTACTGTGAGTGTTTTTGTTCTGCTTGGTAATGTGAAAACTTAAAGCCTGGCTTAGTTAATGCAAACGAGGTGCCTGGTGCATAACAAACAAAAAGGTTTTTATTATGCATTTAATGGATTAAACTCTGGGGAGTTGGCAACGGGGTGCAGCGTTTTAGAGTCTCTCTGTGGAGCGTCAGCCTTTTTTTTTCTTTTTTTTTTACTGTAAACAAGGAAGTAATACGTAAAGTGGCCATCATGTTAACTGATCCTTGTGGCACACACAAGAGTCACTCTGAGACAGCATCATGTCTTGTGTGGCTGTTAGGGACGTGTTTAGAGGAGAGGTGGAATTCAGCTCCACTCTAAGTATCAGATAAGCTGTTATTGACTTTCTAATCAGGTTGGAGACTAAGTGAGAGGCCATTGATCTGCGTTCTTTAACTGGCATTAAATGATATAAAGCTGATTTTGTGCATGCAACCTTAGTTCCAGTTCCCCACAAGCTAAAATGCAGAAAAACTAACCTAACTAGGCTTTAAAAATCCACATACAGAAGGAACTCTTGAGCAGTGAAAGTTTGCAACATTTTCTTCTAAGACGGCCACAGTTAAGCCAACCGATGAAAATGATTTTGTGACATAAACTTATCTTTCTCATTGTGTAAACATGTCGTTGTTTAGTAACCAGCCAGCAAACCGGTCTCATTCATACCAGACCATCAATTAAACAGAACCCTTTATTTAGCTACAATGATATTGTTCTGTACAATGACACCTGCTAAACCTTTCTGATCAGAGTGATGGTGTGAACTGCTATTAGAAAGACTTCTATACAGCCTTTTTAGTACAGGAACTTTACAGGATCCTGATAAATTTGCTATTTTGCATATGAATAAACCCCTACTTGGAAAGCTTGCACTGCTAGTTTTTACATTTCCACTTCCACCATGTACCCTTAAAAGAAACCATTTTGTTTCCAATCTACTGAAACCATTTCATATTTATTAATATTTCATTCTAATTATTATCTAATTATTTATTTTCGTGAATTATGGAGAGAAACAGTCTCAGAGATACTCAAATCCAGTGTCCACCCATTCATCTGTCCATACCTGCTTATCTATGCAGGGTTGTGGGGGTGGGAGTGGGGGTGGGATGTTTGGGTCTTAATGTCTATCGCTAGAAGTCCTTGGATGAGAGGCGGGATACACCTTGGACAGGTTGCCAGTCCATCACTGGGAAACAAAGAGACACATAGGTCAATCAGCCATGAACCCCCATATCGCCTGTAAAGAGACTGCTGTCTGACTTTGTGACTCAAAAATGTGTCCTATGAGATGCTAAAGACTGTTTGCACACCTAATGACAAAAAAAATTGATTCTTTTCAAATCCGAAATAACTAGGAACCATCTCCTCCTGGTAGATTTTTATTTAGTGGAGCCATATACCATAACCATATTTAGTTACAGGGGACAATAAGTTCAAGTACTCTAAATCATCGATTGTCGGTTCCAATACAAAATAATTGCTCTACCGGGTATGAAAATCCTCTGGTTTGTGGCAACATTCTGTACCTCAAAATCTTTGGCACCAAACATGTAAAACTGCAAAGGTACGAAATGGTGAAGGTATAACCATCACCTTTCTGTGGACAGCTATGTACATAACCATCTGCTTCAAATGTGATGATGGTTTCAAGGTTGATAAAATATATGGATAAACCGCAAAGCTGTTTTAACTGACTAACATTTGACTAGCATTTAACAGAAACTAATTTGTGTCTCATCAAAACAAAGTCAATAAAATATTATCTATTGATTCCTTTTTTAACCAGCAAAATGTACAGGTAGCTGTAAAAGCACAGCTGGGGATGAGTTATGGATTTTTATTGCAGGATTCTATTTAAGAAAGAAAAAATTAATTCAGGAATTTCATTCATCTTAGCAAAGTTCGGGTCATTTGCTCTAAGCCCAGTAGATCATTAAGGATAATTTGGACCTCACAGTGTTCTCTCTGTATATGTGTGGGAGTTCAACCTTTCTCCAGAGTATTCCTTACTGCTGACAGACAAACCTGTCTAATGGAGCTGTTGTGCTGAAGTCAGAACTCATCGACCCGTTTACATAGATGATTATTTAATTATGCTGGAATCAATGTGTCTAATGAGCCACAATGAGATAGAATAGAAGGTCAGATGTTGCAGATCCCTTTCACTGAAGTGTGCAACAGCAAGGAGACAAAGGCCATGAGCCACTTAGTTCTTTTGTCAGCGGTGTCGAGTATTTACTCAGAAAATTGTCTGTTTTATTTATTATAGCCTGAACTTTTCTCACCACTTTAATAAAAAACTTTTTGGAGGCAATAGTCTCAGGAAAACAAACATTAATGAGTTCCAGGGATTAAGCAGTAGTTCACGACTAAAGGGAGACAAAAATGTATCTGTTGCTAAGGAACAAACAAGCGTAAACGATAAATCACTTTTCTCACTGGATCCCTGGGTAAGAATTCATCACAAATTATGAATGTTTGCTCTGGAAATTATTTAGCTGTGAATAATCATTAGATTGTTTTGTTTTGGAACATCCATAAAGTGACTTTGTTAGCTTAATTAATGAAAGGAAAGAACTTTTCTAAAACACATGTTTATACATTAAACTTTATGCTTTTTATGAGCATACAGTACCTCTAGTACCTTATTCTAACAATATTAGTAGAGAGGAGCAGAGGTGTTGCTTAAAAAAGCAATATCAGTTGTCTGCATGTGACCTTGTCTGATCAAATCAGTGTTAAGGTAATATTATTGGGCCCTGGATATGAAGATTTGTGCTTTAAGCTTGTAGTTTTTGAGACTCTTATTTTGAAGCCAGAAAGGACGTGGGAAGCAACCTTTGCGTCAAATGTGTCAGGCCGGCCAACAAAGAGCACTGGAGACATTTCCTCTGAGTGAGATCCAGATGATTTATAAACTGTGTGAATTTAAACGATCACTGAAGGCTTTGAAGCCTCCTGCCAAAAAAATTGTAAAAAAAAAAAAAAAAATCACTTAGGACCCTCAATATAATAATCTTTTGTTTTGGAAAACAAGATCACTTAAACTGTTATAAATGTCTTTACCTGAGTTATTTGTTATATGGTAAATGGCTTGTATAGCGCTCTTACTAGTCCAACAACCCCAAAGCGCTTAACGCTACAGTCAGTCATTCACACATTTACACCCTAACGGTGGTGAGCTATGCTAATAGCCACAGCTGCCCTGGGGCTGACTGACAGAGGCGAGGCTGCCATTCATCTGCACCACCGGGCCGTCTGACCACCCCCAGCAGGCGATTCAGATTAAGTGTTTGGCCCAAGGACAGAACGACTGACAGTCGGACGGGGGGATCGAAACGGCAACCTGCCATTTGCAGGACAAACTTCCTAACTCCTGCACCCCTTTTGCGCTTGGGGCAACAGGGGTGTCCCATTTGTTTTACAAATGGGATTTCTATCATGCTGAACCTGAGCTGTTCCCTCTGCAGCGTTTGGCGAACCAGTCACTGTGCTGACAGAAAATCTCCATACAGCAGTGTGGTTCTGTGCTATGCACAATAGATACACCATCTAGTTATGCTTTATAAGACAAAAAAAGTGAAACGCCTGGCTGTAGAAAGCTGCAGCATGAGGCTAATAAAGCATCTCATGCTTGTAGTACGGAGTCCGTCTAACCTCTGAAGGTCTGCTGGAACCAGTCAGTTGCCCATCATTTCCCTCTCTAGATGATCACAAGCCATGTTTAGACCTAACCCTCCCAGATCCTTAGTACTGATAGATATCCGTCCTTCTCCTCTGTGTCTACTGTGAATTATTTCCAGTTCCTTGGAGCCTCAAGAAAAAATAAGCTGATTCTGTTTGAGCTGTTTTATGCTTATCTGTGCCAGGTTTTTGGTAAGAATAACGAACTGTCTTACAGGCAGACAGGAAAACAGGAACACAGCATGGAGAAATGACCACAACGGGGTATAATGATGAAGATGGAGGACCTGACAATGTGTGTGACAGAGCTGGCTGAACTTATAGGGGAAGAGATGGAGGGAACAATAGGTGGATTTATTAAGCAGAGGCCAACTGAGTGAGGCAATTAGTCTGCAGGAAAAGAAGGACAATAAACTAGGGAAGAGAAGAGGAATAACAGAACCTAACGTAGGTAATGACACCCCTGGGGTGTCATTACATGCAGTCCAGTTTAGTTTTGCATTTTTGATACCCTTAAAGTAACCACCACCCCCCACCCCCCAAAAAAGTAAAAACAACAATGACTCCTCTTTTAACTGCTAACCAGCTTTTAGCAATGAGACCCAAGTCTTTGAGGTTGGAATTCCTCCTTGCCATTACCCTAATTTTTAGCTCCCTAGTGATGGGTCCGGCAACACCGATGCGTCGGCGCATGTGTCGGTCTCATACAGCGAAACCCGTGTCGATGTGTGTATTGCTACGGAAAAGTCACGTGACCGATACAGGAACTGTTTCGGTCACGTGACCAATACAGCACCTGTTTCGAACTGACTGACGTGGCAAACTGTTTCTGTTCCCTCTAAGCTGCACGCGTGTGCATTCGCGCACAGCAGCGCGCACAGCAAAGCTATGCTGCGCAGTAAATAAAATCCAAGCTGAACTGTAAACAAAATAACGGTTAATAATGGTTAATTTTTAACTATTTTGCAACTCTGGTGTGATGGTGTTGTACCACAGTCTCGCTCTGTGAGCACAAGGTGCTGATCGGAGCGCACCACTGATGGATGGGTTGGGCAGACGCCTTTATGGTTGGGCGGGTTGCGCTGTGCGTCTTTGTTCTGAGCGTTGTTTCAGAAAAAAACGGCTGATCTACACTGAGTAGAAAGTTGCTACTCTGAGTAGTTTTTCCTCCCTTTGTCATACTCAGCATGTCCGATTTCAGAACAGATGATATCAGTCAGGTAACTAAACACAGCGCCCGATCAACCATTTGTAAAAAAAATAAAAAAGCCAGTCCACAAGCATCCTCCTTCACATTATTTATTGACTGTATCTAAAAAAAATCTAATATATGTTTAATTCAGATGAAAATATAAAATAATACAATGTAACATACAATGATTTAAATTGTATTGTGTATACTTGGTCATCAAATCAGTGTCAGTTAACTCTGTCAACCAGGTTGCCTGTAGGGATTTTTAAGGTCCAGCAGGTGTCAGTATTCAGTGACACAGTATCGGCACAGAGTGGCAATGTGTCGAAACGCTTCATGACGCCTCATCGACCCATCACTAGTTCTGACCTACCCAAATGTAGCGCATGTTCCCAATGTCTCTTCACATAAGTACATAGTACTTATGTACTATGGAAGTACATAATGCATTATAGTACATTATACATTATAGTACTTATACTATAAGTACATTATAGTACTTATAGTACTTATACTATATAGTACTTATACTATATAGTACTTATACTTATATAGTACTTATACTTTAAGTACATACATTATAGTACATTATACATTATAGTACATAAAGTACATTATAGTACTATGTACTTATAGTACATAGTACTATAAGTACATAGTACTTATGTCCTATGTACTTTGGCTTCAATTGGTCCTCATCTTACAATGCTGTTGTCACTCAGCCCCCTGGGAACAATAAGCGGCCATCAGAGCACTAAAGATTGGTTGGTTGGCTGATGGTCCTCTTTTGCATGTGAACAGCCAGTTTAGATTGTCCCAGTTAAACGTTTTGATCCACTATTCAAAGGCACTGCTTATAAGGCTGAGTTTACCTACAACTGAGCTTACCTGATCGGCTGAGACAAAACGTTTCAACAAAGAAGAACCCATCCAGAGAACCTATCCAGTTTCTTTTTACATATTTTTTTCTACCTGCATTATCAAGATGCATCAGGGCCATTCCTATGAACATTTTAACGATACCCTGGACCGCACACTAATAAAGTCTGTTGCCTCCTGCAGGTGTGGAAATGCGATGTCCCAGTCGTTCAGCCATTAAAAGTAGCACTGTAGGCATACTCAATGCTCATTTGCTGCCTAATGTGCAGTCATAGGTAAACAAAGGTTTCCTTCAGGTTTGTATTTTGCAGATGCGATTTTTGTCACCCTCCAACATCATTTAAATTTAACCTTTAGTGTAGGAAACCAGAACAGATTCCACCAGAAAGGAAGCCCCCAATGGACCAGCTGCGTGCAAGAAATGAGAACCTTCTGCACATTTTATGGAGAAAATGTCTTTTATTCAGGCTCTTGGCAACAAAAGCTCCCCTCCCTCGCCTGCAGCAGCCGGGGCATCACTCCACCTGGGTCTCATTCCTCATCTGCTTTCTCTTGTGAGCTTTTAGCTGTGGGCACAGCTGCGATTGCTCCTTATGTTCATCTTGAAGCTATTACTCATCTCCTCAACAATCACTTCACGTTCCCTCTTCCTCTGCTTGAGTCTGATTCATCTGTGTGACGTCGCCCATCTTTGCCTCCACTCAGGACAACGGAGCAGTTATCTGTTTTCAACCATTATCAGACCCCATGGCTCATACTCAATAACTTCTACTGTAGGTGGGTGATTTTATTATGTTGCATTTTATTTAATGAATGATGCATCTCTAAACTCCCAAGTTTCTGTTGAACCAGACAGTGTTGGTGCTGCTGAGAGCCTTTTCCTAAGAGGGGCAAAACACAAGGTGCAACCACTGATGGGACTTTGTGTTGACATTCAAGTCTCATTCCACAATTAAAGAGCTGCAGCTCGAACAATGTCACCTCTGCTTTGAAGAAATAATTGCAGACCTGGAGGAAAATGATTGTTAATGATAGTGACTATCTCATTAACCCGTAATTCAAAGACAAGGATTGTACACCGGTGTGTGTGAATGTGTGTGTTTTTTTTTTGTTTTTTTTACTTTGTGCAGCGTATACCTCACCTGGAAGCTGTCCAGTAATGACGGGGGTTTGTATGTGGCTCACGCTGTTTGTGTTGTAGCAAAGCTTGGACCTAATAATGATGCAATGCGCTGACAAACCGGTCATGCCGCCTGAAGGTTTTTCCATTTTGTCGGTGAACTGTATTGTACTTTGTGCAACCGTGTTGTCACAGCACTAACATTTTGAACTCAATAGCAATACTAACGGAGATCCTGAGTGTTTCATCAGAGCAGAAACACTTCCATTTCTTCCATTTCAGAAAAATAGAAGAAAAGACAAAGTGACGATGTTTTTTTATTGTACTAATTAGGACTATTAACTAGGTGCCAGTTCAGCATTGTGGAAAAAGATGTTTGGTATCCCTTACCTGTATAGGCCAATATAGAAGTGGTAATATTCAACGTCAAGGCATGGACCTTGGATTTAGTTGTGCATTTAGTTTAAAAAAACCTATCTTCATAAACAATGATCTGTGTTGCTACAAAAAAATTCAGATTATAGAGTTGGAATTTGGCTTCAGAAACATGAAAGCACGGATGGTGGTGGTACTGTGATGATGGAGGGAAATTTTCTTAGTACACTTTGGGTTCTGTGTTGCTCAGTCAGTTGCAATCAGAAGGTTGTGGGTTCGATTCCGCCTGTCCCATTTCCCCAAGGTGCCTACCGATCTGCATATTGATGTATGAGTGTTTGAGCGTGGCCATAGTGCAAAGCGCTTAGAGTGGTCAGTTTGACTATGACTAGAATGGCTGTTTAAATTCAGTCCGTTTACCATCATGTTGTGGGAGCGTTACATCAGGGTGAAGCACCACTTTGGATTCAGGTATGGATGCTGTGGAGACCACGTGAGTACAGTGGTTTTCACAGCAAGCTCTGAGTGCAACACAGCACAAATGTACAAAAGGTGGTGTACAAAAAAACAACAACACACACATCTTTGAATGGGATGGATATGCAGCTGACCACAAACTTGGGATTCTTTCAAATCAGTATGTACCAGAATTTTGAAGGATTCCTTCTGAATCTAAATCTCTGAAAATAAGAATTAAGGCTAAGAAAGCAAAAAGGATCTGACTCACTACAAACAAGGTGTACCTAATAAAGTGACCAGTGAGTAAATATGGTAAAATCACCAGACTCTCCTGGCTGTTAGGGTTAAGGTTATTTTTGCATTGTTGTTTTTCTTTATTTCACTAAATAACCTCTAAATAACCTCTTTTTTATAATGCAACATCTTTATACAATGAAGCCGTTGTCACCATGAATTGAAACATTTATTATGGCTTCAGATAGGTTGTAATTGCATTATTAATGTTTTATTAGCACATCAACTGCCCAGGCGGCTTCAAAGGAGTCTTTGAAGATGTTTTCGGTTTACCCTTCGAGTGCTGGATCAGATGTAATAGGTACAGATTGCTCTGAATGTCATTCAGCTATTGAGCTTCCCAATGACGATGCTGATCGATTTTTGTGGAGAAGTCATCTGACTTCACATCTCAGTTGCGGGCAAATATCCTCTCTTGTGAAGGTATCGTCAATGTGAAAAAAACAACTCCTGAATTTATGAGCAGCTCTTGTTTTTCAGAGAGTATTTCTCCAGCTTTAGATGTTTTATGCATCGCACCCTGGAGTCCAGATGAAAGACGCCAGGGATGGTCCAGGATCAGTTCATGCTCTGCTGTGTTGAGATTTTTTTTAGTAATTGTTGCTCTCTGTCTTGGAGACTGATGACTTCGTCCACCTGTGGGCTTTCTATGGACGCCTGCCCGTCCCGCCTGTCCGCTCCTGTGATGTTTTTGCATATAGTGTTCATGATAAGAAAGCAATTATTAGAGACGCATGAACAATAAGTAATTTATCATTATCATTTGCGTGAAGCCCCTTTAACAGAGGCGTTTTGGACAGACCAGTCAGCACCATTCCAGTTGAGCCTGACCTGAGCCCTGCCGGCTGTGTGGGTTGAAATTATTTTCAATTTCCCAATGCAGCAGAACCGGCCAATAGGAGGCACGCAGGCTCAGTGTGTTCCAGGGGGAGCGGTGGAGACATGGACTTCTCTTTCCAGCATCATTGCTTGGAAATGGTTCAGCTGAGGAGCCTCCTGTGTCACAAGGGAAGACATGATGTTTGACCGTGAGGCGAGGAGAAGCCCATGTGCAGCGATTCTTTACATCGGTTGGCGTATGCAGACGAAGATGGGCAAAAAGACAAACCCACAACCTTCTGATTGCAACTGTATTTTACCCAAATTCCAAGATTTATCTTAGAATTGTACTTCTGTAAAATAACAGTTATTCACACAGTGTCTTAGGCCTTAAGAGAGGTCCTAAAGTGAAAAAATGTTAGGAGTAGTCAGGAGGAGTTTTAGAGGGCCTAAGAGAAACAGAGAGATCTGATTGGCTGATCCACTCCTTAAACTGTGGAGGAAATGAGCACATAAACTACTTTAACAATCATGCAAAGATAATATTTAGATAAGATAAACTTTATAAGTCCCATAGGGGGTAATTAATTCGTTTCAGAGGCCCGTCGGGTTAAATGCACGGCTATACCTAACGGAATTTTATGGAGGATAAAAGAATTATAGAGAAATTAATCATGAATAAAAAGTGGAGAAATTAACAAATAATACATATAAAAGAGGTGATAAATCTTCTGTACTGCATGATCATTTTAGTAGCCTATATGGTCACCCAAGTGTGAGGCCATCTCCTCGCTTTGATTGCTGCACGGAGCGCTCACTTTTCAGGCTGCTGCAGAGTAACAGGCGCCTTGATCTGTGGCAATACGCTTTAAACTCTTTGTATTTGTGCCATGATCCGGGGGACCAGTTTAACTTTCAACACTCCCTCTCCTCCCACAGATAACTGGACAGGTGCGCTGCTCTTCGCTTTTTTCCATCCCCCCCCCTCCGTTTCATGTCCGTCCTTTGCCAAATATACAAGCCGGCAATCCCGGTAAAATGATGACGAGTGAGTGCGCATTAATGTCAGCTAGATAGGGTAGCAAAATGACTGGTGAGTCAAAAGAAAGCAAAATAATGACGAGGATCTAAATAAGGTGCTTTAAAACATTTTTGATGCTAGCTTTCATCGTCACGACACATTCCTTAATCCAGTCTAATTTCTCTCCATCAATCACTAGGAGCGCATTTGTGTTTTGTTTCTTTCTTTTACTTTTAACCAATCACGGCTCTTGAGGAGTTTTTAGGCTAAGATAGGAGCTCTCTGAGGATCTTTGTGAATACGGGGACATATGCTCTGCAGCTTTCTCACCCAAAAGGGCCGTACTGTTCCATCAACTGTTCCATGTCTGCTCCCCTCCATCTATCTGCTTTTGCTTTTGCAAACTCAAGGAGTTTCTATACACGTCCTGCCAAGCTTTCACCTCGCAGTCCAAGTGAAACGACTTGAATTATTTTCTGGTGATCAGGTGCATCTTTTGGACTGGAGAAGTAAGGTCCTTGTGGTTCAAAGGGGGGCTTCCTGCCAGGCTCCCTGCAGGGGTCAGACCCTGAATGTGGACATACTGAAGCTGAACTCAAATTCATATTCAGCGGAGGTAATGTTGCATTGCAGGTTTTCCGCTAAGAATCTTTATGTTGGCAGGGTCCAGCTGATGATTGTTGCCCGTTAGCGTCAAAAGAGGAAGTTATGACCACTATTGCTATATTCAGAATGACAGGCATATATCATTGTATGATGTATGACAAGCAAAGCCAGCAGCATCACCCGTGCCTTCATTCAGAAGGACTTTTTCCAAAAGCTCCAGCTACGTTGTCTCGTTATGTTCACTCTGAAAGGGTCCCTTTGCCATGTAGAGCCAAAATGGAGATCTGCCTGGGATCTCAGAGAGGTTATCCATGACATATGACACAGAGTGGACAATGTAGCCATGCTTTCTTATATGCAACTAAACATATACAACCAACATCAAGACAAAAACGTCCTAATAATTTGTAATGTATTCACAGGCTGTGCATCAGTGATGCTTAAAAATGCATCACAGTGCACCCCGTTCATGAATAATTTACACAATATGTAATAATGTCTTTATAGCTATAAATAAACCCTTTATCTATTTTTCTTCCCCATTTTCTGATCAGTTGTTAACAAATTACCATTAATATTCTAAAACATTTTGTATTATGTATTTTATTAACAAAATAGTTTCTAATTTAATGATAAAAGGTTTCTAACATTAATGTTGCTCTTTATACTTTATTTGTATGTTTATATATTGGATTGGGTCTCTTACCTTTAGCCGAGCGACGTACACATTTGCTCATACCTGCGATTTACCGTGAGGTTTGTTAATGCAGCCAGAAAGTTTGCAGTTCGTTCTAGTTTAACAATCAGAGAATTTGGCAGTTTTGTTTCATTTTTTTTTGTTTTTTCCAGGACTAAAATAATGATCTTATCCTGTTGGTTTTGATTTTCACAGTCAATCAAAAGGGCAAACCCGTCACCCTGTGAAACAGACTGGGGATGAGGTAGCTCTGCTTTCCATGACTACCTGATGTCTCTGTTCTATGTGGGCCCGGGGGTGCAGCGACTAATTGCCTGTGTCTTCTCCTCTTGTCTGTAATCATCATTAACGTGATGAAATCCGGGGCTTTAATTTGAAAGACCTGCGTGGAGTCAATCATCGCTCCGGAGTTGATTGGTTTGATAGCCAGCGCGCAGGCGGAATAACTTTTCTCACAGAGCTTAGGTTAATGAAGTTGTGCCAACATCGCTAATTACTGTATCTGTATACTCCTCTGTCTGGCCTCCATTGTTCATTCATATCCCGCTCAGGCTGCAACATAACAGAAGCGAATAGCAGAGCTTAGACCCAAACAGTGCTGCGCATTGCTGTGCGTTGGGCGACGTGGAAGCATCTTTCCAACGGAGAAGCGAAGATTAGCAACAAATTAATCCTCCTCCAGCGGCCCGTAATCCTCTGCTGATAGATGGCGGCAGATGTTGCGCGTGGCTGCAGGCTTGTTCCGAGCGCGCGGCAGAGTAAATGTGTCGTACGCGAGGAGCATTGATCCGAAATCACAGGCTGTGAAATTACAGTGCCGGGGTAATATTCTGAAGGAGCCTTATCGAAGCCCTGCCTGCTGAGAGGACGTGCCGGCTGTTGTTTAGACGACTTCCTTGGTTCCTCGTTCACGGTCCAAACCGGCACCCTAATGGAACCGCATGCCAGAGTAATTCCCACACTGAGCTGTGGCATAGAGCTTCTTGACAAGTAAACAATGAGTCCAATGTCTCTCACCGCATCGGTAGCTAAAGTAAAGCCGGCCGTTCCTCTGCTACGTGCGTTTACAGCTCAATCGTGTTTCCATATGTGTGAATGTCACCCTCTGCTATCGTTAACAACACACAGTGGCCCAGCTACACAATAGAGCTGCTTCGTAACTACTGTCAAGTTGCAATTAGCTTCACCTTTTCATTGTTAGAGGGGAGCTTTGACAGCAGTCATTGGTAAAATAGTAAAAAAAAAAAAAAGTAAAAATGCGACAGAATATAACATTTCTGCAATTTCATTAGTTCTTGATAACAAAACCATTGGCCCTCTAGCCAGACTAGATTTGAATGCTCACGTTAGCCTCTTTGTTAGGACCGACTTCTTTCAGGTTAGACTGCTGTTTAAGGAGAAAGCTTACCATCACAGTGGGATTTGGAAAATGTGACCCTTATGTGGTTAATATTAGGCTGGATCAGTTTTTATCTCGTCGTCTCCGAGGTCTCCAGAATTCAGCCAAAGCTACAGAGAAAATCTTGGTTTTCAGGAGTATCCTTTTGCACAGACACCCATGGATCCTAAATGTCTTTTAATAGTAAGCTCTGAGATCATGAAACCGGGGGCTTTTTCAGTCCGAGCCCCCAAAAGAACACATCTCTTTGGAAAAGCATTCATCTATTTGAGCGTGACACTTGATTGGTTTTATTAATTAGATATTGTCTTTACTTACTGGTTTGTCTGCACTACTTTCTTTTATTTGCTTGATACACTACTAGATTCATTAATGCTTTGCCTTTACAGCACTTTGGTACAATTGATGGTCAGAAATTCCTAAAAAAAGAATCATGTATTTAGAAATGTTAATGTTCTTCTGGTATACAGTCTATTTGTCTCTGGCTTGACTCTGACTTATTCTACAGACCTAGCAATCTTATAACCACACAATGCTCCTATAGAACCAGTCTCCTTAAACTCAACTTCAACAACAACAATAATAATAATAATTATAATAATAATTATAATAATAATAATAATGCATTTTATTTGTAGGCGTCATTCTCAATGCTCAAGGTAACCTTACAAAATCAACAATAATAATAATCTCAACTTGCCTTTGTTGGAACTTTGAAGCTCAGGAATGTTCCTTGGAAGTAAAAAGGGGGTTGCTGGTATATATTTTCCATTTTATGTTTCGCTTCATAACACTTGTTGGCTCTGCATTATTTATTGTGCTTTGCTGACTGTGGTATTAAATGAAAAATGTACACGATAACAAGAAAAGGCACAGGGGTTGCTTTCCAAGCTAAAAGGCCTACAAACAACCCCGACTTCTTATTTTGTCCAAATATTTGAGTGTAATATCCCGCAAATTATTTGTGCATGGCATATTGAACGGTGCTCAGGCAGTACCTGTCAGCACCGAGGAAATGAAGAAGTTTCCTCTTTCCCATGACCTTATCTGACTCCGAGCTGTGGAATCCAGCCAGTCCAAGCAGCGGCGGCTTCTTTGTAGGAGAGACGCTGAGTTCCTGTTGACTGAGTGGGCATCCACACTGAGCTCTTCTGGCTGCTTTTCTGTCTCATCCCACAGGTGCCTTCAGAAAGTGTCTAGAACCAAGTCCGGCTGTGTTAGTCGAAGGCGGCGGACAGACCTCAGACAGGATTATTCGAAAATGTTTAGCCGTCTGCTCCGCCGTCCGTGTCTATGGTGTGCATAATTGAGGAAATGCCTCTAGGCATCTGAGCAGACCGCTGTACGGAGATAAGTCCTGTGGGGACAGATTGGATTTAAATCTTACCTCAGAGCGTGTGTGTTAGCAAGACTGTGAGGGTAAAAGGGTGGCTTCTCTTCTTCAGAAAGTGGATCTTTCATAGAAACATGTGGTAGGACTATACCATCATACCATTCTTATAGTGTACCGCTGTTTTTAATGAGAAGCCAGGGAAAGGGCTGAAGTGATACGGGTTTGCTGGAGCTGTATGGAGCAACGAGTAATCCAGCACCCCCTCCTCCATGTGTTGCTGAACACTGCCGGTCAGCTGACTGAAAGAAGACTACTGTGCTTTTTCTTGACTTCACGTCGCATAAAACATGAACAGTCATGGCACTGGAACCCCAGGAGTGTACCGTACTCTTACTCAGGTAACGTCCAGACAAAACTGTGGGGGGAACAGCATCGTTTGGAGAACCTGAGGGTATCAGTTGAGCAACAAGGAGACAAGGCTTTCAAGGAAAACAAGAAACTGGCTCAAAGGGACCAACTTGAGGGACCAACTCAATAGTTATATGTAAAAAATCAGGCTTATGATGACCTGAATAGTAAAAATTCAGGTCATCATTTTCCTTTGTCCATTAACGTTCAGCTCTCCTAAACATTATTCTGGCAGCATGAGTGGTTTCATTCAACCAGTATTGAAATTTAGCTTTTACTTGCCCAAACCTAAAGGGGAGGGGGCACATGTAGAACCTAAGAAGGTTTGGCATGGACTATGCGTGGATCTGGGAAGGCTGCAGTTCTGGTTATAAACAACAGAGAACTGACCAGCAATGAATGGGTTAAAAAAAACCTGCTGGAAAACTGCAAGAGAATTACCTTTGCTACAAAGGAGAGCATGATCATATTTTTGTATAATTTTGGCCAAGAACTTAGAAAAGTCATTTAAGGAGGCATTATTGTATATGAGAGGCCTGTAGACCACAGCGCAGAGACCAAGCCAGCTCAGACACAGTCAGTTCAAAGCTACTAGGTGATGCTGACAAAGACTGAGGTTTACAGTCATAGTGGTTGTTAGAAAACAGTCTCTAGTCCTCCTCCTCTGACCGACATTCATGGGGAGCTTATTGAGCAGTAATCAACGGTAAAAGTTCAGTAAAAGTGCTGGGTAATGCATGCACAGACTAATGCCTAATGGTGTTAAGAGATTCAAATGTCTGGAGTAGTGTGGGCTTTATATAATTTACCACCCCTTAGCAATGGGAAGTCGTTAGGGTCGACGTTGGCCCGGCTTACAGGGGAGATGTAAATGTAAAGATTGGCTACACTTGGTGACTCTGGAGATCCCACGGCACAACCATGCTTCTGTCTGTAAAAATGATCACCAAACTTGAAATAGGTTGTGGAAAGACAAAAGGTCCAGTAGGGTACACATCCTGTTGTTTAGGTCACCGTCTTGTTGAAGACATTTCCTGGCTCTTTCTACTGCCTCTGCTGTAAGTATGCAAGTGAAAAGTGAGGTGACATCAAACAACACCAGAGTTTCTCCTGGCACCATCTTTTAATATTTGACTTTGTTTGCAAAGTCTTCGGAGTTTTCTATGTGATGTGGTGTGTTTTGTCTTCAAAGCGAAACGTCTTCAAACTTTGGGGAAAAAAAGTCCAGTTGTTTTGTTTTTTAACTTTTTTTTTGCAATGATCACGACCTGGATGACTGAGAATCTCCACCAGCAACTCAAAATACAATGACCCCAGTAGGGACCAGAACCCAGGACTGGTGCCGCTGGGCATCAGAGCTCAAAACTGCAACACCGTGCAGCGACGCCTATGCAAAAAACAAGAAATAAACATCTACAATCACTTGGAACAGAGATATTTCACAGAGATATTTATGCTGTTGTATTCTGTATCTGTTAGTTTATTGCTGGTTCATTCTTTTTGGTATTTTTCAGAATCAGAATAGATGCAAGATTCCTCCATGTGTTTTTTTTTAGGGATGAGCCAGCATGCTTCCGTGGGCTGAAGTCCTTCTCTAACACGCCTCCCATTTTAGAGAATGGCTTGTTTGCTCAATAAAGGGACCAATAAAACGGGAGGATAGCATCTAATATTGTTCACACTTGTTCAACCCAATGTATTTTGGCATCCGTCGTCGTTAGAGCACGTCTCCTTGGTGCCAGCAGATAAACATCACCGCAGCTGCGGGGACTCATCAGTGTCACATTGTTGCACACAAATACAAACACTGAATCCTCATTACTTTATACAGTCGGTTTGTCGATTCTGTCTTACATGAAACGATGCACAAACGTGTGAGGGGAGTTGAAAGAAATGCGGCGACTGCTTCATTTCTTGTGTGAAGCATCGATTGGCAGTGCGCAGACTGCAGAGCGCGGTGCTGAACTGCATTATTGAAGACCAGCTTTGGCAACCGGGCCATCAATCGCCAGTGCTTCTGTACAGGAGTGTGTGTTAGCACAGGACGTACGGGCATTGGCCGCTGCTCTCCGTCTTTCCCCTCATCTGTTGAAGGTCACAACTTTCTGTTCAGGCTCATTACGCTAACAAGCACTCAGCTCTACCCCCCAGCAGGGTTCTGTCAGTGAGCCTGGGTCCTGCCAATGGACCAATCAAGGTTCTCATGCGGGAGGTATCTAGTAAGCTGTGGTCAGCGCCAACCTTGGCATACTCTGCCCTTTACTTCTTGACAAGGAATCCTTAAAAATCTGCAGTCTTTCTCTCTTTCTCTAATTTGCATTGATGTCTGCTGCGATGACAGAAATGCTCACTGTCTTCTTTTTTTCTTTGATTTGTGTCTCAGAAAAAAAAGGTGGAATGCAACATGTGGGTCAGGGTGAGTGTGCTCAACCAGAGGAGATGTATGCTGGTGTCTTGTTCACAAGTAGAGTACTGGCAGAATGAAGCAGGAACCACAGTAGATAAACAGATGAAGGCCTTGTCTACACAGTAGCAGTGTTGTAGAACTCGAGTCCGAGACTCGAACTCGAGTTCGAGTCATTAGCTAAATTTAGAGACTCGTGACTTGAGCACTGATGACTCGAACTTGGACTCAGACTCCTACATTCAGATCATTCTGACTCGGAAATTGAGAAAAAGACTTGACTTTTTTTTATATATCATTAGGCTATAATTTTAATATGTCATTAGAATATTATTTGGTGTATGATTTTAATATCTATTAGTGCAATAGCATGTTACAATGGAACATGGTCTTGACTTGATCAATAAGGACTCGACTTGGATCAATAGTGACTCGACTCGGACTTGACTCGGACTCGACTCAGATTTTTTTTTAATGACTTGGACTTGACTCGGACTTCAACACTGGAGACTCGAACCTGGACTCGGACTCGAGGCATAGTGACTTGACTACAACACTGTAGCAATGAGGACATTATCAATCAATCAATCAATCAACTTTATTGTCAATTTCTTCATATGCTCCAGACATACAAAGAGATCGAAATTACGTTTCTCACTGTCCCACGGTGAAGACAAGACATATTTACCAGACTAAGTACACAGACAACATAACATTCAGATAAAAGTAAATAAGAGGGCACATGCAGTGAAGAAATAAATAAAAGCAGCAAAATTTGGTTTTAAAATTGTACATGGACAGTCAATAAAATATTAATGCAAAAATAAAATATTAGTGCAAGAGTTCTGTTTTTTAGTATTAATAGGAGTCATTATGTAAGAGCAGCAGAAGTGCTGTATCTGGACACATTACCCTAATCTTTCATGTTGAAGGTGCTGAGGAGCATTTAGAAACAGAATCATCTTTAATTTATTACGTTTGTGCACACAAACAAGGAATTTCTTCCACTTTGCTCTCAATAAAGACATTTTAAGTATAAATGTATCCGATACAATACAAATAGAAATCCATATGTTTGAGTGGTTCACCTACATTCCAACCACTCACCTCTGGTCACAATTTTGATTATGATGACAAGAAGAAGTGGCTTAAATGAGATGCTCAGTAGGGAGAGCGGGCTTTGCCTCGGAGATATCATGAGGAGATCCATAACACAGTAGAAGCTTGGACCTGATCTGCTGCTCTTCTGCACCAGAGCAGAACCAGAGATTCTGGCATCTAACTCGAATGCTTCTTTTTTAGAGCTTTTCAGGCTTTATCCCACTGCAATGGGACAGACCCAGAATTCAATGTAGGAACTGAACTCACCGTCTTGTTAACACAGAAAAGAACCAGACAGTGCAGTCAGGCACCTGAAAACAGAAGTTTTACACTATATAAAAAAGACACATAAGCCATTTTTCTCACCGTCAGACATGACATATTAATATTTACCTATTTTAGGTCTGCTAGAATGACCAAAACTATTTCTATTTGCTAAATCCTGGAAAAATTAGCGATTTGGACAATAATTGAGTACTTTGATCGTATTCAGAAGTTTACATACACTAAGATTAAAGATTTAAATAATTTGGGAATGCCCAGATGATAATATCATGCCTCACAAGCTTCTGATAGGTTTATTGACAACATTTGAGTTGAGTTGAGACACATGTGGATGTTTTAAAGGAACACCTAGAACTCTCTGCCTCTTTGTGTAACATGTTGAGAAACAAGATATCAGGAAGAGAATTGTGGACTTACACAAGTCTAGTTCCTCCTTGGGTGCAATTTCTAAATGCCAGAAGGTGCCACGTACATCTGTTCAAACAATTAAACACAAATATAAACACCATGGGACTGTCCAGTCATCACACCGCTCAGGAAGGAGACGTTCTGAGTCCCAGAGATTAACGGGCTTTAGTCCGAAATGTGCATACCAAAAAAAAACAAAAGATCTTGGGAAGATACTGGCTGATGCTGGTAAACCGTGTGTCACTGTCTGATCTGGACCAACATGGGCTAAAAGGCTACTCTGCCAGGAAGAAGCCATTACTCCAAAAGAAACCCATAAAAGCCAGATTGCAGTTGCAAATGCACACAGGGACAATGAAGTGATTATTTGGAAAAAATTTTGACGAAACTAAAATTGAACTGTTTCGCCATAATGACCATCGTGGAGGAAGGGGAAGCTTCCAAGCCTGAGAACACCATGCCAACTGTGAAACACAGGGTTGGCAGTATCATGTTGTGGGGTTGTTTTTGTTATTCTGGCATTTAGCAAATAGAAATATTTTTTTTTTGGAAATTCTGACGGACCTATGACGATAAAAGGGTTATTCAGATTTCATGCCTGACGGTGAGAAAAAAAGCGTATATTTTTATCTAGTGTATGTAAACTTGTCGATTCAGCTGTGGACGTGAGGAAGACTGCTGAATGTACTTCAAACTGAGCAAGATGGGGATAAAAAGGGGATTCAAGGGTTTTTTATTGTGACATTGTTGTAAGAGGGATTGTGCTGAGTTTTCAGAAAGTTATCAGCTGGGATTTTCACTTATATCTACTTCTTGTGTTTACAGAGAGAGAGAAAGAGAACATAAATAACTCAAATAAAAGTCTAGTGAGCAACAGTGGTCTTGAGGTTGAAGGAGTTGGACAGAGTAGTTGAATCAATTAATCAATCAATCAATCAATCAATCAAGCCTTTTTTTCACATCCACTATAATTGTGACCAAAGGTTTTAACAAACCAATATATGCACAGCAAAAAGGTAACTAAAAGTAAGTGAAACTTTCTTGAAATAAGTGTATTTTTCCTTAATTTGAGGAGCTAAATAAGACTATTTGCCAATGGAATACGATTTTTGCACTTAAAATAGGAACAATTAATCTCCATCATCTTATTTCAAGTGCAGTATATCTAACTATCTTATTTTAGCAGTAAAAAATACTCATTCCATTGGCAAAAATAAACTAATTTCAAGAAATTATTACTTACTTTTAGTTCCCTTTTTGCAGTATTATGGTAGCAAAAACACACAAATAGATTACAGAAAACATTAAAAAAAAACTGGTTAAAAACAACGTAGATGTAACAACATAGATATAAGCGGGTAGATACAACCAGAAGGACCACCTTATTAAAAGTCTGCCTGAGTAAAAAAGTTTTGAGGTTTGATTTGAAAAAGGCCAAGTTCAGCTAGACATTGAGGATTTAGTAGAAGCTCATTCCAGCGTCGCAGTGCGGCCACAGAAAAAAGATCATTCAGCCCAACATTTGGACTTTGCTCATGGAACCGTGAGTAAACGTTGAATGACGGATCTCATGGACCTGGTGCGAATAGAAAAGCTCAATAACTTAAGAGCTTTAAAAACAAATAATAAAAGTTTAAAATCTATCCTAAAACGGAAGAAAAGCATATGTGGTCTAATGTGCTCCCATCTGGCAATGTTAGGTAAAATGCCATCTCTAACACCTTGAAGCAGCGCAGAGTCCAGTGCAGCACCTTTTGAGCATCTCTGCATTTCAGCAGATTCTTTCTGAAGTCACCAAAGAAGGAAACTAACTTTTATGTCTAAACCTTGTCACTTCAAATGCATTTAATGTGAATTATGTTTATAGTTTGAAGGAAAACCCTATAGGTAAAGATTATTGGGAATAAAGTTGTATTTTACAGCAGGCCACCCTTTAAGTATGGAATGGTTACAAGCGTAACAATATTCATCTTTTCCCCTACCAACAAATAGCTTTTTCCTGCAATGTGAATGAATAAAACTGGACAGTTTTAAGCTTTACTGATGCTCCAGACTTATAAACGCGATACCATTTGTTAAGTTCATCATCGGCTTTCCACACTTCCAAAGCTCCTACTCATCCATAACCATAAGGCAGATGACTATCCATCATTATTTACTTTTTTTTTTTTCTTGCTTGTCAAGTCTGTGGTGTCCTTCATCATCTCACCACGGAGTAATTTCAAGAAAGTGTGTTGGAATCGAAGTGTTGCGCTGGCTGCTCCTGCTGCTCCCTCTGCCAGTAGCCGCTCTGCACAGCGTTGTGTGAGGATCTGAACTCCTGCCAAACAAACGCTGAACTGCAGCTTTGCCCTTGGCGTACAGTCGGCTTGCTTTCATTATTCATCCCTGTAGCTCCAGGCGTCTTACCTGCAGTAAATGGTTATTACCCCTGGTGGTATGAATTGTCATAAAATCGGAATTTGGGACGGTTTAGAAAATGCACAGCCTGAGATTTTATTCCTGTCTTCACCGTGAACCAAGCTGAGCTAATCGTGTTTGTTCGTGTTTGATTTGACTTTATTCCTTCCCTATTCTGCGTCCTGCAGGGGTTTGTTTGTGTCTGGCATCATATCACATCAGTCTTTTAGTTTGCAACCAACCTCAAAAAGATGGCGTTCAAGATAAGACCCAAGCTAGATTTGACTTGGGAGTGGAAAGGTGGACCTGGGAAATATCTCACACCTGAGTTGAGCATGTTGTACAAATAGGGAAATGGGTGAGATTTGCTGCTTGTTGCTGTGCTAACTACCTTTAGCAATTTAAACCAGAAATTGAATTTCTCCAAATTCTGAGGACAGAAATTTGAATAATAACTTTTGTGCACCCGCTTTAATGAGATACAAATCATTTGAAGTGGAAATAAATAGTTTATAACTGGATTATTCATAATTTCTCGTAGGCATGGCAGCCATGTTGGATATTGAAGTCAGGGCTCCAAGAACACCTCTGACCTTTAAAGTACTAACTTCAACTTCTTCGTTCTCATTGTCAGTACTGTAGCCACGCTAGTCATCTTAAAGATTAATTTCCAAAGATGTTCTAAAAAGAGCAAAAACGTGTTTTGCTCCATAACTGCAGCCTGAAGGTCATGGATATGGGGAAAGAGATCCCGCTGTTGTCAGACCACAGAGAGAACAGAAGTAACAAAACATTCAGGTCACCATACAAGAGGATAAACAGGACTAGGTTTAAGTGAGATTAGTGGACCAGTTAACAGTAGTTTTTTTTCCTTCTTTTCACAAATAGAATAAATAATGAAAGTTTTGTAAACCACAAACTGTGTTTTTAAGGTCCTGAGATCAGTTTACAACAATCCAATCCAACACGTGTCATTTTTCTCTCTAACCTTTACTGGTTAGCCACACTATGGAGTCCTATGACGAATGCAATAAAGCATTTGACAGCTTTAAAAATAATGGATCTCTCTTCTTTAATGATGCAGCCTGTGGCAGAGGCATTAGGTTGGACTCTAGAGTTTGATTTCAATCCAAAAAAGGTCTCTCTTATGTAATGCTTTTACGTTTTGTTATTCTTTATCACTTTATGTTCTGTAAAGCATTTTGGATTGCCTTGTGCATGAAGGTGCTATATAAATACACCTGCCTTGCCTTTGTCCAAAAAGGTCCAACTGGCTCCTCTTTAATAATACCAGTCCATCCTAGTACCCCACCTCCACCTTGCTGGTGTCTAAAATGACGAGGAGCATCCATGTAATCTGTCGGTAATCTCCTATCTCGTCAATCCATAAACCCTCGGAAGAATCAGCCTTCGGATATTTGTTGGCCCAGTCTGGGTCGTGTTTTGTTCGTTATTGGTCCAGTTTTAGCCCTCCTTACGTTGGCCATGTGTCTGAGCACTGTACACCTTTTTGATGAAGCTAATTTGTGTCTTTTTTAAGTGAACATGTTTCTTTGGATTCTGTTAGCAACAATACATTTGATGGTTCTGTGATCACGATCCAATAATACGCCAATTTTAAGAATTCTCCATCATTCCGGAAGAATTTTTAACACATTTTGACTTTTCACAGTCTGTTAATCTATTTTAGTGCATTTTGCCTAACAAAAGTAAAATGCCTAATATTTAATTTTATATATATATATATATATATATATATATATATATATATATATATATATATATACACTCACACACACACATATGACTGAATCTGCATCTCAACACCTCATGGTGTCCACATAATAGATTCAGACATTTGTTCTTCCTGCGTCTGTTCTAAATGTTCTCTTTCCTTTTTCAGTCATGCAGAGGAACCCCTTTGTGGTGGATGGCTGCTGCAGGAAAGGCTCCCGCAATGCACTGCAGGAGCTCTACAGCCCCTCACAGGTAGGATGAACACCCTCCCACAGAATAAATGAATTCATGGTTTCTTCATCTGCAACCACATAATATAAAAGGAAGTTATGGAAGTATCCATTGTGAAAGCGTTAAAAGTCTTAGTATCCATGGCTGACATTTTGACAAGAACTTTGTCATGTTTAATGAAGAAAAATTCTAAAATGACCCATTTTACCTCGTTACACCAACAAATATCAATGTATTTTATTCAGAATTTACTAGGACATTACTACAATCCTAGAGACCCTTGACACTTCACAAAACAGATGGATTTACACTGGAAATAAAATCCCAGATTACTAAATAGGTAACTTCTGAAGGTATTGGTTGCACACTTTTATTTAAGGAGTTTAGTGTAATAGAGGCTGACACGCTACCCTGAAAATAATTAGAAAACCATATACCACTTCCAAATCTATCACATAAAATCCAACTAAAATGCATTTAAATTGATAGTTATAATGTGGCAAACATCCATCCATCATCTATAAGTGTGTATCCTTTCTCCAGTCCATACAACTATTCAGGCACACCTAAGGTCAAATTTGAACAGAATTAACCTAAATCATGATTTGGCACTGTGGGATGCACAGAGAGAACATGCAATCTCAGAAAGACCCGGGCTGGAATTTGAACCCAGAACCTTCAAGGCAGCAGTCCTACCAACAGCGGCACTGAGCAGCCCAGTGGGAAAAGATGTGAATACTTTTGAGATAAATTAATTATGTTTGGGGAGAATTATAAATTAGCCCTCCCCTTCTGTGCCTGGACTAATATTTCTTCACTTCTGAGTTGCTTTGAATATTATTTTAAATGAATGACAAAGCACATAAAAGGCAATTTCAGGATTTCAACAGAAATGTAGAGTCCGCTTTGTAACACGTATGTTATTGGCCATTTAATTTGGGCAAGTGACAAACTGAGCAAACTGTTGAAACGAACGTGTTTCCGCAACAACCAAACCTTAAGTAACCAAGTTGGTGTTTTTACTGGACTTCCTCTGAGGAAAAAACCTTTGCATTTCTCCTCGCCACTCAGCCAATCACTGAAAAGCAGTACCTTCAGTCAAAGCTCCTCTCGAGTCCACTCGCTTTGACCCCGTTCTTGAGTAGGGCCGGAGAAACCCGGGCGGGCCTTTAAAATAAGCTGCTCCTGATACACTCACAAGCAGGCGGAAAACCGAGCCGGTGGACCCGGGGCTTTAGACTTAGGTCCAAAATGTATCCCATTCAACACTGGAGGTGGGCACCAGCAGTATTATAACAGTAACAGGCTGTACGGAAGAAATTTCATGGAATTTAGTGGGGAAAAGAAAGTTGGCTGCAAAATGTGTTTAAAAGGTGCTGCAGAAACTATTCCTGTCATAGGATGGATTTTTCTGTCACAACTACATGCTGTGGAAATGTTTTATCCTAAATGAGGCACATTAAAACTCAATTGCACCAACATATGAATGAAGGGTTGCACAAAAGCTTAGAGCTGTCCCTCCTTTTTTCAACGTTCCTTCCAAGCCACCAGACTTTCCTGCAGTCTTTTATATTGGCCTTTAAAGTGATCAATGCAGGATTCCTACACAGCCTGGAAAAGTATGGAAATGTATGGAATTTCATCCCAGTATTTTCCAGGCATGGATCGGCATAAAGAAAGAAAATAAGAGTATGAATATATTTGTTTACAGACTTTATTCTCTTTTCCATTGACTGAAAGCAGTTCTCCTACCTTTCCTTCTTCACTTTCTTTGTCTCTTTCGTGTCTTTCCATTATTTCTCTTTCTTCCTTCCTCCCTTGTCTTTCATTCCTGCCTTCCTTGTGTCATTCCAGCCTCTCTATGTAGAGTTTCTGGACCAAATCTAGTAAAACCTGAAGGACACGTCTGAACACCACTGATGTTTAGATGTTTTTTAGTAGTTTCAAAACCCCTGGTTGCTTTGTGCAAGATGCTTTCAGTTGTTACTCTCTTCACTGTCCTCCTACCAGTGCTCTAAAGCTACCCCTGGTTTTATGCTCTGTATACCCCCCCCCCCCACCCCCCACCCCACCCCCACTCTGCCTGTACCACGCTGTACGGTGTTGAACTGGCCATTTATCACCATGCACACAGGGAGCTTTAAGTGCTTTTCTGGATAGCCAAGATTAGACCAGGTGCACACAAACTCATAGTAAGCTATTTTTTTTTTTTTTCACAGAGAATTTTTCCACACATTCTCACTCCTGTGAAGTCCCATTGATATGTTTCTGTGTGCACAGCAGGAGCTACTGTAGCTTGAGTAAACCGTAGCCGGGTCCTTGAAGTAAGCGGTCAAGAGAGCGGCCCGCCTTTGCTCTTTGTGTGTGTGTGTGTGCGTGTGTGTGTGTGTGTGTGTGTGCGTGTGTGTGTGTGTGTGTGTGCGTGTGTGTGTGCGTGTGTGTGCGTGTGTGCGTGTGTGTGTGTGTGTGTGTGTGTGTGTGTGTGTGTGTGTGCGTGCGTGCGTGCGTGTGTGTGTGTGTGTGTGCGCTTTTCGCTGACAAAACAGCGGTTTGAAATATAAGTACTCAGAGTTGCAACATTTTTGCAATGTTTTGATTAGCAGGTTTAAAGACACTTCCAGACGTACGGTTTCAACAGGGGTACAGTTCTATTTTAGCAGGTTTATTTGAAACTCAAGTGAAAAATATGTGTGAATGAAATGACACAATGAAAAAGTAGATTTGGTTTGGTTTCTAAGAAGTGAAAATTATATTAAAACATGGTCTTGCTGAAATGTCTCACGCAGATGCACCCACATTGTGTATAATTGTGTTAATACCTGAATAAAATGAGTACCTCTATTCAGGTGGACATTGCAGTTTGTGCTCCGGTTTAGACGAAACGTCTACAAGCTGGCCGCACGCAGAGTGTGCTACGGTTATTTAAAACATAGCAGTAGCGAACGGGAATCAGCTGCAAATCTCACGTTTCTCCTTGCTAACAGTTTTTTTTTCCTCATAAGGACCCAGCAGCACACCGGCAACGTTACAACGTTCTCGTGCTCTAGAACCGCAGTTACATTTCTGTTAGACGCTGTGTAAAATAAAGTTCTGAATTTCAAGTCTAAATGAAACACGTAGATATGCATTAGTTATGAGAATGTGACGCACATGATGATGTGATAACATTTTAAATGTTTAGGCTCCATTTATTGGGTCTCTGGTTAAGTCCACGGTAATGATTGTCTGCTGTGGTTGCACATCCCGTCTACGTGCAAACTGAAGTTTTCTTGAGAGAAGTCGGGCTTTTTTTAATAATAATTTCCAAAGTGGCCATTTTTGGCCAGTTAGTGAAAACAATGATGTAGAAGCCACTTGATGTACGCCTTTATCACATTCTGTGCTACAAACTACAACACTGGAGCTATTCAATGGATTTCCCCACCTTTGTCATGCTTTGTCTTCACACTAGCTATGCGTACATGTGCGAAACTCCTTGATTGGATTGAAATGTATTTGGAATGAACAAGAAAAAAAAACATACATTGACTACATTGTCTATTTGGGAACATAATCAACTAATCTATTAGATCATGTTGTTCGTTTAACATGAGCCAGGCTTTATTCAGCATAAACGCAATTTGACATGCAGTTGCCTAAAGAAACACAGAAGAAGAAGTTGTCTATGCTGAAAAATAGTGGAAGTGTACAAATAAACGTGGACGTGTTCCAAGAACGGCCAAGATGTTACTGCACTCGCTAATATATAGCTATTGGTCTTCCTGTGTTACAGGGTGAGAGACGTGGGGCACGCGTGTCAAGTCAGGGCGGTTTGCCATAATCCAAATGGCATGATCGGAACAAGTGTTTAGATGGATGCTGTTCTGATTTACAATCTGCATAAACCCGTCTTGTTCGGAATACAATTTAATTCCGATTAAACTTGATCATTTGACGTGTTTAGATGATGCATTTTCATGCATATCGGCCTTTATTCCGATTACTTATTTCCATGTAAACATTGGTTCTGTTTCTGTCACTTGCAGGATATCACCTGAATCAGTTAATGTGTGAGAGGTTAGTGGAGTTAAAGTAACCATTTTGTACTTTTTGGTCATTTTGCATGTAAATTTTTTTGGTACAAAAAACAACCTTCTGCCATTTAACGTTTTGTACAGATCATATCTATTCGTACCCACTTTGGGGGGCTTTCTTACGGATTTAAAAAATCTAAATCTACTCTCTTTTTTTAGTGTAAGGAAATGTGGCATGTGACTCCAATAAATATTATCTCTCAGTGCAAGGTCACTTAAGTTTTTCTGTTTGGATCAGAGGTCCATATCTTTCTTATTTCATAACAGTCAACTATCCCAAAGGAGATCAGAACCACAATCAATCAAAATAGTCTAATACTGGATTCTGAAAGTGCATCCAAATACATTAAAATGTGCAATAAACTTGAACATTTATGTGATAACTTATCTTAGATGTATCAAAATACCTTTCTACCAAGAAAAGTAAACCAATAATGGTTTGTTTACAGATGCAAAATAAAGGTTAGGATTAAATACCAAAGTGTTGGCACAAAATGTAGATATAAAATGTCAAAGAGATGAAATGACTCGAAACCTAAAGAAACCACGTTCTGGGATCCATCCCGTCTCTATGCGAATAATGTTAACTTATCACCACCAACTGGTGTGGAATAGGTATTAGAGGTTTTTTTTTTTTTTTTTTAAATAAATCCCGCATGATTGTTTTTAAAACAGTGAACCACATCTGTTGAAATAAAATAATGCAGAGCAATATAGTGTGGGCCTCAGGGTGCTCAAGAGTTTCAAGTAGGATTTTTGACTACAGCTTGTACGTTTTAAAAAACTCTGAGTCCATTTTTTTTTCTTAGTTATTCATATTTTGCTTTCATAGTTATGAATATAATTACCATAAAGTCAAGCCTTTCATGCTTAGCTTGCAGGCATTCAGGTACTTTCATCAAGCCTCGGAGACAGATAATTGAAGTGTTTTACAAATAAGTGTAATCAGTGGAGAGAGGAATGTGTCTGAGTGCGTCTGTGCCGGCGGATAGAACCTGTCTGGATTGTTCCACCCACAGCGAACGCTACAGTCCTGTCATCTGAGTTTATATACTCTCATGTCTCCTTACATGCCCTTACTGGAACCCTGATACCACTGGGCCATAAAGGAGCCAGAGCAACTCACAGGGTGCCAACGTTAAAGCCTCAAACAGGAGCACACACCACTGCTGGGGCAGTGTTTGTGCAGGAAGCTTTAAGTCATGGTTTAAAGACAAAGGCCTCAGACGAGGAAAATCTATTATTTCTCGCTCTGCATTCGAACGGCGTTGGAAGAAAAGGAGTAAAAGGATGGGGGCCAAAGAGATTTCAGAGGGATAAATCATTCTGTTTTTCCTCTTTGATGGAGGAGGCAGTGCAGAACACAACCGAAAAACCCGAATAAATCAGATATTTTGTGTTTGCGATCCCATAAAAAAAAGCAAAACTGCCTCCTAATCTGCTGTAAATTTCAAAAAGACTCCGTGCTCTTTGAAGCGTCGTTTCCATTGAACATTTATGATTTTAAGGCCCAGTTTGAACGGGCTTTTTTATTTCTCTTTCCTTCTGAGATATTTAGCTGTTATAGGTTTTGTATGGGAGGGATTGGGACATTGTCTCACAGGTTACATTTACAGTGTACATGTAAGGGAGAGCCTTTAAGCCGAGATACAGCGTCACTCCATACAAAAACACGGTGTGTAAATCACTTCCTCTATGCGCTTGTTTAATAACGTTTATTCAGAATAAAGAAACATAATTGACTATGATGTGTATATGAATAAAACTATTTACAATGAGAGCGGGGTGTTATAATAAAGTTAATATTTAAAGGACTTGGAAGTGATTGGAATAATGCTGTTGGAAAAGGGGTGGGTTAAAGATAAGTTTATGAACGTCTGCATGTTCTTTGTGTTTTCGTGTTGATTTCTTTTCTTTTGTCGAACAGATTCCGAGTCTCTGTGAGTCACCAACAGCTCATAAAGACGTTGTGGAAGCTAATGTAACACGGTGGTAAACACGCTTTTATTTGCAGCGTATTGCTACATCAAGCTCAAAAGCCCTTCAAAAAGCCCGTATAAAATGATTCATAATGTTTTTGCAATGTTTTTGGAAATGTCTTTAAACTTTGTGGTTATACCTAGAGCGGCGCTCTGGGGTCACACCACGCATTCAAGTTACATAGGCAAGTTTTTGAGAAGGGCGTGTCCGCACGGAGCAGCCATATACAACAAGTGCTGAATATTGATAATTTAATATATCTCATATCAAGCTAATATTTGTTGTCAAAACTTAAACTGTGCTGCTTTAAAATAGGCTTTCCATTGAGTTTTAACTTGGGCACCAACAATGATAATCAGGACGCTGGACAGCGTTCTGTGCTCCAGCAATGTTAACATGGTTTTACAAAGCTACTGTAATGTTCAAATACCACATCACCTAAAACACGCCTCGCTTCCTGACGCATCTACAAGTTGGCTCTGGATCTCTGCTGAGGGAGGAGTTTACCGAAACGGCGTGCTAATGCCAGCTGGAGACCTCTGTTAGATGACAAGCTCTGGATCATAACCCGGATCAGAACCCCTTTTTATCTGCAGCACTTAGAAATACCCTTTTCCTTCAGAAATTGTATTGAGTGGAGTATTTTTTTTTTTTTAGCATCGGTATTGAGTTTGAAAGGTTATTATGGTGACAACCCTAGTCAAGGTGGACGTTTTTTTTGCCCCCCCCCAAGGAGCATAAACCTCAATGCACAGATAAAATGAGTAAAATGCTCTCATGAGAGACACTTTGATGGCTAGGAGGGAAAGTCCAAGCAGTTTTAAATGATCCTGCCTGTTATACCCTGTTATTATACTTTTCTCTTTGAAATACACTGGTGCACACACACACACACACACACACACACACACACACACACACACACACACACACAGAAACCACAGCAAGTTGGTCTCAACCCAAGAAGCTGTTTATGCAGACCACATTCTGGTCTATATTTGTAGGCTGCATAGCTACTATATAGATACAAGCATTTTCTACCTTTGTGAAAATGTGCATGCTTCCCTTTGCCTGTCACTCTGCTGCTGGTAGCTAAACCTGAATTCTTCCACTGAGAATGGCAACAAAGGATTGATTGATTGATTGATTGATTGATTGATTGATTGACAACTAATAATCTTGGTTTTATGTTATCATATCTGACAGATTAACACAAAGTGGTGCATAACTTAGGGAGATGGGGGGGCAAGAGCTAATTAGCAGCTTCTACTATTCCCTGTATTTAGTTTGCCTTCCAGTAAAATCTGACCAGCTTCACTGTTTACCGTGTCCCCACAGCATGATTCTGCCACCGCCATGTTTTACAGTTGGGAGGGTGTTTTCAGGGGGATGTGCTTTACGGTCTAACCTTCTGTCACGTGGTCGCTGTGTCGCCGATGTTGCTTGTAACAACAGATTCCCTCACCTGAGCTGATGAGTTCTGCAACGCATTGGTAGTTATCGTGGGCCTCTTGGCTGCTTTCTAAACTAAACGCTGCTTTGGGGGTGTGCTTTGGTGGCGCAGTGGTTAGTGCGCGTGACCCATGTACGGAGACCTTAGTCGTCGGCGCGACTGACCCGGGTTCGACTCTGACCTGTGGTCCTTTGCCGCATGCCCCTCTCCGTCAGCCCACTATACAAAAAATGAGCCACTAGTGCTGTAAAAACCTCAAAGAAAATGCTGCTTTTTCCTGGAACATCAAAAGCCTGAAAGTAGTTGTGTTCACTGGAGTGTTCTTAGATCCGGTCAAAGGTTTCTGCATAGATACAGTAAATTCATGCCATACATTTAGGATTATAATTGCAGAAGCAAAAGGTTAATTTTTCTGTCATGTCACAATTTTATCACATAAAATCCCTATAAACGCCATTGATTTGTTGATTGGTTGAAGCGTTAAAAAAAATTGTGAAAATTTTTGAATGTTATTACTTTTGCAAGGCACTGTAAATCCACCCTTCTGTCTCAATGGTTATATAAATTTGACCAGCACTGTCGTGTTTCCTGAAAGCTTCCCCAACAACATGCAGAATCAAACTCAGCACTCAGGCTTACCTAAGGAAAGAGTTTGTTTTCCAACAGGGTAAATGAAAAAGTGCAGCTGGAAGGCTTCTGAAAGGGAGCTTCAACGGCGTTTGGGGAACAAGAGGAGTGGTTAGGTGATGCAGACAGCGAGCAGGAAGCACTGTGTTATCATGGATGGAGGATTTTTTTTGAAGGGGGGGGGGGGGCGCCTGAGAAGGAGGATTACTTTCTGTGAAGTCGAGTTCCAGGACGGATCCCAGTGTGATAATGGTGTTATGGGTGTGAGATCTGAACAGAGCTGGAGAGCGGGGCAGGCAGGTGTCAGCTGGAGGCTTCAGAGCTGCAGTGGATGACAGTGGAAGGGTTTCCAGAGAGATCTGTCCTGAAGAAGTTTGAAAAATGACTTGAAGTGGCTTTGAAGCCAACAGGAGCTCCCATTCTGAAAGACGCGCGCACACCAGGATCCTGACAAGCGCAGGGTGAGGGGCTTCTCAGGCGTTGTGTTTGTGGCATTCTGCTGATGGTGCAGTCTGGTGAAAGTTTTATGCATATTTGAATTCACAGGAATCTCAAGTTGCTAATGTTTGCAGAATCCTAATGCTGCAGCTTTGCAAAAGCGCCGGAGAAAAACTCTGAAGAAATAAAAAAAACTTGCGGGTAACTGTACTTGAAACTCCTCAAACACTTTTTGCCGACCTCGTACGGAAGTCTGCCTCACCGACGCGCGCTTCCACAAAAATCGTCTGTTCTGCAGCGGCAGCATGTCTGATGCAGTGCCTTGCTCCACCGTTGTGCATTTTACAGTTCCTCATGAAGGAAAGCTGTGTCAACGTTTACGACAGGTGTTCCCCTGAGAAGGAGCCCCGTCCCGTCATGACTTCTGCAGGTTTAATGTTACCGTGGGAGAGGGGGAGTCAGGTGTTTGACATGCTGGTAATTTAACCAGAAGAGGTCGACCTTAAGTTCACTGACATTGCTTTATACTGGAGCCGTGTATTGGGTTTGGACAGATACCACTCCTCTGACAGAACGATGTCCTTCTCAGGGTGCAAGAGCATAGCTTGGATCGTTAAAAAGTCTAATAGCTCCCATTTAAAAACGTCCAAGGGGAGAAATTCCTTTGAAACTTCTTAAAAAGAAATTACTCTGTTAGATCTTCTTTTTTTATATTACAAAATTCCAGTTATTTCCAAAATATGCAACAGTTCTGTCTTATGTGACACATCAATAAGGTGACCAGAGGTGGATCTATTTTTTTTAAAGTATCCCTGTTTATGCATGTGTCTGGATGGAACCAGGATGTGTTAGGCCTTTAAAGATATACCGCTACCTTTTCTAGACCAGTCTGGGCCAAATCCTGCTCGTAACATGATGCGTTACAAGACCCTTACCCACACCAGAGCTGGTTTGTCAACTTTAACTGGAATAAGGTTTGTTTTGGATGTCGAGCGAAAGGAAAAAGCCGATAAGAAAACTTGTGCACAAGCCGCAGGGATAACCGCTGCTTGAATGGAGGGTTGTGAAGAAAAGCCCCTTCAAGAGTTTGGTGGAGATTTACAGCTGTTCTTTAAGAGCCACCTGACAGACGGATCACATCCCTTACCTCAAGCCCCCCCTGAACTGGAGTCAGCGCAGTGCCCTGGGCTAAGGAGAAAAAGACTGGACAGTTGGTCAGTTGTCCAATGTCCTCTCTTCACTCGAAGTAAATAGTAATCTTTATTTGGAAATCTAGTGCCTGGACTCTGGAGGAAGAGTGTCAACGCATATAATCCAAGCTGCTGGAGAACCAGGGTGAAGTTTCCACAGTCAGCAGTCAGGTTGTCTTCTGCTGGTGTTGGTCCACTGGGCTTCATTAAGTCAGGCATCAATGCAGCCATCTATATGACATTTTAGAGCTGATGTACTGAGTGCATATACAGCACCTGGCATATTTCTGCAGGCCCCTTTTCTGTAATAAGAATTCCCTTTTTAGTTATATGTCATTTTATTCGTTTTCTGAGAAGCTGCATTTCGGGGTTTCATTAGCTATAGCGACAATCATCTAAAATAACTGACAACACATGTACATAAATGCGTCACTCTGTGTGGAATAAATCCATACAGTGTGATGTACGAGCTTCATATTTTAACCTGAATTACAGAAATAAATGATATTGAATTTTATGGAGCTGCACTTGGGTGTGCTGTTTGTCGGGCCTTACGGCCGACACCTTGATGCATTTTTATTTTGCCTGGCACAGGAGGTGCTTACGGTTCTGCTGAGATTTTTTCCAGCCCTGGTTTTGTGAAGCTGCATAAATGTGAAGCAGGGCTGTGCCCAAAGAGAACGCGTGTTTTCAGTCGTCCCTCTGAATAAATACAGTTAAGCAAACATTTCATCCGACCCCTTTCCCCGGCGCTGTGAGCGCAGGTAGTCGGGGAGTCTGGGAAGGGGTCTGCTCCCGCTCGTGTGGCCGGGGTTCTCATAAATGCCAATTTAGGAAAGTTAATGTGCTGCCTGACCCGGTGGAAAGGATAAATTTGCCTCATAAACTCTTGGCATTGTTAAGGTTTTACAGCAGAGGCTCACCTTGTTGCCTTTTTACACAGTCTCGGGTGAGGTATTGCCCAGCTGAGCTCCAGGTGCGTGTTTGGAATGGTTTTTATACACTGGCAGCTTTATCCGGCGTGCTGGATGAATGTCCGCTCAGTGTTTGAGGAAGAAAGGTGCTCGGTGAACACCATTGGTCTTTGTTGAGATAGACTTTGAGCACAGCTAATACACCAGAACCAGAAAGACGGAGCACTGTTTTGGGCGGAGGTAATAAAGCGGGGGCAAAAAAAACCTCATCTCTTAACGTTACAGACGTCGGAACTAAAGAGAACCTAAATTCAGCTGCAGCCGGAGCGTGCATAGTCGTCTTCTATCATACGGGCAGAGAACTCTAAAAGCAACAGCAGGAATTTCTTGTTCAACAGTTTTGCACAATCAATCAGGCAATACATCAGGGGGGAAAAAGAAAAGATTACTGCTGTGAGCAAACTGCAGCGAAAAGTTATTACCTCGCACAACTCCGGTATCTTTGGAATCAATCATAAGCTTATAGTTTTTTTGTAAATAAGTGAAGCCCAGGGAAAGCGCTCGCTGTCTGACTCTACTCATCCTACACACCTATTTTACTGCCGTACTTGTATAGATTGTACAGATTCTGCAGACCTCCAGGGGTTTCAGTGCTCGTGTTCGGCAGGATAAAAGATGAGCGTTATGAACAATGAGTTCAACCAGAAAGTCAAACACTGCAAAAAGAGAACTAAAAATAAGTAAAATTTTCTTGAAATGAATGTATTTCTCCTGGATTTGAGCAGGTAAAAAAGATTATTTGCCAATGGAATGAGTATTGTTACCCCTAAAATAAGATAATTAGGCATACTGCACTTGAAATAAGCAGATGGAGATGAATTGTTCCTATTTTAAGTGCAAAAATCTTATTCCATTGGCAAATAATCTTGTTTACCTGCTCAAATCAAAGAAAAATACTCTAATTTCAAGAAATATTTTCTTATTTTTAGCTCTATTTTTGCAGTGAACATTCGGTACGCTTGCAGACCAGCAATGGGTATGATGGGGATGATTCAGTCTTCAAAGATCTGGCATAATAGCGCCGTTCAGATCACTGTTCTATGTGAAACGTAGATCCAGCATAACCCCACTTCACGGATCACATTTACAATTTACACGTTGACCAGTGAGGCATCACTGCAAAAACGGGACTAAAAATAAGTTAAACAAAAAATTTAAATGAGTGTATCTGTCCTTGATTTGAGCAGGTAAATAAGAAGATCTGCCAATGGGATAATAGTGTTGCACTTAAAATAGGAACAACTCATCTCCATCACCTTATTTCAAGTGAGGGATGTCTAATTATCTTGTTTTAGGGGCCAAAATACTCATTCCGTTGGCAGATAATATTATTTACCTGCTTAAATCTAGGACGAAAACACAAATTTTAAGAACATTTTACTTATTTTTAGATCCGTCTTTGCAGTGATGCTGCTGGGATTGTGCAACTAAAGGGGTGTAGCAAAGAACTCAGCTTTAACCTGAGTACTGTGAGCTGCGGATTTCTATATTTGTCAAAGCTCTGTGGTGCAATTCTTCACTCAGGCTATCCAAATGCATTCAGCACCTCATATGTAAGCAAAGTTGCCGTGTGCTGCAGTCAAGGTGTTAAAATCTGTTTCAGATTCTGCTGACTGTTCTATTTGTCAAATTGGACCGACAATAGTCGTTTTTGCACCCAGCGTAAGCTTTACGTCACGTTCATTCTGCAATCCTGTCTGACCCTTAGATCTGATGGCCATTGCAGGGCTCAGGGAAGGTCAGCGTTCACTGGATGCATTATCAGCACTAAAGGAAAGTTGATAGGGGATGCATTTTGCCAGGTAGTCATTAAATTGCTCAGGATGGAACCAATGGCTACACGAGCACACCCTCACACACACACAGCATTCTTTGAATGTCCCAGGACTGACCAAAATAGAGGATTGTCATATTGTGTGCCCAGCATTATCTGCCATTCCTACACAGATCTCAGGCTCTGTACAAAGTATCCTGCATTCCAACGCCATCTTTTTCACAACGGGCATTTACTAGTCTAAGGATGTTGCAGTGTCGAGGGGAGAGGACTGACCAGGCCACATTTGCAGACAGACACAGTGATGTTGCTCCTGGCATCGTGATATAAAGGGTACAACATCAGGTTACCAGGTACATCACTATCTGACTTTACTACCTTGTGTTTTACGTGCCAATGGGCAGGTTGAGGTCCCCTGGTGACCTTTCAGGTCCGCTCATCTTCCCTGTGCAAACATGTCTAACATCACCCTGGACGTCAAATTTAATGCAGCGCTGAGCTGCCAGATGTCGAAGGTTGGTAAGAACATCTGTGGAGCCTGCTAGTGACCAGTTGTTTTAAATCATCTGGAGCAGGGAAACATCTAAAACCATACATGAGCCAAATTCCCATCCCTTGTCTAGCTATGTAGTCTCCTTCTGCTTTAAAACCAACCAGTAGGTTTAAGGTGCTCGGATCTGGTATATTATTACACTGACCGGCATGAAACACTGATTATCTCTTCATTATGGCATCTGTTAGTGGCCGGGAAAGTTTAGGCAGCGAGCGAACATTTTGTTCTTGAACTTTATGCGTTAGAAAAGGGAAAATGGGCTCTGTTAAAATTGAATCCAGTTTGACAAGGGTCACATCGTCACGGCTCCTTGACTAGGTCAGAACTTTCAAAATGCAGCTGTTGTGCAGTGTCCCTGGTGTGTAGTGGTCAATATCTAACAGCAGCGCTCCTAGAGAACGTTATTCCATGTGGGGAGTGAAGTCTGGCCCGTGCGTTCCAATCAAACAGACAAGTTACTGTTGGTCAAATTGCTCAAGAGACCAATGTTGGCTGTGGTTGATAGGTGTCAAAACACATAGTGCGATGCAATTTGCTGTGTAGGGGGCTGCAGAGCCACAGCCCGGCATCCACTGCTGGAAGCAACGACAAATCCCAGGTGAGAATCAGAACTGGAGCGTGAGGAAATGACCTTGCGCGGGTGGTGAGAACAGCGAAGGGGATTGTGCAATGCCGTCTGCAGGATCTAGACTCAATTTATGCAGAATGAGTCCAAAGAAGGGCCAGGTGCATCTCCACTGGTCCCGCCCACCCAGGCAATGCGCTGTTTGCTCCCCTCCTACCAGGTAAACGCTTCAGAAGCCTCAAAGCTAAAACAAATAAACTTAGAAACAGCTTCTTCCCCAGAGCTGTGAGGGCAATCGCCCCTTGATGGGAGACTGTAGTCCAACGCTTTGAAGTCACCTCCACTGTTACTAACACCTTCATAAGTTACAATCACCTTAATGTTACTGCCTACTGCACACTATCATCTCACAATATCTAAATGCATGGTGCTGTAAACGAAGCCTCAAATCATCATTGTTCAATAAGCTCCTTACTACCTCATTATGTGTTATATGTGACTCTCCTGAATGCTACAGAAAAAATTGTAACCCTTGTTCATCGCCTTATTTTGCCGTCTTTATGTGTAATGTGAACCGGAGTGGCCAAAGAGAAAATTTGCCGCAGTGACAATAAAATACTCTTGAGTCTTGAAGCAAGGGAAGAGGGTGGCTGGTCTGATGCATCATGCCTGCTTTTACATTGTTCCTGTGCATGTGCAGCATCACTTAACTGGGAAAGACGCGGCACTAAGTCGCACAATGACGAGAAGGGAAGGAGAGACAGCGGGGTGCTCCGGACGGAGCTCTACTGGGAAACCTAGAATCCTGCCATCCATATGGATGCGCATACCTCTACCAGAGAGGCCTGTTTTGGCAGCTGGTCATGATGTTATGCCTGATCCCACGAATTTCCTTTTATCTTAAAATTCAGAAGATAAGGCACTCTAAAAGTCCTACTGTCGCTCCACTGTTGCACTTCCCCTGCAGATAAGTGACATTTGAGAGGGAATCAGAAAGTCCTACTTGCTTTTGTATCATAAAGGCGGACCCCTTTATCTTCTAAATGGATCTAATTCTAAATCAAATTATCTGATGCAAAACTGACTGGTTCACAAGAAGTCAGGAGGCCGAGGATTCGGCTGCTTTGAAGAGCTGTTAATCTTACTTTAGATTAACCTCAGTCTGCTGGAGTTATTGAAAACTATAGATTAAAACCTGCGCTCCGCGGCTTGTATCTTCCTGGGAATCGCGTCTTCCCTCCCCTCTTTAATCTTTCTTCCTTTGCGACCATCAGCGGATCAGAAGGAAGCTTTTCATTACCACCCTTGCGCAGCACCTGATCCTTAGATCATATTTCAAACTCGGCGTTGCTCTCAGAGAGAATAATACAGCGGTGGCAGGGAAATGAATACCGGAGATATGGAAGCACGTAACCCTGCATATCTCATCGCCTTTTTCCTCACATTCCAACAGTAAATATGAGGCGAGGAGACGGAAGAGAGGCCGTGAAACGCACAGAGGGCTCTTTAATGTCTCCTGACATGGCAAGATAAGAAAGTGGAGACGATCCTGTTTGTGTTTTCGTTTCACGGCGCATGGAGGTGAGATCAGGTGTAAATATAAACAGAAAAGATCCTCTGTCCGGCTCCCCGGTCGAGAATTTCCCAGGGAGACTGAATTTACAGGGCCGTGCAAAAGTGTTCACGCTCCTTCGACTTGCACATGTACGAGCACATTTAATCTGTTTCGTGCTGCGTTTCTCGATTGAAGCACGTTGAAATGAAGCTCCTGGGACATTGTCGTCTTCAAAAGTGATTAGTATTGTAGATGTCGCCATTCTACTTTGTACTCTGCATGTCCAAACATATGCTCGTCCGCACAAATGGGACGTAATTTGAGAAAAAGCCCCGGTCTAACTTGGAGACTGTTCTAACACGGCGGTGTATTTTGACCTAAAGTGTTCCACTGCAATACATTCAGGTGATCCTGCTTGGAACGTCAACCTCTGTATTTAGCTCCACCTCCACGTCAGCTTCCTGCTATGTTCTGACAGGCAGACATTCGAGCCAGACAGAGTTTGCATTTCTATTGAAATTAATTAATTTAAAACAAATTAATTTCTATTGAATTATTGTCCCCTCCTTGCTTTTATTAGGGAAACCCTGGTTACATTTGTAAAGCTAAGGGGTAGGGATAAGCAAAACACTCTGTGACCTTAGGAACACAGAGATAATACCAAGCAGTCCACACAGTACATTTATACATAAGCACTCCAGTTCATCACAGTTTCAGACATATTTAGAAAAACACTTATCATCACAACATATTTCTCTGCTTTCTGCAGGCTTTCTGCAACGATAAGAGAGAGAGAGAGTAAATCAATACACATACATAGTAAAATGAAATAGTAACCACTGGTCTATATATTCCAGCAAATATATGATTAACACAATAAACCTAATGAACAATAAACTAAAGTAATGAGTGATCAGGCATATACAATACACTTTAATAAAACCTTAAAACTTCTTAGTAGTAAAGAGTATATACGTAATAAATGCAATGAACTTAGTAGATAATAGTAAGATAGAAAATAGTAAAAATAGTAAATAGTAAAAATAATTCTATCAGATATGCAGACAGATTAAAGAGCTTGGCAAGGCTTACAGTCATGAAAACAGTCCAGGTAAAATACCCAGAAAAGCAGAGAAGCCGAGGAGGAGGGTAAGACGAGATGAGGAGAACCAGGAAACAAGGTCAGGAACAGGCAAGGAACGCTGGACATCTACTCACTCAGTGACTGTGAAGCTCCTGCATATAGAGGAGCAGAAACAGGTGAAGGCGGTCTGGCTTATTGTGCTACAACGTCAGAGACAGCGTGTGTGTGTGTGTGTGTGTGTGTGTGTGAACTCTTCTTAATTACTGCGGAGCAAATAGCCGAGCCAGAGACATGATTCATGACGTCCAGAAAAATAAAGAAAAGAAACAAAAATCAACCCAGACAGTCATCGGAAGGAGGGCAAGTGTCCAAGAAACAAGATTAGAGTTCATGTGGACGACTCTGAGGTTGTCCTATGGGGACCAGGAGTTCAGGTGCATGATCAGAAAATCATCCCAGGCGGACTAGCAGTTCAGGTGGGTCATCCCTTGGAGGCATGGAGATCAGGGGGCTAGCGGGGCGCAGGAGGAACCTTGAAGGCCTACGACGCAGGCACAGGGTTCTTGAAAGCCAGCAGCGTAGGTGCAGGCTTCACGTAGTCTGGCAGCACCGATGCAGGACTTTAAAAACCAACAAGGCTTTGAAAAGACATCTTTATAGCTGTAAAAAAAAAAAAGTTTAGCTAAACTGTAAACCAGTTACTTTTGAGCATACCCCTCGCTACCTACAAAAGGAAACCATATATACCATGAGCTGCTGACCGGATCAATTCTCCAGCAGCAACACCAGGAATAAGATGGACAATCTAAGCCTGCTTTAAACTTTGCTGCTTTGAACTTCTCAACAGAATACAAATAGACGGCAGTGTTTCTTCCAGTTCCCAATTATGTTGTTGGTCTATCAGACAATGAAGTACCAACAAAAGAAGAATGTTTAAGGGGTGTGAATATTTCTTCCTAGGCAGTCTAGCAAAGTCTGCCCCATGTTGGAAAGACTCGTACCGTTGTGTCTAAAGTAACAAGCACCATTTGCATTCTGTGGAACAAAGTCATTCATCATACCGAGCAGTGGTGTGGGGAAACTGCTAAGCTGGACATTAGAGGTCGTCGTAGGGCCACGACCAGTTTGGAAGAGATCAAATCATCCTGACCGTATGAGTCAAACTGCTAACTGCTTTTATTGCCACGCTTTAACGACCGCCGCTGTCTGTCATTCATCCAATGCCGACCCGCCGCCGCAGCAGCAGGTCCATTTTACGGCAGAAATGTGCAATCAAGCCGGCAAGTAATGGTTTCCGTTCTTCCACGGGAGCAGACTGACACGCCAGAGGTCGGCGACCTCCATCACAACTGTATCGACCAATCTCTTCTTTCATCTTGCTTGCCTTTCTGCCCCCCACCCCTCCCTCCCTCCCTCCCTTCTCCAGCCTTTCATCTGAACTGAACAGAGAGTCGGCGGCGGGAATGGCAAACCGTGATCTAGTGCCTAGAAGAGAGATAAAGCGAGTGGAAAAAGGCAGAGGAAAAAAATGACAAGATCCCACCCCACAGTTTTTCCCTCATGTTAATTACCGCCTTGCGCTGCGGGATGGAAGGCTGCACGCTCGCTGCGACATCTGTGTGAATAATAGCTTTATGCCTCTGAGTAAAAGAAAGGGAGAGGTGGGGGGGGGTTTCATCACAACAAAGCTGCTATTTGCTGTGAGATTTAAAGCTATTGTGGGCCTTTGATGTTTTCCCGATGACATGAATAGCGAGGAGTGACGTGCATCAGAAGAGCGGCGAAGTGACAGAGGGGCAAAACGAGGCCTTCCTCTTCATCCGTCACCCTTTGTCAGTTTTCTCCCCCCCCCTTTTTCTAAAGCAGCACAAAGACGGGGGGAAATTGGTGTTTGCACAAGGTGAGGCAAAAGGAAGGAAGAGATTTTTGTAACTTTTCATGTTTTCATAAAGAAAACTCGTACACGGTCTGAACATGGAATTGTTTTTTTTTGTTTTTTTATTCAGGATAAAAAGACCATTAGAACCACGAAGGCATACATAATAGCCGAGGATATCAGCATGGTTCCCACAGTCTGGGAAAAAAAATGGAATTTGATTAAAGCAGAGACTTTATACCTCAATGTCCACATGTTGTGTCCTGCTTTCTGTCCTTCCTTCCTTCTTTCCTTCAATCCTCTTTTATGTTTTTCTTTGTGTCCTTCCTTCCTTCCTTCCCCTCCCCCTCAACCACTCCACGGGGGAGCCTGAACACAGTAGAAATATCTGTCAAAAAGTAAAGTGCACATTTGCATTTAATATTTTAAAACGAATGTAAAAGACAGAGTGCGGAGAGCTTAATGTCTACATAAAAATTGTGCAGGAACCTTGCAGTTGTTCAGTTCATTCTAATATTTTTAATTATGAGAGTTACAACTTCTTTATTTGCCGGGTGAGGTTTTCTAACTGTTTCTCTTCTTGTAGTTATTCATCTGTTTTTTTTTAATTTAGCTTTTACTTTTCACTTTATGAATTAACAAGCATTCATTTGACATTTATTATTTTGTGTGTAAAAAAAAAAAAAAAAAAAGAACAGCGTACAACTGCAGACCTCATTAGAAGCAAGAAATGCTGTAGCCTTTTCTGAGCTCAATTTCTGTCACTGGGCTTTCCTAAATGAACTTACTGAGTGCTTTAAAAAAAAAAACAGCTGGACATATTTACCAATTAGAAGTATTTCCTTTGTATATACTAGATAACCAAATCTGCTTTTATCAGGAAAAGGACTGCAGCAAGCGTGTCTTAATTGCGCGGGACTCTGATGTCTTTGTTTTGGCTGCAAACCCTTTTAATGCGATGCCCAAACAGACCTTACCAGATAACAGGAAGGTAATACCATAACTCTATGATATTAACAGTGCTGTAGAAAAGTGTTTTCCATCTGACGTTATTGTTTTTGTCACACTTGATTGTTTTCAATTGCCGGACTAATATTAACGCCAGACAGAAGATAACGCATGAAACTGCAAAAAGCTGCTTTCAAATGTTCAAAGGAGGAAAAAAGCGACGCAATCCAAACTGGCTCTATATTAGAAACAGTAATTGCCTCCTAAATCTGATAACTGCTTGTGGCACCCTCGGCGGGGAAAAAAGACTGCCGTCAGGCGTTTCTCGCTAACCAGCAATGATTATTATGCATAAGCATGATATACATATAATTATAATAAATTCAAAGAAGCCCAGGAGTTTAATTTGCTTCTCAGCGCTATGACTTAACTTTGACCAGAGATGAGAACACATCACTTAAAGGAAAAGCACATTTCATTAACAGGACAATTCAAAGTGCTGTACATGAACAGAACATAAGAAAAGAAAACATACAGAGGAAAGGACATTGCAGTGGAATAGTAGCAGCAGGACAAGAGGAACTGGACTATAAAATTAATCTAATGATGTTTCAGTGAACTACAACAGTTTGAATTGAACATTAGCATTTAAGGGAAAATGTGTTTTTAACCTTGATTTAAAGGAACTCAGGGTTTCAGCACGTTTTCTTCTGGGAGTTTGTTCCAGGTAAGTGGAGCATAAGAACTACATGTTGCTTCTCCATGCCTCGTTCTGGTAAAGAACAAGGGGAAGAAGCACAATGTCCTACTAATTGCATCAAAGTATGGTCAATTTATATGGCGCTTCTTTAGTCATAGTGGTGTTTCAAAGCACTCTGTACTGGAGCCACGTTCACCCAATTGCACTTTGAAAGAGACACACAATCATAAACTGTAATAACCGAACCAAGACTGACAATATAAACTACCTCTACTGACAACAGTCAATGTGGGAATGTTCAGAAGAATTACTGAGTGAGCTTTTTGCTAATCTTGGCTGAAAATATCTATTCTTTTCTGATTTCCATCGTCTCTATAAGGAAAAGGAAGAACAGGCTTTTGAAGTTTCTCTCCCAGGATCGTTCTCCAACAGGGGACTGGCAATGTTGACCATAAATACCCTAAAGGAATTTCCTCTGTCAGTTTTGCTCCGTTGATCAGGTTGGCAAGCTGGTGATTTTATTAGGAGAGGGCAGAGCTTCACACATCTCACTTGCTCTGGTTCTTAGTTACATCTTCTTCTCAAGTCATCTCCTCTGTTTTCCTAACGGTGAGTGGTTCGGCTTTTAAAGTCCTCTCTACTTCCTGTTTCATCTACAGTTGGTAACGTCCATTGCACGAGACACTCCCTATGACAAGTTGTAAAACCTTTATGTGTAAAGGCTTACCTCACTTTAATAAAGGCTGTGATATTTCCTCACAAAACATCAATGACCACATTCATGTTCAGGCCCGGACTACGTATTAAATCCATACTCTATCAATGATAGACAAGTCACATGGCCTATTACATTCCTTAGATTCATTCTTGAATTCAGTCTTTGTGTGGGTATGACCATAACATGACCATAACATGACCATAACATGACCATAACATCCCCCATAAACTGGAATTATAAACTGAGTCTGAGTTGACCTGCAGAGAAAAAGGGAAACATCTGATTGCTAGTTGCATGCCACAAATTCTCGTCCTGGTTTATAACCCAAGTGAACTTTAACTCAAACTGAAGGCTGGACATTCTCCTTCAGAGTTTTTTTGGTAGAGTTGAAGTGTTGCTTTTCATCAGCTACAGCAAGATCTGAAACAGCGAAACCGTGCAAGACCATCGCACTAACACCACAATGTTTGACTGTAGGTGTGATCTGTTTTTTTGGAATGCTTTATTCATTTTTGCACTCAGCAAAACCTCTCAGGGATGACATTGTTGCCCTGCCTCTGTCTTGATGGAAAACTATGAATTCAACAAACGGAAACAATTAAGACCTGCAAGGTTTTAGATCTTGCTTTGGGTTCTTGCTTAACCTTTTGGATGAGTTGTCGATGAGCTGTCGGAGGAACTTGGGTAGGCCGGCCAATCTTTGTCCAGGTTTTCTTAGTTTGTGGATAATGGTTCTCACTGTGGTTCGTTGAAGTCTGGGAGCCGTTGAAATCACTGTAATTCTTTCCAGACCGACGGATCTCAGAGATTTTGTTTATCACCAGTACTTGAATCTCTACATCAGTGCACAATGCCGTCTCAGTATTTTGGTCCTTTAGTCTACTTCATGGCCATGTGCACATGACAGCGATCCTTTGAAAACGGGATTGCTGGCGCGCCCGTGGCGGAGCGGTTAGCGCGAACCATATTAGGAGGCCTTTAGTCCTCGACGCGGTCGGCCCGGAATCGACTCCGACCCGCGGCGCTTTGCCGCCTGTCTTCCCCCCTCTTCCTGTCAGCTCACTGTTAAAACATCATTCCTTTAAGCCAAGCCAATAACAACCCTAACGACTCCTCATTACAGAGGAGTGGACCAGTTTTGGTTCAATCTGCTGGCTTAATGACTGTAACGGACCCATTACTAAGGGGTGGACCTGTTTCGATTGAATTTGCATGTTATCTAAGCCATTACAAGGCCTTTGTTAGGCAGTAGTATAAAGCTTGGTACTCATCATTACTCCAGACTTTTTCAATTGAGAAAGCTTCCTGGAGAGGAAGCGAAACGTCTTCAATTACGGAAAACAAGTCCAGTTGCTTTGTTTTTTTACCTTTTTTTTTTGGAATCTCCATGTGCACAACAAAACTGTGCAATTTCCCTGCCGTGCCACGAGGAGGCAGTATGTTCGCTAAAACCCAATAATATGGACGTGTGTAAAAACACTGCTGTTTATGATTATTTTTGAATTGAATATTTGTTTTATGATCTGAAACATCTAAGTATGATTAAAAAGCAAAAACAAAAAAAAGTTGTATTAACGGACATATGTAAGTTAACAATGTGAATGTACTTTTATTATGTAACACATGGTCTGAGGGAGAAATCGCGTGTCCCTCTTCTTCCCCTTATTGATTTTGCAGAACATAAGGTCAGCCGGCATGGATCTGTTTGACCTGTGTCCCAGTCAGACATCCAGCAATGAAAGCCAAGCATGAAGTGTGACTGTCCTAAGTGTTGTTCGCTGACGTGTGATTTTATGTCATGTGTTCTAATGTTTCTGTCATGCCTTGTACAGTTTGGCCTTTCCACATTTAGAGCTGAAGCAGAATCATAATGTGCTGATTATCGTGTAAACACGCAGCAGAGATGGATTTTTCCCAAATCTGTTTGCACCCTCCCTCCCAAAGACAAATTTGTAGACGACGTCTACGATGCTTGGCGGTTGTTTTTTCTCGTTTCATGGCAACAGCTTCCAGCAGGCGTTATCACTAAAAGGCCATCCTTGTTAGGAATGGAACGACGCAGTAAACATTCAGGCCAAGGTATAATCGTCTTAAATCCTTTATGGAAAACACGGAGCTGCCCTTAAGGGGAATTCAGACCCAGAGGCAAAAACATCCAGAAAACTTTTTGTGGATGCAGATCCCTCAAGCTGTCCTCAATCTGCTTATTCTTCTGCATCAGCTAACTCCCACTATGCTGCACTCCATTACAGGCTTCACTGTGAATATGAAATGTGCCTCCAATAGAAGACGGGTGGCTGCATCCGAACGCTTAATATGGTCTTTATTCACTGATATCAATATTTCCTTCATATCCATGAGTAGAAAAATGCAGTCAATAAAGCGACGAGTGGGATAAAAGATAGGATGAATCACGTCTATCTTTCCTGGGTGTACGGCCATCTTTCACTCCTCATCTACCGTTTCCTTTTTTCACTGACTTAATTCACTTTGAAGAGCTTAAAAGCTCGCTAAATGACAGTAAATGTCCTAAACGATCGTCCCTATGCTTCTGAAGAAGGGGGATTTATCCGTTGCTTGTTAAAAATTCTCAAAAAGTAGAAAAAAGCCATTAAAGGCTCTTTTTCAAAGTGAATGTCAATGGAATTTTTTATTATTATTTTTAAACAACGTTTTTCAGGACACTCCAGATTGGTAAGTATAAGCACAGTTTCATGGCTTTTGGTCGCTCCATAAGCTTTTTGAAGCTGGCCCGGAGTTGTTGGGATGCAGCTACATGACTTGCCTCCATATAATCACAGGCAGTAGACCGGTAACAGCTAACAGGACTTGTGTTTGGCCGAGCATTTCAAAACCCCTTGAGCTCAGTCCAGAACTGGATCTCATACCAGGACACCGCTCCTACACAATACTATAATATAAATTACTCCAGCAATTTCTTGCACCTTGCTTATAAATGCAAAACGGGACACATTTAAAGTCCAATAATACGCATATAAAACCTTTAATGCATTTATGATTTGTTCCCTGGAGTTTAAGACCTTTAAAGGGACGCTAACATTTTCGCTCCTATTCAACCCGTGGTCCTTTTTATTGCTCTGAATTCATACCCGTCTCTTGCTGTATTCTTTTTTTCTCCCCGTCAATGACGTAGTTGGACCCATCGGGAGCCGCTGTTCTCCACCAGGGCAGGAGAGACCAGGTGGTGGATGCCTGCAGGGTGAACAACGCTTCCAGTCGAAAGCGGAGGGTTCTGACTCCCGGGGACCTCAAGCACCTTGTGGTGGACGAAGACCACGAGCTTATCTACTGCTATGTCCCCAAGGTGGCCTGCACCAACTGGAAACGGGTAATGATGGTGCTCACCGGCAGGGGCAAATACAGGTGGGTGACGGATTTTTACGGCACTGGGATTGTGCTGATGTGGCAGGCCTGGCATTACGTATGTTCTAAGATACCAGCATGTAGCATTTGCTTGTTTAACCTGGAATCAAGGGGCCACAGGCTTATCTGGTGTCACAATGATTTGGGCCACATATAAAATAATCTACCTTCTTGAGTTGAGCTGTTAACAATAATAAAAACAAAATGTATAAAAAAGTTTTTTTTGTCAATACTCTAATGAATGTGAACAGTTAAATACAATAGGTAAGGCAAGGCAAGGCAAGGCAAGGTAAATTTATTTTTATAGCACATTTCAGTATGAAGACAATGCCAAGTGCTTTACATGATTAAAACATTGGAAAATAAAACAGAATAAAAACAAGTTGGAATAAAATGTAGAAACTAAATAAAACATGGGAAAATAGAAACTAATAGCAAACATTGAAAACAATTGGACTACAAAGTTGAACTAATGATGTTTAAGTCATGTCATGCTTACTTTTCATCATGAAATCAAACATTCCACCCAGGGGAAAAGATTGGCCCTGGAAACATAAGTATTCACACCCATAGCCTAGTATTTTTGTGCCTTTGGCAGCAACGACAGGCTCAGGCTTGTTGTGTACGTCTCCACAAGCGCGGCACGCCTGTTTTCAGGTCATGTTTCCACATCATCCCAACAGAACCGCTCATGCTTAGCCATTTTAGAGTTTTCCAGAGATTTAAGTCCAAGCTCTTGAATGAGTCTGTCAAGGACGTCCGCAGAATGCACCTTATCTTGACTGTGTTCTGCTCGTTGTTGCATTGAAATATAAACCCTGTCCTTAGTCTGAGCTCTAGAGCGCTCCAAAGCAGGTGTTCTTCAAGAAACACTCTATACTTACCAGCTTTCATATCAACCTTTATCTCAGGGGTCTTCAATCCCGGTCCTCAAGGTCCAGTGCCCTGGAACTCTGAGACGTGGCCCAGGTCCATAACACCTCCATTCCCTCTTCAGCGTGCAGACAAGTTCTCCAGAGTCCTGCTAATGAGCTGGTTATTTTTGACTCTGGTGTGTTGAAGCAGAAACACATCTAAAAGTTGCAGGACACCAGACCTTGAGGACTGGAGTTGAAGGCCCCTGCTCAAAGTGGACCAGGGTCCCGGGTCCCCACAGCTTGATGCTGCCACCACCGTGCTTTACAGTAGAATTACTGTTAGCCATATGGAGAGCGGTGCTTGTTTTTCTCCACACCTGAGACAAAAAGTTACATTTTGGATGACTCAGACCAGAGAATATGATGTGATCTCATGATGTGACAATCTCTAGCATAGAGGCCTGATTGTTGGAGTAACATTAACGATGTTTGGACAGCCAGGACAAGGAAGGATCAGGGTGGGTCCAAATGTCTCCCATCTCCAAAACAAATATAGAGACCACAGTGTTCTTTTGGGATGTGTAATGCTGCAGAGATTAGGGAACTGCCAGATTTGTTATTTCACACAACCTGGCCTTTGAGATCTATACACAATTCCTTTGACCTAATGCTTGATTTTTACCCTAAGAGCTGTCCACTCTGAGACTTTAGATAGAAATATTTTCCATTTATCTGAGTTACCCGAGGTGAATTTCAATCAGCTGGCGAAAGGATCTTATGATCTTATGATCTTATACATTTGTGTTAATTTCTTAAAGTGTCAGAACACACGTTTTCACTTAGTCATGATGGGTTATTCTGTCAAATCTTTTAAAAAATGAAAAAATAATTTCCAGAAGAAGCCTGTAGCCTAACAAAATATGGATGCAAGTTGCTTATGTGATGCTCGGTCTGATCATCAGGATATCAATATTCAGGGGTCTCAATGTTTCAAATGGAAAATATTACTTGTTTAAACTGGGCTTGTTCAGTAATTGCTCGTCTTATTGTCCTTGCACCTTTCCTGTACAGTGACCCCATGGAAATCCCTTCCAATCAGGCCCACGTTCCTTCCAATCTGAAGACGCTGAATCAGTACAGCATTGCCGAGATCAACCATCGCCTCAAGAACTACTTCAAGTTCCTCTTTGTCCGTGAGCCCTTTGAGAGGCTGGTCTCCGCTTACCGCAATAAGTTCACCCTGAAGTACAACTCATCTTTCCACAAGAGGTTCGGTACCCGGATCATCAGACGCTACCGCAAGAATCCCACCCAGGATGCCCTGATCAACGGTTCTGATGTAAAGTTCAAAGAATTTATTGAGTACCTGGTGGACCCGGCCACGCAGCACGACGGCCCACTCAACGAGCACTGGCAGACGGTTTACCAGCTTTGTCACCCATGTCACATCCACTATGACATGGTGGGCAAGTATGAGACCCTTGAAGAGGACGCAAACTACATACTGCGCCTGGTGGGCGTCGGTGACTCCCTGCGCTTCCCGAGCTACGCAAAGTCCACCCGTACCACAGACGCCATGACTGCTCAGTTCTTCGGCAACATCAGCACTCAGCAGCAGTTCCAGCTCTACCAGCTTTATAAGATGGACTTCCTCATGTTCAACTACTCCAAACCCAGCTACCTGAGGCTGGACTAAATGACAACAGAGCTGGTCCTCTGACAATGGCTGCCTTGTTTGCAGGAGGCAAACAACACGAGTGAAGTGCAAATTTTGGACGAAAACTTGATTTTAAACACTGTCATTGTGCTTTGTTGGTGTTGTGTCTGCAAATGGATATTTACCTGAAAGGTTGGAGTAAAGCGTGCTTCTGGTGGGGGTGGGCGTGGGGGAGTTGAAGGATGTTCCAGCCAGCAGACCCAGAGCACAGATATGATGCGAATGCGGGCTTACAGGACCCAACACCTACAAAAAACTGAAATGTCTGGGTGAAGCAGGTCTTCAAGAAGAACTTATCTTCAGAAGATGAACTTTTATCGAGGGATTCTTCTGATTATGTTCACTACATCAAAGGCTGCCTAAGATTCTGCAAAGCAAACAGCGGCCAAACACACCGACTCCAATGCATTGAGAGCAAAGCTCACCACCCCCCCCCTCCTCTTATCTAAGAAACTCCGCTAAATTGTAAAGCAGTTCTTGTCCTTTGCTGCACTGTCAGCATGGTGAGTTAATACCCCTTACCCATGGACCATTACATTAGATTCATGTCAAAGAAAAATTGGCTTATATATCCTCAAGGGTGCCTTTAATATATGGCTCCCTATTTCACAATGAAGAACTCACCAGCGATAGCCATAGCAGTGTATCCTTCAATCAAGTGTTTTACATAAGCCAGTGTTGGATGTTGGCAGAACAGACCTCCCACGTTTCAACTCAAAAGACTTGGAATCCTTCAGCATCATTGACATTTACAGCGCCTTGCAGAAGTATTCAACCCTCTTGGTATTTTTCATGTTTTTTATTTTTTTTTTTTTGCCTCAGAACCTGGAATTGTAATGGATTGCTTGAGAGTTTTCACCATTTCATTTAAAGAACACGTCTGTTCTGTAAACCTTGAATCTGAAATACATTTTTTTATTGTGACGCAAGCAAAAAATATAGAACAAAATAACAAGAAAATGTCATTTTGGCCCATTTCTCGAGGCTAAACCGCTCCAGGTTCTTGACGTTGGATGGTTTTCACTTGTTTAACAGGGATTTTCAATTCTAACAACAGATTCTTAATTGGATTGAGGTTTGATTTTTGACTAGGCCAATCCAACCCATTTAAATGTTTCCCTTTGAACCACTCGAGTGTTGCTTTAGGAGTATGCTTCAGGCCATTGTCCTGCTAGAATGTGAACCTCTTGGTGTTCTTGGTTTGATGGGATTGTTGGGTTTGCACCAGACAGCGTTTTCCTTGCTGGCCCACAAGTTTAATAGCACCTTCCTTCATAGATTTGGGGAGTAGCCCACGTGCCTTTTGGCAAACTCAGAACATGCCTTCTCATTTTTAACACCAAGTAATGACTTTTTTCCCCATAAAGCCCAGCTCTGAGGAGGGTACAGCTTATTGTGGTCCTAAGGACAGATCCTCCAGTCTGCTGAGGACCTCTGCAGCTCCTTCAGGGGGACCTTTGGTCTCTGTGCTGCCTCTCTTTTTGCCCTCATGGCCGAGACTGTGAGTTCTGGTGGGCGGGCATCTCTTGGCGGGTTTGTTGTGGCTTCATCATCTTCAAATGCTTTACATTTGAAGATGATGGCTCTGATGGCGCTCTGGGGGAACATCAGATTCAGATCATGTGACACTTAGACTGCACACAGGTGGAATTCATTTAACTAATTATGGGACTTTTGAAGTTAATTGAACCTCTTCTGTGCTTAATAGCAAAGAGTGTGGATACACGTGCAAATTTTCTATTTTTTTATTCTTTCTTTTATACTGTATATTTTTTGTCACTTCACTTCACCAACTTATCGTATTTTACAGATCCTTCACCTAGAATAAGATCAAATAACATTTCAATTGCAGGTTGGAGTAAAACAAAATATGTCAAAAGCCAAGGGGGGTGAATACTTTTGACAAGCACTGGATCATTTCTGTACAGATCAATCAGAATGGCTAAACATCTTACCCAATTTAAGCAGCAGGACGTGGAAACGAACGGGATGCATGAATGTTAACAGTGTACAAAAAAAAGACACAGCGAGTCAGCGAGGCTTTGGAAGAATGATAGTCACTGGATCATCGAGCCACCATGCCCCTCATAGGGGCCCAGTGGACAGAGGCGGGAGCTGAACCGACAGCCAGGCTACCAGTCAAAGATGTCTTTAAATAAATTAAGATTACCTTTTTTTTGTCGTCTTTCTTATGTTTTGCTTCTGTTATCTTATTAAACGTTGCTGCAAGCAGCAAAAATAAAAACATATTTAATTGACTCCGCTGTCTGAATCACGAGTGATTTAATGTGTTTCGAACGCAGAAAGCTTTTGTCTTTTTAAAAGTGCGGAGTCTTTTCTTTCCCGATGGAAGCGAGCGGTGTTGGCAGCTGGTCTGTCTGCGCGGTCCTCAGGTCAGCGACGCTACTCGAAGTGAAGTTTCAGAGATTTGTTCGCAAAAGACTAACGAGAACATCCACCGTACAACCTGGAAGATAACAAGCTACAGCTGACCCACAAGGCTATAGTGCACCTTTTTTTTTTTATAACTAACTAACCGAGGCAGAGGTTCTGCCTGCGGTTGGATTTAACTTGCCTAGATCTGTATTATCAACTTTGCATCTAGGACCACGATAGAAGCTCAAAAGGACCAGGTCTAAAAAAAAAAAATTCAGGAATTTTGCTTATAAGCCACCCTCTGTATCATAGCTGAGACAAATTTTAAAAAATGTGTATGTGTTTGAGGGTCATTAAGATAATAGGATTTTCAAGCAGATATCTTTCCTTGCAGTGTTCTTCAGATTTATCTAATTAAACGCTGCATTTTCTTCCCATAACACACGTCAGCCCGTAGCTTTGTCCTGTGTCCGCATGAGATGGACAAGGCTGTTAAGGTTTTTGTCATTTGATGTCAAAATAATAAACGTTTCAGAGTTCACATCATTATGTATAATCCCCCCCACACACACACACACACACACACACACACACACACACCAAATCTTTATCGTTCAGACTTTTAATTAACTGCCTTCATCCCACCATCACGCGGTCACAGACTGTGTGACATACTGTAATGTGATTGTAATGCCCAGCGACGTCAAGGTTAATACCTATTGTCTCTATTGAGCTGGAATCTAGATCCCAGGCTATTGTGTGTCCATTTTGCAGATGGTAAAGACGAATGGATGAATGTCAATGTGACCATAATTTAAAGTCCAAGTGTTCGATTTACGCAATTATTACCGTGCTCTACCCAGGCAGACGGTGTGCCTTTGATTGGTAAATCTAACACATAAACCCTCATGTCGAGGCTGGTCATTAATCATTTCTGGTAGAATGAGAGGTGGCGTCACACCACGTGTGGCAGAGAGCAGTCAGTGTGTCGCAGCTCTAAAGTTTAACAGAATTTAACAAACATATATATACACTTTAAAGTGTTTTTAGCATCCTATTAACAATCAGCATTATCAGCACAGTTAGCGTCATGAACAACAGCTTCTGTATCTATTCACTGTGGAGTTAGGAGATCCTGATCTTAACTGTGAGATTTAATGTTTCTGGAGAGCCTCTGTGCTTCCTTTGACTTCATTTTGACACACCTTCCAGATGCTTAAAATAGCTGACTGAGTCCTATTCTGGATTGTTGTTTAAAGCCCGATGATCATCCGTGAAGGCTGGAAAAAATGGGACGATTCTGCTCACCAGCTGATACCCCAGTGCATATGCACTTCAATTCAATCTGGCTGCCTCACAAACAGTGGTGATGTCTACCTTTAAACCTTTAAGTGACTATAATAAATAACATGCATTCTAATCCGCAAATACTGCTAAAAGGTTTTAGCATTTTCCACATCCCATTGGTCTACCAGTTTGCCGTTGAAACATAGATGTTGGATTTTCCATTAATTCTTGGTTTGAGTTCTAATTTGAAAGCAAACTCCTGGCTGCTTCAGCTTTAGTCAGTTAAAATTTCTCACAAGTTTCCAACTTTCAGAAAACCCAACTTGAGGATTGATAACCGTCACACCTCTGGAGTGAGACTCACTCTTATCCAATATATCTCACTCCTTTTAACGGCTCTTCCATTTTTCCTTGGGTAGATTAATCGTAAAGAGCGAGAACTTTACTTTACATACAGTACACTTTTCACTACTGTATGTGTAACCAGATCTGTGTATGTTGTGCTGGTTGTAAGTGAAGGATTTGCCGTAACACTGTTCGTCTTTGGAAATTGACTTTTTTTCTGTTTATTCTGACAAGAACCAGAAAAAGAAAAACAGCCACGTTATGGACTGCCTGCTCCATGTTCTCTCCTGCAGAACAATTTTACAAAAGGGGCAGGAGGGCGACCATGTCGTACAACTTCTAATGATCAACATCATGAGCTTTTATGCACTTGACATACCTGATAAGAACAGTAAGCAAAAAACAACCACATTATGGACTGCCCGCTCTGTAGAAGGAGAGAGCCCAGGGGGTACAGACAATTCATTTAAATAGTACCACCGAAGAAGAAATACAGAGGAGGGGCTCTGGATCTTAAAGTCACATGCTTACAAAAACAGTGGTTCCCATAGAGTACATAGTCACATATAAGCACTATTTGGGTAACAGGCGACGTTTTGTGTGATTATAACAAAGTACAAATGGAAACCAGTTATGTATGCTTCCATCAGCGATCTGGCTGGCCACTTCAGTTACTGCTGAAAATGTCAGGATGAGGTTGTCCAAACCTGTGGCAGCAGTCACTAGGAAGCATTGATACCATGCAAACTTTATTTATGAAGCACATTAAATGGACCACAGCTGAAACAGTGTGGCACGTAACTGCAAACTATAAAACAAAAGGAGAAAAACTATTGTTTAAATACAACATAAAAGCTATAAGAGATTAAACACAGTGAACACAATTACAAACAAGTAAAGTTAAATTAAGTATTGCTTATGTTGAAAGGCAGAAGATAAAAATGTTTTTTTAAGAAAAGCAGGGAGCGAAGGATCCTCCCTTATGTGCAGGAGAAGGTTTCTCCACAGTTGAGGAGCAGCGACAGTGAAGGCTCTGCCCCCCCCTGAGCTTCCTCCTAGACCTTGGTACCTGCAGGAGCTGTAGGTCCTCCGACCCGAGGAACAGAGAAGGTAAGCAGGGATGAAGAGGCTCAGAGAGGTACAAGCTGGGCTACATCATTGAAATACCAAAAAACTCTTTTTAAAATGAACTCCACAACCAGCCAGTGGTGTGAGGTCAGAGCAGGGGTGATGGGTTGTGTTTTTTTTAATAGCATAAACATTAATTACATGGATATCCTGCTCCTTAATGGGTCCCAAGGAAGACCTTGGGCGTACCACAGGGTATGGGGTTGTGGTGGGGCCCACTCACTAACGTGTTTCACTTCATGCTCCCCACAAAGCTGCAAACCCTGCTCAATGTCAAACAGCGACCTTGAAGTTTGCTTTGCAAGCACACTTTGCCTAGTGAAACCGGCTGTTAAAGGCTTAGTTTAACTACACCATAAATGGTCAGATGTGACCTTCTAGCAAAATCTAACAATGGATGCAAGGGCAGAAATTCCATTTGACTGTTGGGGAGATAAAACAGAGAGAATTTTGTGGCAGAAGCCAAAAAAAATATGACATAAAAACGCACACCACCAGAGGGTATTTCTTACCATCTGAATCAGCAGTGCTGATTCAGCACTGGCAAATATCCAATCAAATAAGGCTTTTGAGAACTTAATAGAAGGCTAAATATCAAAGTTTTTTTTTTTTTTTTTTGTTGTTTTTTACCGTCAACAAAAAGGTTCAATCTGTCAAAAGAATTTAGACAGTTGTGATTTACAGTCTGTCCCGAGACTCGGCTGAAGAAATCTGGGCTGATTCCAAAATGTTAATGCATTTTGTTCTATGGAGAAGTGGAAGTAAATATAATGTGAGACGTGACTTTTTGCTTTTGTATCCACTTACTGGACGTCAGTTATTTGTGCTTCACAGACACAGCTCCTGTGCCTCCCCGCTGTGTCTGCTGTTGGGACAACGCACCAAACCACTGGACCCACAATAAAGGGGAGGGGTAAGGTATAAATATATAACTTGACCCGATGAATGGTCTATTTCCCCTTTTGTTTGTTATTATAATGTTTAAACAGACAGGTTGCTCTGATAATTTCATGGAGGTGGGAGGGGGAATCTATGGTTTTCTTGTTTGGGGGGTCCACTCCACTCCCCCCATGATTTCCGAGGGGGAATTTAATGAATGGATGCTGAATCTAAAACTATCTAGAGGTCTTGGTGCTTACAGTATGACAGGAGCGTACAGCTCTATTTTACTCTGACGCTTTACGGCCAGTCAGACATCTGGCTCTGATCGGTCTGGCCTGCAGCCGTAGCCCCTCGTCCTCCGAAGATATAAGGACTGTATTCCAAGCAAGATTCAGGAGCACGAAAAATATAAGTGCTCCCCTTGCACATTAGCTCTCCTGCTGATTTTTAATGCCGGCCTGCTTCATACTCAGCAGTTTCGCAAGAGCGTCTGAGGCTCCGTTTAAACAGCTTATTTAGCCCCTAACATGGAAAATGAACAATACCCAAAGGTCCTCTTAGCTGGCAAACAAGCTATTAAAGAACACCCATATCCTTTCACTCCGTTTTCTCCTCAGACCAAAACTCGTGTATACATATTTTTAAAAAAAAGCATAAAAATAAAACTGAAACGTGGAAATGTTTAGTTTGTTTTAATGCGCACAGGAAATCAGTTGCACAGAGCCCCATCCATTGGCTCTAGCTGGGAGAAAAACAAGTTATGGACGATTCAGAGAGTTTTTGTTCATATATATATATATATATATATATATATATAGATATATCTATATCTATATATATACTGCTCCATCGTCTCATGGTGCAGCAGTATTTATATCCAAAGCAGTAGCTAAATTTGTTCTTGTTTTTCAAATATGTCTGCCAAAAGGAACATAAGTTGACTAAAGTTAAGTGTTTTTCCCCCTGTTACAGTACACAACATACTTTCTGGTCATACTTATACCTTATAAGTAATACTTATACCTGTAAGTAATGCATGGGCTACGTCGTCACATTGTTAGTTTTCCTCAAAGTTTTCTGTGGTATTCTGAGCCTGTACAGCAGATTACTTTAACCGCAAATCTAACTTCTAATCCAACAAACTGGTCTGCAACCTTCAGGAAGACAGAGCAAACTTATTTTACATCAATATTGTAAGTGCTTCTTGCATGAACGCTTTTTTAACCCGATTACATGAAAAAGACAAAAATCTTGGATTTATGAGCTGTATAGTATGTTTTATGTCAGAGTAGGGGTCCTGCTAAGGAAGAACTGAGAGACATGCACATCTCTCCGAGTTCAAATTTATTGCAATTAAATTATTTATATTTTGTGTAATGGGATTTAGCACAAGCATGTGGTGCTGTGCAGCCTCTCTTCTGCGGGTCTGCTCCAGGGCAGCTGTGGCTACAATGTGGCTCACCACCGTCAGGGTGTGGATGTGTGCAGGAACGACTGACCAGTGTAAAGCGCTTTGGGGTCGTCGGAATTGATAAAACGCTGTACAAGCACAAGACATCGGCAGTCCTCAGGCATGCACTCATATAGTAATGTATAAACACAGCTGCTTTTCAAAAACGGAGGTGGAACAAGGCTGGTCAGAAACCAGCAGAAGCCGTGCACTGCAAAGGACTTCAACTGCAGCTGATAACACCAGCGACGCTGAAAAACCGACATAATTTATAGAGAAGCCAAAACACAAGTTGGTTGAGTAACAGCACTTACAATCTCACGTAAGCAGATCCCAAACACACAGCCACACAAACAGCTGACATGCAGCAGGAGTAACAAAGCCCGTCCATCAACACCTGCCACTCATAGAGTGGGACCGTTTCACCAGAATTGCAAAATGGTACAAAATAACTTGGTTTATTCTTATTTTGTTAACAGTTCAGCTTGGATTTTAATTGCTGCACAAGATAGATTTGCTGTGTGTGCTAAATCCAGAAGCAGTGGAAACGCTGGACTCAAGAGTGTCATATATGCACCCCTCAAGTTCTAGATTTTATTTCTTCATCTTTTTTTCTTTTTTACTTGGTATCCTTTTGCTTCCACTTCCTACTGTAAATGTGCCCTTCTTGTGTTGATCCATAAAGCACAATCCCAATAAAATGCTTCCCGGTTTGTGGTTGTAACGTTGCAAAATTTGCTTTGATATAGAACGAAGCACGATGATTTCCAAAACGTTATGTCCTGTTGTAACACTCTAACAAATTCTGTAAGTAAAAGAAAAATGCATAGACAGGCCAGCAACAACTACAACCAGTGGCTGATTTTAATATTTGCCATATGGCTCTCCAACCAGGGCCTCTCTCCTCTACCACTCCTCTATCACCTGATGATAGAGGAGTGGATGCTAGCTGTGGTTGCCACACAGTCAATTCCTCCATTATGATTACTGAAATCTGAAATACGACTGATCATTCTTCAAAAGACAGAATACTTTGATGGATTGGATCTGAATGGATTTCTTCTAAAATGACCAGGTGTTCTGGAGATTTATGTTTATGTATATGTGACTTCTGACATCCGTGACCTTGAAACAGAGTGCACTGAACTGCACTGCCTGATAACGTTCCATCACTGTCAAAGACAAATGGCTGCCAGTGCTATCTGGGACAGTACACACACACACACACACACACACACACACACACACACACACACACACACACACACACCTGCACTGTGATTTTTCCCTGCTTTCTGTTTTAGCTGTAGTGTCAGAAAGGTCCGACCAGGGACCTCAAACTGTAGCTTTCTCAGAATTTTTCTGTACGTTTGTTAATGTATACAAGGATTTATTTAGCTCATTCCTTTGTTTTTCCCTAGGTATGTCTGTAATTTTTTTTTCTGTTCATGTACAGCACTTTGAATGTCTTATTACTGAAAAGTGCTTTATAAATAAACTTACCTTAGTTCACCTTTACATCAGTAATGAAAACACAAATAGATTCTTGTCTATACTCTTTTATTTAATGATTGGATTGAGATTGAGATTCCACAATATGTGGAATTGTCAATCTTGGAATTCATTCTACACTGTACAATTTTAATGTGTGAAATTTTTAATCTTAGTATATAAATTTCTTTTTACTAAAACAATATTAATAAAAAAAAAAAGTAAAAAAAAAAAGGAGGGGTTACAGAGCTCCATTCAAGCGAGAAGTGTTTACTGGAACCCTGATATGCCTCTGTGGTGTGATCTTTTGTTCTGCTCCTTGTCTTCTTTGCGTTTCGTAAAAATCTGCCCGGATGAATTCTTTCCTAACAGACACACAAACAAGATTGATGTGGGTGGCAGGTTTAGACCGCGTTTACAGCCATCAGATTATGCTCCAGCATCACGTGTGCCCGTCCTCCAGGAGCGGAGGCAACAGGCCTTTTCCAGCGGTTTCACATGCTACTGGAGATGTCAGCAGGGTCTTTGGGGCTTTTCAATCTCCAACTCGGCGTGCATTAAATTGTACATCCTGTTGCTTCTGCGAGATTGAAGGGGATACATGGTGGCTCCATAGTGCGTGTGCGCTCTTGTACTTGCAGCTGAGCCAGAATTTACAAGTAAAGTGAGGACCTTTGTTTGGTCCTCCCTTTTTTTCTGGGCTAGAAGTTAGGTTTAGCACTAAGGTGTCAATTAGCTTTAGTTATATACTGCTAAAGGTTGGGGTCAGGGTTAGGCCATAAGGCTTGAAAAATTAACGGAAGTCAATGGCAGTCTAGGCACGGTCCTCACTTTGTACTTTAAACAAAGACGTGTGTGTGTGTGTGTGTGTGTGTTAACACTCTGCCTTGGTGGGACGGTCTCCAAAGGAAGAGATGACACTCATTCCATCATGCGTCGCTTATTTATTTATATACAGACAACTACTCATGCTGCCTCCGTGTCGCCACGGCAACAGGAATCTGCACTCTGCATATCTTACCTTGTAGGACAACAGCTTTCCACCCTGTTCTGAATTCAGGCATGCCGACTGAAATCAAGGTGAACCGGCAACGGCTTAAGGTAGGCGCGGGTTACGGGATCACGGGGTGACGTGAAGCTTGCCCTCTGATGTCTGCGTAATAAAATCACTCCGACATAACCTTATGATCAGTGATGAAGTGACTACCACTGAACACCTCTTGAATGTAGCACCTGTTAGTGGGTCGCAGCATTGCGGTATGGAAACTGATGTTAAAACAGGAAAACTTGGCCAGCGTGAGCATTCGAGTGAATTTGACCGGTTTCCATTGGTAACGGCTCGGTGACTGAGTCAGAGCAACCAGGTCTGCAGGAGATTCTAGCAAAAGTGATCTGAGAAAACGGTGACATGGTCATGGGTTGCCAAGGCCTACTGATGGCCGCAAATTGTTGAAGACCTCAGTGCTGGTTCTGATTGAATGCTCTCAACGTTCACAGTGCATCACATCACTGTATATGGGGCTGCCAGTGGTCCAGTGTCCACACACACTGGACCACTGTACAAGCATTACAACTGGACCAAAGAGTTTCATTGAAACAGCATTAAAGATGTTGACTTTCCCTTGAAACGACCTAGATTTCCTTCTGATTGAGCAACTTCAAAATTTGTTTGAGGTCCAGTGTGAAGCTTCCACAGCCAGGGATGATTTGGAGCCCTGTCTCCCGCCGGTGTCGGAGCCACTTTAATTTATCAACTCTAAGGTTAGAGCAGCTGCTGAAAAGATTTAAGGAGATGGTCCGCGCTGCCAAAAGTACCCCGTACCCGATTTACCGACCGTGGCGTCGCCGTGCCTGATTGACCAGCAAAGTGGCCTGTGTTTAATCAGGAGGATGATGAGAAACAGTTTCATTTTCAATTCAATTTATTCGCAGTAAAGGTCACCCCAGGACACTTTACTAAGCAGACAAATCCAATTTATAATGATAAATGATAAAGGCTTTCAACACAACTTAAGTCAGATCTTTTGTAATTCATGAGGAGTTAACAATCATGTATGTCATATTCCAAATGAAGGGCTTTTTAACTGGATGTTAAGCTGTTACTAAAGGTTTCGGTTTGTTATCTGTAACACTCCTGCTCCCTCTGCACCGAGCTAGAGTCAGAGCTACAGCTGCTGCGTTTGTTCCTCGGCCCACGTCTCCGTCTGTGCTTCGCTGCTTGGGCTCTCAGCGTTCTCATCACACCGACCCCGTGCTCTGCTACGCACCGTGCTTTCTGCAAAGTGGGCTTGGTCGGGGAGGGACGGCTCCTGCTCAATGGCATGTAAAAAAGATGAAGGGGAAAAGAGGAGGAAAAAAAACTATTTTCATTCATGGATGCGTGGAATATGTAAATGCTGAAACAGTTTCTCGGTTTTAGGCTCAGATTTAACCCTCCATCAAGTTGTTTTAGATGATTACCATCGAAACAGGCATTCCTACTGTAGCATGCCATCTAGGATGAGACTTTTCTGATGGTTTTATGGGATTTTAATTCCTTTAGAACCGGATTCCATAAGCGTAGCGTTCAAATCCACATAACACCACCGTGAGAGCTGAAACACATTACGTTTGTGTAGCTTATCATTTCACATTGTACATTTTTAAATACTGACTTGAATTGATGTAAAATAAACATTGACAAACCTTTCCTAAAATCATACGTTGGTATGTATTATAAACAGTAGCCATCTTTTTATCTTTTTCTTTGTTTGTTTTTTGCTTTCTAATCCAATGTAAATTTGCTTTGCAGGGTGGGCATTATAAGCTTATTGCTTCTGCCAATACACCCTTAATTTATTTTAATTTATGTTATATGGATATATGGACATATACTGTCATTATTATATACTTGTATGTCTGAAATAAATAAATAAAAATAAATAAATAAATAAAATGCCGTATTTGTGGAAAACAAGCTAGCCGCCATTACACTGCGCGGGACAGGAAGTACATGCTCAACAAAATAAAAGCACTCACCTCAAACCGTAATGCAACAATGATCCAAAGCCCACAGCATGTTTTAATGGCAAAAAAAAAAAAAAAAAAAAAAGTTCTGGAGAGTGTCCAGTAAAGTATCTTTGTGTCATATAAGTTGTGTCTTGATGATCAGAGATGAGCAGGAAAATCTGTAAGGGTGCAAATACTGTTTTTTCACAGCACTGCAGCCCTTGAAGCACTGACTCTGGCCACAGTTCCCACCTTGGCAATCGCTCTCAAACTGATGATTGGGCTTTGCTTCATGCTCCTTGCAAGGCTGCAGTTTTCCCTGTAGCTTGCTTCTCACCACACATTCAACTCAACTCCCCATTATTGATCTTTGATAAAGCGATCTCTTCTATGCCAGTGACCGTTTAGAGCTCATCCTCCTACTGGATGATTATCAGTGACTGTCTGCTGGACATTTAGTCCAACCTAGGTAGGCCATAACGTAACCATACATAACATTCTGTTTTTAAAAATGGATTTATTTGGGTCTTATGTCACATGGAAACGATCTGATTAAATGAGTTTTGATTGGGAGCACTGTTGCCTTACAGCAAGAAGGTTCTGGGTTTGAACCCCAGGTTGAGTTTGCATGTTTTCTCTGTACTCCAGCCTTCTCTTACAGTCCAAAGATGTGACAGGTAGGTTCATTCTTTTCTCTAAATTGCAGGTATGAGTGCGTGCATGGCTGCTTGTCTCTTTGTTGCCCTGTGATGGACAGGCGACCTGTCCAGGATCTACCCTGCCTCTCACCCGATGACTACGGGAGATAGCCACAAGCCCCCTTGTAATCCTGCGTAAAAAAAGTGGGTGTAAATAAAAAATGGAAGCATGAATTTAGGATTTTTCTTTAGTTTGAACCCAAGATGTAGCAGGGATAATGTTCTCTGGTCATCTGTGCTGACCAAAAATGAACCACGCACCGGTTTTGAAGGGCATGGGGAGACGTGGGGTTCGTTGTTGCCCAAGGACAATTCAACATGTGTCACGGTGGGCGCAGGAATGGAACCGACAGCCTTCCAAAAAAAAAGAGAAGACTGCCAGCGCTACATTAAGATTCACTGTACCCTGCCGAAAGCATGGCACAATGAAATTACAGGGAGCTGCTTTTTGGTGGGCGTCTGAGTGCAGCTGCTTGCCTGATGTCTTGTCAGCGTGTGTGTGCAAGCACACACACACACACACACACACACACAAACACACACACACACACAAACACACACACACACACACACACACAGTGATCTGGCAGGGTTGGTCGTTCTGTCTAACCTTGTGGCTCAGACTGAAATACACGGTGGCCTTCCACCCTCTCCAGCTATAAACTCTGTCATTACAGGGAGGCTACGCAGCAACTACTCTGTGTGTTAGCGCGTGTGTTTCTTTTCCAATGGTGGTTGAAAAAAACCAAACAACTTAATATTCAAAATAAAGAAGAAGAAAAAACGAGTTAGAATAAATGCAGAGATGGAAGTTACATAGGTTAGGCAAGAATCGCATGAGAAGTTTCCAAAAACGCTGCAGGTTGACTAAGATTTATCATCTCAGACTCACATTACTATAATAAGAGTAAAGGAATCAGGTTAATTATAAAGAGATGGTGTTTGGAAAGCAGACAAGACCACGGCATTTAGATAAACCTGCTTATCATGCAGGTTGAGGCGGAATCTGCTAAACTGCATCAGGTGAGAAAGAGGTCCAGGCTTTCTGATACTACCAGAAACTTTCTGGAAGGAGATCAGAGACTACAGAGAAAGGAAATCCCATAAATACAACCCCAGCAACGAGACTAGCTGGGCAAGCCGGGGAGTAAATGATCACAGGCTGCGATGAGAACAAAATCTCTAGGTGGATTTGATTAAAGACTGCAAAGCTTTTGCCTCTTATGGGCCCAGAAGACTTCAAAACAACCAGCATGGGTTCTGGCATCAGGAGACATTATCTAACATGAAAACTGTTCTGTAGAGAACTGCTCGTCCAGCAAGTGATTCCCTTAATCTTATTTTCAGCCTATAGTTGGAAGTACTTCAACTTTTGATCCAGCACGCATATTGGGGTGTACTGATTCTTAACGCTTTGCTACCGGGCTAACCGCTGTTAGCAAGCCGACAATAAACATGTTCACTGAGAGAAGCTGCGTAATGCTGTATGTGTGGGACTAATTTAAACACAAGGAAACTTTCGATTGGTTGGAAAGGCCCTTGTGACGTCGCTCCTCGGAAGTGCATGGTACGGAGAGGAGAGCTGAAGGGGGCGACTCAGATAACCAAACCTTGGAACTCATGAAGAACGCTGATCAGACCAAATCAGAGAGATCCCCGAACATCCGGTCGTGTTAAAGTCTTTATTGGAATGCCGTGCTGTCTGCCTGAACTAAAACATGTTTAGAGCTATAAATGTTACATTTTATAGAAAAAAAGACAACTCGCTTTTTTATATATATCTACTATGGTTTATTTTTGTTTTTTTTAAAAGAAGTCTAATTTTATTTATTTGCCGAAAATCATGTTGAAAAACATATAGTGTCCAACCCGACGAAGAGAAAAACTTCTTTTAGTGTCATTCTGGTATGGAAATTCAATGCAATTATCCCATGAAGAAAATTAACCGGTAAAATCTGCATCTAATGTTACATCTATATTAACAAAAACAAATCAAGTTGGTCTTTTTTTCATTTTTAGCCAAAGTTATTACACTCAACAAAAATATAAATGCAGACCTCTAATTTTATTTATTTGCCGAAAATCATGTTAAAAAACATATAGTGTCCAACCCAACGAAGAGAAAAACTTCTTTTAGTGTCATTCTGGTATGGAAATTCAATGCAATTATCCCGTGAAGAAAATTAACCGGTAAAATCTGCATCCAATGTTACATCTATATTAACAAAAACAAATCAAGTTGGTCCTTTTTTAATTTTTAGCCAAAGTTATTACACTCAACAAAAATATAAATGCAACACTTTTGGTTTTGCTCCCATTTTTTATGCGATGAACTCAAAGATCTAAAACCTTTTTCCACATTCGCAATATCACAATTTCCCTCAAATATTGTTCACAAACCAGTCTAAATCTGTGATAGTGAGCACTTCTCCTTTGCTGACATAATCCATCCCACCTCACAGGTGTGCCATATATAGAGGCTGATTAGACACCATGATTAGTGCACAGGTGTGCCTTAGACTGCCCTCAACAAAAGGCCACTCTGAAAGGTGCAGTCTTGTTTTATTGGGGAGGTCTGGGGACTCAGAAAACCAGTCAGTGTCTGGTGTGAGCACCATTTGCCTCACGCAGTGCAACACATCTCCTTTGCATAGAGTTGATCAGGTTGTTTATGTAATTGCATTGAATTTCTACACCAGAATGACACTAAAACTGAGTGGGGAACCTCCAGGGAACCCAAAAGACCTCTTCCAGAACCGATACACTTTGAAGCTGAGCGACCTTTGGCCAAAGCAACACCTGTGGCCAATCACTGAAGTTGGTTCCTTCAGTCCAACAACCACCTGATTCTGGATCTCATAAGGTGCTCTATTCTGGCTCACCCATTTTTTTCCTCTCAAATTTAAGTTCAAATAAAGTAGATGGGAGAATCAAAGTCAGACAAAAATATACCTTTGGTAAATCTTTTGGGAGAAAATTATAAACTTTTGATGGAGGATTTCCGTGCAGCACTAAAATGATTTGATGTTTTTTTTTTTTTTATCTTTTTTGTTTTTTATGTTGAATTGTTTTGTCCAATGAGATCTCTGAACTTGAAGGTTTGCTGCTGTGGCAAAAAAAGTCTGAAGACCACTAATGTAGATAACAATAATTTGAATGTTCATTCATTTATCATAAAAACTTGTAGCAGGAGAATATAGTGTGGTATCGTTGTTTGAGTACTTCTCGCTCTTTTTTTTTCTTACACTCTTTAGCTGAAAAGTAAATTTTAATGCTAATACTAAATAACGCCTAAACCTGAGAAATATAAAGAGAAATAATGGAAAGTTATACTCCGATCACTCTATTGCAAACCTGCCTTTTATTTTAACTGCTTAGTAAGACACAATACTGGTTTCCATGGAAGCATAAACTGTTTTAACATAAAACAGTGTAGTTTTTTTTTATACAGGTAACAGGCTTAAATTGGAGGCAACTGGACTTTCGTTCAGTTTTTTTTTTTAAACGTTTGGACACCTATCCAGACGTCTTTGTCAAGCCAGGTTGTTCGCACTTGAACAACCTGCAGTTGGAGCTCTGCAGTTTTTAAGGACATGGAGGTCCATCCTCGTAGGCGCATTCTCAGTCAGAGGCAAATCAATGACCCGGATAACTGAGAATTTGCACAGGCATCTTTTTGTACAGGTCTAAACATTCTGATCCGTGTGCCACAGCTTGCACATGCCACGTACACTACATAGGAAAGCCACTGCTACATGCTGGTGTGCCCACAGATATAGCCGTGATAACAATATTTAATCTGAAGCATAGCTAAGATTCCCTCAACTGGCACGCTAGATGCTTAAAGAAGCTTAAACCAATAGTTTTCTCTGGATTTTTATTATTTATTATAAAATTATTTCTGAATAATTCAGCCTTTCACCAGTCGGCTGCATTTATAAAGCTTTAACATGTCGTTCCCAGGTTGCCAGTTGATCTTTTAATGTGAAAAAAAATATATAAATAAAACAAGACAGATTGTTACCCTACCTACCCTGATTAAGGTAGGTAGGGTAACAATTTCACACTGCGGAGCTCAATATATACGCACTATTCCAGACAGAAGCATGGCAGGAATTGATATTCCATAGAATACGTTTCACTTCCTCATCCTTGGGCTTACCTAACATATTTTTAAATAATAGCACTTTATAATCACGCGATAACCACAACTAGGGATGGACGATTAATCGCATTTGCCATATAATCGCAAGTTTAATAAACGCAATTCCCAAATCACAGAGGTCTGCAATTTTTGGCTATGTAACAATTAATGGATAAGACGCGTCCTTTAGGTGTCAGTAACGTGTTTAAGGTGGGTTAGCCTCCACATGGAAGGGAAGAGAGTTGCAGCAGTCAAATAATAAAATTGTATCATTTGTTTTGAAGTTTATAAAATCAATACTTTTTACCAGAAGCTTTCAGGAATCTCTCCATAGCATCAAGTAGTGGTGAAACTGTTTAATATGTAGACTTGTTTGTTGGTTTCACTTGGATTGATGTCCGACTCAATTAAAAGCTGTTCTCTTGAATAATAATATTCTGATTGATAAAACTGTTCAATTCCTTGTTTACAAACATCTTTATCTACAGGCCAGTTCTGTTGCTGGTGGTTAATGCACAGAAAAGTCTAAATTAAACTGCAATTATGGTCCAAATATATCACAATTTGGATTTTTGTCTAAATCGTACAGCCCTGACCACAACCTGTTCCTCTGACTGAGTAGTCACTCCTCAGCATGGCACTAAAGTAAACTCAGAGTAACAGTTCTGAATTCGTACTCTAGAAAGACATATACATCTTCACCCAGTGAATGGCACATCTGACCCACAGTGGATAACCTCACCGCGAGGTGAGAGGCTAATTTATATACAGCAGCAAATCACAGCGTGATGCTGCGAAGCACATGACGCCAGCATAACAAAGCGTGTCCATTAGAATAACACGGCCTCAGTAAAGGCTAACCCGTGCTGCAATCAATATATCTGGAAACATAATTTTCCGCATCATCAGCTTCCCACGACTGGAATGAGCCGAACGTCGTTGATGCCTTTTCATTTAGGTTCACCGTGGCAACTGTTGAGGGAAAAGACCAGAAATGAACCCGAGTCCTGGGAGCGAACCCGCTCGTGCGTAGAGAGAACGTGCAACGGGTGCAGAACGATCCCGGGTCAGGATTTGAACCCAGGACCATCCTGATGCAAGGCAACACTGCAGCAATGCCGCATTCAAAGTTGCTTTAATCTCCTTTCCTCCCTATTCTGACGTGGAGCTTGAACTTCACCACTTGTAGATGCCTAAATGCATAAAGTCACTTCTGCCCGATTGGCTGATTTAAGTTTCGTGCTAACAAGCAATGATCTAGTCCAGTAGCTGGTGAGCGTAGATAAGGCTTTGTATGTTACACATAAAGTACTGTTAATTAATTAGGTTGCGCTGAGCGGAAAATTTGCAAACGGGGACATCTGACTGATGGTTCATCAGGACCATAAAGTACCCAGTAATTAATTCAGACCGTGACATTTTGAGTTGAGAGCGAGATGAATCCAATTAAGGCAAATCGTTGCACTCACATGTCAGACATTTTGCATTTTGAAGGTTAGTGCCGCCATGAAAATGTCACCAAGCATCAAGAGGAGGAATCTTTAACACTGTACGCCCCGGTGGTTCAAAGGAAAGCAGAAGAGCAACAGTTGAATGATTAACTGGAGTCGGACGGTACCGGACCTCCTGTTTTAACAATAACCCGCAGAATACTGCTCTAACCTTTTCCTGTTTGGAGACATTACAACCACAAGTGTACGTTTCAAATCTTGTGTGCCTATGCCTGCGCATATTCTCAGTTGTCCGGGTCATCGCAACAGCAAACAGTAATCGGAGCAAACCGGACTTTCGTTCGGTCCTTTCTGTAAATGTTTTGACAGTTGCACACCAAGCAATAGCTTCTGACGACCCAGGACAGCAAAGGTTGGGTCATTGATTTTCTGCAATTAAAAAACATGAAATGTCATACATTCTGGATTCATTACAAATCAACTGAAATATCACAAGCCTTTTATTGTTTTAATATGGCTGATTATGGCTTACAGCTTAAGAAACCCAAATATCCTATCTCAAAATATTAGAATATCGTGAAAAAGTATACTAGTAGGCTATTCAACTAATCACATGAATCGTCTAATTAACTGGAAACACTGCAGGCTTTCCTGAGCCTTGAAAAACACTCAGCTTGGTTCAGTAAACTAAATCCCAAGTATGGTAGTGGTTAAGAGACGACATCAGATTCTCACAGTAACTGGTGTACTGACCATGGCATTACTGTCCTTGATTGGCCTGCCAATTCCCCTGACCTGAACCCCATAGAGAATTTGTGGGCTATTGTGAAGAAGAAGCTGAAAGACACCAGAGCCAACAATGCAAATGAGCTAAAGGCCGCTATTGAAGCATCCTGGGCGTCCATAACACCTCAGCAATGCCACAGGCTGATTGCCTCCATGCCACGCCGCATTGATGCAGTAATCTGTGCAAAAGGATTCCCAACCAAGTACTGAGGGCATTAATGGACATTTTCAAATGTTTGATTTTGTTTTGCTGTTATATATATATTTTTTTACTTGGTCTGGGGAAATATTCTAATATTTTGAGATAGGATTTTTGAGTTTTCTTAATTTTAATTGCATTACAGAAAATAAAGAACTTTATCACAATATTCTAATTTTCTGAGACAGTCCTGTATATTTCCACTCCGCAGGCCGAACGATCAGGCCTCTAGAGAGAGGATCACCAGGGCTCACCTTCCCTCCATCCAGGTCTCGGGTCAGAAGGTCAGTGAACATCTCTGCAGAGCCCACACATCCTGCACACAAATTGTTTCGACCCTTACCTTTAGGGCGCGCACTACAGAGTTATATTTTCAACAAAAAAAAACAGCCGCCGCAGAGACAGTTTTTATTCCCCGGTCTGTCTCTCTGATGAACACAACGAACACCTGACAGCCAGAGTAGTCAGCTACGGTGTTGTGAAACAAAATAAGCACTTTGTCTATCCTGTCTTAAAACACACAGAGAAAGTATGCATTGTGCATGCAGTCTCTAAAAAAACACCACGTTTGTTGAATGGACAGTTGCTCTGTGAAAGCATTCTCCCACCTGAGCCGTGGGTCTCTGCGGCTCCTCCAGAGTTACTGAGGGTCTCCTAGCTGAACCCACGCTCAGCGTCCATCATCCTATCGACACCTTGCTTTACCGTTAGCACACGCGTCACCACTCACTCGGACACCTCCGCGACAGCTTATTTATCCCCACCGATGCTAAAACACGTAGCTTTTTAACGGCGCTCACACATTCCCCTCTGCGTTTTCTTTACGGCCAACACCTGTACATGTGTCTGAGGCTCTGAGCTTGACTGACAGCAGCCCGGGAACCTCTGGAGAAATCTGTTTCTAATTATGTTGTACCTGAAGCATCTATTGTTCCCTGCAGCCCCACAGGGGCCATGCCCGGCGGTTTCATAAGGAGACTCCTTGCTACTGCCAGACCCCCCCAGATTCCCATTCCTACCGAGGGCTTCGCATTAATCATCTGGAAGGTGGCTGTTTCTGCAACGGCCATGGCAGCAGCAGCAGTGGAGGGGAGCAGGGGGGATGATTAAGTTTTACCATCCCCTCAGGTCCCGACTAGGTCACTGCAGAACGTTGGCCTAATGAAACTTGTGCGTACAGAGCATTTCTGCAGTGGGCGAGCCGTCTAGACGCTCCCCAAGGTGCACTGCTGTACTCAGGGTGTGCTCACACTTGAGAAAAGCCATTTTCAAAGCAGCATCAAGATGCAAAGGTCGGTGGTGGGAGCTGCATCAATCTGCTGGTTTCATAGGGATTGCTGTCTTTGCGTCGCTGCAAAGTTAAACTCCGTCGAGTTTGGGGTGTCAAAGAAGCATCGTTCTAAAATTAGATGCAAATTCGATTGATGTCTTTTCTATTAATATTACTTCTGCAAGGTAAGACAAGACACAAGAGAGCATCATGTAGGAGCAGAGGAATAATGCCGGCCAAAATAGTTTAGTCTCCAGTTGTATATGATGATCAGGGATCAACAGAGCTCAGTTCCTGGTCCAGTTCTCTTTATTTTAGATATGCTTTGACTTATAAAACACCCATTCATTGATCTTTTGCTGTAGCCTATGCTTTTTCTTTTTAGACAAATTCAAATTATGAACAACTTAGGTGAGTACAAGAAGGCGTTTTCAAATGATTTCAAATATTAAGGGGGGAAAATGCAACTTTATTGTTTAGATCCTGCATGAAAATGTAACAAATAAAATTATTTTTAAAGCAGTTTTAAAGGTCTGGGAGGGCATTGCGTTTTCCACGTAGAACCAGTTTGCATGCACGGCTTTTCACCTTAACAAATCAAATCATCTTTTGAAAAGTTCTTTCTGTATTTGTCCAGGTTATTTTTGTCTGATATTGAAAACAAAAAATAGTTTTTCTTCTAAAACAAATCAAGGGTGACAATAAAGCAAAAATCAGACAAAATCAGTAAGGTGGACAATTGATTTAGGCTGGAGACATGTCAGACGCATAAAAGCCCGGATGAACCAAGGTAAATAAGTCAGGACAGGGGTATTTGTGGTTCTTTTTATCAGGGATTTCCCTACAGCTTATAGAAGGCGCAGTTTTCCACTCTCCAGCCACCTCGACCAGAACTTGAAAATCTGGATTCTGCTGATCCGATTCCTCCAAGCTTTAGTTGTTTGACAGATATTTGATTCTGGAACACTTGTGAGTACAGATAATGGCGCAGATCGAGATCTAACCTCAGATGGAATAAAGAGAACCTCATGTTTGCTGGTATAACACGGAGCAACTGGACCCGAAAACAACTATACGTCTACAAAAGTGGACGTCCGTGCCCAATTCTTCCCCTAAAACCGAGGTCACGAGACGAAGAGGATGAAAACTGCCTGGTCGCGTCGTCATGGAGACCATCAAAGAGCATACATCACACATGGAGGAGCTAATTTAGAAAAACAGACGGGAAAGAAACGCTCATTATTCCCGTCTTCAGCTGCCGCCGCTCGAAGAATCCTCAAGATGCTTCCCTCCTCCAGGACATAAACGGGTCCAAACCATTTGATCATGGAGATAAGAGGCTGCCTTCCTCATTACCGCATGTTTGAAGTAAAATTACCCAGAAACGAGTCACTTTTCAAATTAGTAGCATTTATTTTGAAATATTTAGGTCCAGATGAGCGAGAAGGGGAGAACAGGATTGCACAGACTTGCGTTAGTCATCCCAGAATGAAATAAAAATAACAGACAGTCAAACAGTCAGGACCAGCAGCTTTATCGACTTCGTACTCACTATAATTAACGCAGCGAGTCATTTCAAACAGACAAAATGCAGTAGAAAGAAGATTGCATTGATAGCAGGGAGAACACCGTGTTAAACCGGTGAATCTCTAGAGGCACGTTAAGAAGTTGACGAGAGTCCCCGGCATTCAACCAACGTTTACAATGCCCGGTTTTGGTGATGTAATAAGATGACGCCCTGATAAATCCTTCCAGCACCCTTTCCCCACACCTTTACTGTGACCTTTTCACAACTAAACTAAAAAAAAAAATCAAGAGGTGCTTCAAAAGGGTGAGTTAAAGGTGTACCAACCTATGCCAACAGGTTATTGAGGCTTTTTCTTATAATCATTTCTTCTTTTCTTTTTATAATGTCACATTATTTGTCAAAAAAGCTTGAAAATAATTAACCCTTTTCTTTTTACATCAATAAGACTGGCATTTCAGGAAGGGGCCGTGTCAACTCCTGAGAGTCACTGTGGGTAAGTTAAGCAATCGTCTTCCAGAAATCTCCCCTAGACTTGTGTAGTTCTTGTAAACGATCCACAAAAATAAAACAGATCTAATTGAGGAAAGCATAAACAGGGTTTATGGAGAGAAACAGCTGGTCGTGTCACAGGCTCCTTCCCCTGGGTCTTTATCGGTTGGCTACATATGTGCATCAATGCTAAATGATAGTTTAATAAATGAAACTGAGCAAACCTTTTTGGTCCTGGTGTTATTTGTTATCTGCCATCATGATAACCTCGGGTAAAATGGCGTCATCGCTGCATCAAAACAAGCCGTATCGCACGTCCGACGGCTTAGACACTAAACGGCTCGCAGCTAACCGGCGGCAGTGTGACCCGAAACAACAGCGGGGACGCCATCTTTGCTGTTTTTACAAACAGGAATACCTCCAAACAGCCACTAGCCCCCATTTTTTGCAAGTGTGAGAAAAAAAATAAATGCATGGATCCTTTTTTGAGCCAGCTGAGCAGCAGTGCTCAGCAACAGGTGGGGGAAGGGCAGCGCTTTATTATTCTGTGCTTCGTACCGCTGGAGAGAGCTGCGGCCGCCACAACCCGGTCCTGACATCTCGTCGGAAAGTTTTAACACAAAGAGACGGTGAGATGGACCTGTGCAAAAAGGAGATTTTGTGTTTCCTGAATGTATTCAGTTTGTGGTGAAATCGCCTTAAAGGCAGATGTTAGCTTGAGCCCCGACAAGTACGCGTCTGTCCCACTTCCACCCGTCCTGTTCAGGGTTGGCGCTCCAAAGTTCGAACTTTGTCATTCGACCGCTGCTGTGCTGGTTTTTTCACAGGGAGCCAATTTGTGCTGTGCGAACGAAATCCCCAAAATACATTTACCAAACCATATACAGATCCTTAAAGAGAAGGTGGCAGATGTTTCCCTCTCCTCTAGACAAACCCAGCAGAATAAAACACAAACGCTTTGGTATAAAAGATGCAGATTAGAATGGCTGCACACAAAAAAAAAAAAAAAAAAAAAACAGTCTTAGAATACGCAGCGTTCTCTATGTAAGAAAACAAGGCATACGTTGAGATTAGTCTGTGTATCAGATGTAGAAGTTAAAGGTTCATCCAAAAGTGTGAAGCGGAAGAATGTGCTGGTCGCGACAGAAAGCACCGACGGTCCATCAGAGCCTGAGGGGGGCGGGAGAGCTGGGGGTTCCAGTCTTCGCTGCTGACGGTCTCCCGAACGGCCGGCTCAGTCCCCCACGTCGCTGTCCTGGTCTCCTATGAGCCACAGGAAGTGGAAGCTGAGCGCCAGCAGCGCCGTGCCCAGCAGATCCCCCAGAGCGGTCAGGTAAGGGATGGAGAAACTGTCGGGGTCTTTGCCGCTCCGCCACATGGAATGAACCATCCAGTCTGATATGCACAGCAGCAGCAGCACCTGGAGGAGGAACATGGAGAACCTTAATGACACGAGACAACACGCTCTGCCAACCCACGTAACAAACCTTTATTCACACCCCTTGTCTTTTTTTTTTTTGGTTTACAACCGCCAACATCCGTGGGTTTTACATAAAAAGCCAACCCACACAAGTGCGTCGTTGAAGTGGAGGGAAATGATACCAGGTTTTCAATATCGTTACCAACGTAAAATCTAAAAAGTGCGGCATAGATATGTAGCCAGCCCCTTCTAATCTGATGTCCCTAAATAAAAAATCTAGTGCAGCAAATCGTTTTTATAAATCACCTTATTAGCATCAGAGTGGGTAATTTAGGCTACATCCACACAGAGGCGAATACTGCACCTGCACAGAGCCGTTGGAGAGAAAAGATGAAACCGCACCAAGCCTGAGGAGCCGTAATAGGTGCTGTAATACCTATGCCTTGCCAGTGAGGGGCGCAGCAACTTGCTTCCATGTTTATTCCGCACAAGACGCCACTGAAGCTCAAGTATGATAGAAGGTTGTCAGAACAAATGCTTTCCCAAACAGCCATTGGACCGCATCCTTAATATCAAAACATAAGATTACTAGGAAGACCCGCCGAAAATTAAGCCTTCAAGAACTGTTTTACAGTCTTTAACTGGCTGAACTTAAACTTTCTTGACATAATAGAAACTAAATAGAAAATATTTAGTTTGAACGGGGTGACTCCAAATATGTTCTTTTTGTTCGCCCTGCCGACTGAGACGTTTTGCAAAACGCTAAGCCTTATTTCCCTCCAAAATGTACTCTAGCATTTTTTTTTTTACATTTTTAGTTAGTTTAGTTTAGCAGTTCCTTAAGCGAACGTTTAGACCAGGGGTGTCAAACTCATTTCTATATGGGGCCACTTTGGCATCATGAAGTCATTAAAAGGGCCGGTAGCACGTGTATAGACGATACTTTTCATTTCATAATTTCATTCCAGTTCACATAGAAGTATAAAAAATGCACAGTAACATAAAAGTAGCAACCTTAAGGCCCAATTTATACAGTTTATCTGCAAGAAAAGTTGATATTGGGGTGAGTTACACTTACAGAAGGCACAGCTTTAGCCACTTTATACACTTTAAAAGGATATATACCTTTACTTTATGACATTATATACCTTTTTTTTTTTTGGCTCTTGAGGGCCGGATAATTTACCTTAACGGGCCGGATTCGGCCCGCGGGCCTTTAGTTTGACACCTGTGGTTTAGACCAATCATCTGTTGTCACCTGGAGCTGTTACAAAGCGCTACCGTCCGACCAATGAGAGGAGCAGGCCTGACCATTGGCTTCCTGCTTGTTACAGGACAGATTTGAAGACCGCATCGATTGGCTAGAAAGTCCCACTGGGGCCGACCCCTGTTCGTTTAAAAGGACTCTCACAGCACCATGATCCAGCAAAAGTGCTCAGAGTAAACAGAAAGAGGCTCAGCAATATCCAGCAAACCACACAAAAGAGTCTGTGGAACTGATGTACATTTTTTTTTTATATATTAAAAATGATCAAACATTTTCAATGACTTTCATTTCCAGCAGAGTTAGACGTCCAGTTGTTAACTTGTAGCATTTATTTCGCCTTTTAATTAATCTTTTAATTGTAGGTTTATTAGTTCATGGATACCCTAATGAACGACAAATAACTTGCTAATTCAAAGCTCCGACTATGCTGCTGTTGACGCTGGCATCAGCGTTTCAAATGCGGCCCAGAATAGCACGGACACCTGAAACTGAGATAGTTTAGGGCAGACCGAGAGCGGAGTTATGATTACCGTTGCTCATTATTTAGGTTTCCGCACAAGGAGGGATGATGGCGACGGGGGAACAAAGGGAAGTCTATTAAAAGATAAGGACAGGTCTATAAATTAAAAGGAAATGAGCTGTCGAGGGGTGGGGCGGCATAATTATCAAAACAAAAAAGCGGCTCTGTCGGTGATCAACACCGCCGTGCGGAAAACACGCCGGGATGAAGGCGTCAAATGGCGGGGAGAATTGACGGTAAGGATGGATGTCTCTGTGCCAGAACACGGGGGCTCCGGGTACGCCGACAGCTTTTCATGGCTTAAAAGATAAAGGCGTTTCAGTGACCTGATATGAAATAATGTCCCGCTCTGTCCAGCCCAGTGACTGCTTCGCTATGATGCCATGAAAGCATTTTAAAAACGTAAAAAAAAAATCTGTCGGGCTTTAAAAAAAAAAAAAAAAAAAAAAAGTGTGGGTGAGTCAGTTTCCTTTTTTCCTTTCTCTGTCGGTGGAGGCCCTTTTTAAACCACCCTGCTTCAGAAAAGGGGGCTGCGCCTTTGTGGTAGCTTCTATAATTACCCCGGTGGTAAGAAAACATAAATACACAATGAGGGCAGAGATCTAAGAAGTGCAGTGATATGTTCAGATTTCTTGGTACCTGCGAGGATAGGGCAGCTGCATACTGTATTAACTGAAGTCTGGTAAGAAGCCAGTGAAAAGGCCGTCCAGCCAACTTGGGATGAATGCAGACATTTATCTTTCAGAGCTGTTCTTTCATTGGAAGCCTTTAAAACGTTTGGCATAAGCTTCAAGTGATAAATCGCTGATGTGGTAACTGCCATTCCTCTGGTACCGGTAAAATGCCATCCTGGCTCCTTCCTACCATTACATGGGAACAAGACCCCCAAAGCTCTCTGCTTGAGGCAAAGACAGACCCCTGACCCGCAGGGAACAATACCTTAATGACACATGAACGTGAAACATCCAACTGAAAATATAAAAAAAGCCTTCTGGGAACGCTGAAGGTGTAGGAGTGCGATTATGGGAAATATGGCCTTTCTTCTAGAAGCACATTTGTGAGGTCAGACACTGATGTTGGTCACACTCTCTGCTCTACTTCATCTGAGTTAATGCCTCGATATGCGGACGAATTAGGAGTGCTTCAGCTGAAAGCCGTGTCTATGAGTGACCATGGCTGCTTTGGTCTATTTTACATGAACGTTTTGAACAATTGTCTAGTTTTACATGGCTTTCACTTTAAATGGGACATTATCAGAACTGTGGAAAGCGCAGCTTTCCTTTATTGCTGGGATGATTGATTGATTGACTGATTGATTGATTGAAACCGGCAGTAAAAGAAACATTTAGGTACTTTTAGCCCAAGCTTCTTTTATTTGGAAGGTTTTTGGAGGTCTGTAAAAATATGACGACGTGAAATAAAGGGAAAATAGAATACAAGAGCCGATTTTTAGGTCAGTGAAAATAACAGGATCTGTAGTGAATGAGAAGTTACTGTGAAGGGAGAGTTTTGGGAAAGCTGGTATATGTCCAAACTGTGGGGTAATTGATTACTAGCAGTGCATTAGCTGGACCACAACAGCGGTAGACTAATGCAAATAAAACTAAATTACCTGTGCTAAACATGGCAAAGCTTTTTTAATAGGACATGTAACATCTAGATACACATTGTATAATAAACACATCAAAAATTAAAGTTTTTTTTTTATTATTATTGGCTGGAATTGAAGATTTACCTAAAATAAACTAATCATTTAGTTAAGTGGCTTTCTCAAATCAATCTGGTTTCTTTAAAACACCAATATTCTATTCATGTTAAAATCATCAGCAGCTGCGTCGTGAAGAACAACAGTTAAAGTAAACAGGGAAAACAGTTATAGTTTTTGATTTGCTTTTAATTAAAACGAGACATTTAACTATACATTTTCATAAAAAAGTTTCTTCCTGCTGTTATCCTGCATATGAATATGAAGCTGCTTTTCTGAAATAACTGTAAAATAGGAGCAAGCATGAAATGCCTTGAAAGTGTGGAAAAACACTTAAGAGCTGTTTTAGGCAAAAAGGACAGTTTTTAATAATTAAGCTGCACATCTATGATATTCTCTGGTGAAAAAATGGAAAAAGTCATATTTTCTAGCTTGAACTAATTGGCCTAGTTAAGCCTAACTAATTAACCCTTGTCTGAGGTGTGCTATGATTCATTTTGCGAATGAAATGTTTGATTCATGCATCAACAACCCAGTTCTGAGTCCAGGGCGGAGAACATCCAGACATCCCAACCTGCAGCGTCCTGTTTAAAACCGTGGAGTAGGCTGCATTCGGTCCACTAATGAGTGTTGTTGTTTTGTCCGTGTCTGCATAAATACACTGATGACGAAGCAGATTCAATTGTGCTGCATACATTAGGTCCCCCCCACTCCCCCCCCAAACAGTAATAATGCCGTTGCTTTTAAGCAGGGCAGCCAGATTCAAAGCAGAATTCAGCTCCTGAATTTAATGAGCGAGCTGATCAATATTCCGGGTTTGGTTTTTATAAAGGCTGCAATGTCAAACGGCCTGAATGCAAACTCCTTTTTTTTTTTTTTTTTTTTAAACCCGCCCCCACCTCGTCTCAGCCATCTGATGTTCCGTCAGCTCTGCCGGTGACAGGGCTAATTGATTTGTGAAGTCCGCGGCTCCTCTGCGGGCCTGAATGACATCCTAATCTGCCGTCTGCGCTTTAAAGATGCAGGGGCACAGCGGGTCAGCGCGAGAGCTCGACACGCACGCAACCAAAAACAGCGCAGACCGACTCTTAGCATTCCAAACACAGCCGCGGATCACAGTCAACCTGAATAAGTAAAAGCGGTCATTCATAATTTAGCTGTCTTGGCTGTAATTATCCAAACTGCTGCCAAAACCAAACCAGAGTCCTTCTGCACAGTCTAAAGCCGCAGACCTTAAGACCTAAAGAGCAGTTTGTCCCCAATAAAGTTGTTTTTATCCAGAGAGGTACTTGTATATTACATCGGTCCTCACACTAGGGGGGGCGTGAAGGAATGAGGTTGTTACACAGTTGGTAAGTCCTGCTAAAAGGGACAACAGCACCATCTGCTGTTTGTTCTGTGCCGGCAGTCAGTAGTGCAAGTAGCTAGGGATTCTGGGTAATCCTCAGCACAACGGCTTCACTGCATCGAGGTAACATAGCCGTGAATGTCTGTTGCCGAATAACATTAATGAACTCCTGAAAGACCAGAAAAAAATAAAAAAATAAAAAAAAGGAGTCTGGGTTTTTTTTCTGGAAATGCAAGTAAGAAATGGCCAAGACTCTTTTCGAATAACTGCGCATGCACAAGACCATCAAACCTGCCAGCACCTGTACTCCCATCTTTTTAAGATGGTTCGTTGTCCTCGGGTCTACTTCAGTTGCACCATCTTTCTTTGAGAGATCGGCAGTTTTACTTAGCATCGTCATCATTCGCTTGGTTCTGAATCCCAACATTATAGCAATGATTTAGGCAGGATTTGTTTTTTGTTGAAAGAAAAACACCAAAAAAATTATTTTGTGAAAACAATGTTGGATTTGGAAAAAAAAAACATTGAGGTTAATGACCAAACACCACTATCTATGACCCTGGCTTGAATTGTCTCTTTAGCCAAGAGACAATTTTGTTTTCTTGCACATTGTGCACAACTTCCCTCATATTATATAAATATGTAATCCACAAAGGGCTAAAAAACTCGCAGAATCCACCATCAACACTTCACTGCTCTTAGTGAAGAGGATGTCAGGATCCTATATTTTAGGATCCCGATTTTATATTCAAACATGCAATGACTACAGACATGCAGGTATTTTTGTCAGGATTTTAGTTGACGGAACATGACAGAGAGCTCATGATTGTGAAATGGAAGAAAAATGATTTGATGATTGAAAGCTCCAATACAAATCTAAACAGTCTCCCGTAGATTAGTATTTAGTTCCTGTCTACCGGACAGCATGTAGAGGTAGAAATGTTCGCCTATTCTTCTTTGCTAAGATCTTAGACTGAGTTGGGTCGGATGGAAGGATTTTGCATCAGCATGGCGGTGCCACCACCGTGTTTCAGGGTGATTAGCATCATTAGCGGTGGATCTCTGCATGGAGCTAATGGCTCCATCAGCCTGTTCCAGTAGATGGCCCTGTCCTGCGCCCAGATGCATTCTATACACAGTCAGTTGGTTTTATACTGGGTATCCAACCTGAAGGACCCAGGTACGATCAAACGGATGAAAACGAGTACCTGATCCAATCTGCCCACTAGGAGGAATGTTACTTAAACCTTAGATTTTATTTCTGTCGATCGCGGTTGCCGTTGCATACTTTGCAACGATGGAATCCCATGGGACTCATCCTCCTCCTCACCTGCAGCAGAGCAGCAGCCAGGTAGACAGACATGAAGATGGGGGTCAGCGTGGTGTGGCCGCTCTTCATCAGGTGGATGGTGTACAGGAAGATCAGGTGGCCGGGGACCACTAAAAGCAGCAGCACCTGAGCTGAGCGGTGATTGGCTCCTGAAAGAACACAAGTAGGAAGAAGGCAGGGTTAATGTTCAACGTGGGGGGGCAGATTCTTCGCGGCCAGTCCACCTGATGCACCAGGAGTCCTGAACTTCAGCGATGTTATAGTGAAACGATGCTGTACAACGTACACAAAGACCATGATTCTCTTCTCTTCTTCGGCAAACAATGTCCTTTGATTTCTATCTCCACAACTGCGAGGCATTGCAGTTTAATTGAAGGGGTAAATTCCCTGGTTTGGGGCAAAACGGTGCTTTAGATTTCTGAAACGTCAGGATTAAGCAATAAAAAGTCTAGAACAACTGCTGCAACACAATCTGTCCACAGCAGTTTTAATTCACCATAGGCTAAAAACGCTGCCAACAAAACAAGAGAGAAGCCCCTGTTCCAAAATCCCGCTGATCATGGCAGAAATTTTAGAGCCTCCCACATGGACAAGCCAAAAAAAGAGAAAAAGGCTGAGATGTTTCTCCACAATGAGAATCTTCGGAGGGGCCAAAGGCTACGTTCACACTGCAGGTCTTGATGCTCAATTCCGATTTTTTTTGTGAAATCGGATTTTTTTGCGTGTCCGTTCACATTTCCAAATATATGCGACTTGTATGTGATCTCCTTTCTTTTCTAACCGGAGCTTTCTCTCCATTGACTGCTCTCCTCGTTGTAGTCCGCTATGGGTGTCGTCTTTCTTCCCGCTTCTGGATAGCAGGACGCAGAATAGTGACGACTTGTTTTGGGGCCGTCTCTTTAAATCTAAATCTGACCAAATCTGATCTCTTCAAGTCACATTTGAGCCACTTACATACGTGGTCCTGAATCCAATTCCTATCTGATCTTTTTGGAATGTGACTCCAGTGGGAACCACCATGGCGGATTTGACGTTACCTTCAATGTCCTGCTCTTTTTTGGACACCCCCCTTGTTTTAGAGCAGTCAAAATGTGTGAGCCGTGTCCTAAAAGGAGTAAATTAGGTCCCCACAAGGTGTAAGCAGTGTTCCACAGTCTCTAGTTTTGGAACACCTGTTTTATGTTAAAGCGCACAAAATGTCTGAATCATGCTAAATTTACGCCAGCAGCGGATGGAGGTGATAGCAGTTAGCGTTAGCAACAGACGGCAGCTGCCACAGCACTGCTCGGTGGAGGGACAGCGGGATGTTACACCTCAGACCCATTTCTTCCATGTTTGCTGGACCAAAGCAGGCTGCGTGAAGTCATTTATATTGTTCTTTTGCGCATGCGGGTCAGTTCGGGACAAAAGATAATGAGATTTCAGAAAAAAAAAAAATCAGGATTGCACATTAAGAACTGGAGTAGGAACGTCACCCTAGAGGCTCCAAGTAGACAACAAAACGTGTTTAAGGGCTAAAAAGTGGATCTTGCATATGTCCCCTATAAATCTGTGCCAGCTCTAAAAACACTCTGCAAATTTGCTGCCGCCTCAACATGAGCATAAGAAACTTGTTCCCGGTTGAGTGCCTTAAGGACAAGGTCGCGTGATGGGACTGACCTGTGCCACAGAATGTACGGCAGGGGTAGTAGCAGCCCTTGGCCTCGTCAGGAACTTCTCCAGGAGCGCAGTGGAAATGCAAGTGGGTGGAAATCCTGCTGGACTGAATGGCCACAAGGTTTCCACCAATGCCTGCACATAAGGAGTTATATGATCAATAAAAAAAAAAAGTAGTGAAAATGATGACAATTTTTTGCTTTGTCCTTCTACCGTGAGAAAAAAACATTTCTAAAAGGCAAAGCTAATACCTAAAAGGTCCATGAAGCAGCAGTCAGCAGTCCTATACTTCACACATTAAAATTTTTTAGGTATTTTACTCTCAAAGCCATCCTTGCAGCAGTGATAAAGCACCTTATTGAGAGAAAGACTTGACAGTAGCAAGGACTGATGACCTTTACTGTCACAAAGCAGAGCTTTCACGACTGCACCTTTTCATATACTACTTCTGCTTTACAGTTTCTAAATACAAAATAATTCATGTAGCATGTCCATTATAGGATAAAAGCATAATAATCAAAAAGTTGAGTGGAAGGAAAAAGTGTGGAGGTAAAACATGCACAAGCAACAGGGAGAACTGCAAAGCTGGAGGTGGTAGCGAGACAAATCCCAGTCAAGAGTCAGATTGACAAGGCGTGGCTTGCAGCTGGAGTCCGAGCCTCAAGAGCCACGGCCTACAGCCGTACCAGTCCTTGTTGCCGTCTTCTCCTCAGCTGGAAACAAATTTAGTATTTTCTTCAGAAAACAGGGGCGAGAGTTTGTAGGAACAGTAGCGAGGCTCTGCATCCAAGCTGCTTGAGGCCTAGTGGGTAGTCTCCACAGTTCTGGGTGCCACGCCATAACGCTGGTGCCCTGGGTTTCATCAAGTGATCGCTGCCGTCTACTAGAAATGCACTGAGCATTTCATGCTTCCCTCTGCTCACAAGCTTTATGGAGATAGTCATGTTATTTCCAGCCGGACGTGGCACCAGCCCTCCCTGCCAAAAGCACCAAAACCTTAATTAATAACCCCTCCCTGACTTGTACTTCTCAACATCTTTGTCCCTGACTTGTCTGGGGAGCTGCTTGGTGTTCATGGTGTGATGCCTCTTGCTTAGTGCTGCTGCAGCTTCTGGGGCCTTTCAGTAAAGCTGTGTTTATACTGATGGGTCACGAGACAGATTTCCCACAGGAAGACTTCATTTAACTAGGTAAGGGACTTTTGAAGGTAATTGGTTGCAGCGGTACTTTATAGAAAATCAGGTGAATATATTCGTGAACATAGTGAATGCATTAGTGCCACTGGGAGGAGACCCTGGGGAAGACCCAGAATCTGATGGAGGGACTGCAGTAAATAAAAAAAACTGAGCGTTTCTTTTTTCCAATGTAAAGTTAATACAAAATGTTAGTTGTTTTGCATGTTTTCAAGCAACGTTCTTATTGCATTTCCATAACGCAGAAAATCCGACAAATATTTCTATTTCCATAAACACTGAAATTTACAATGACTTGCAGTCGAGGGAAATAAAAATAAAACGGTGGCTCTTTAAAAGTGAAATATAGTAGATATCTATAAAAGCTGAGGTCAAACTTTTTTGAAGGTTCATATAGTTTGTGTGTTTCTAATCAATACTCATTCAGCTGAACTGAGGGTTTTAAAAGGCCCCTGGAATATAGCCTAGCCCTTTGTTTCCAGATGACATTTTAGCTACGTTTTCAAGATCTATTTGTCCTTATCACAAGAAAAAGGTTTACCAAATAAAAAATTTTCATTAAAGAAACTGTTATCGCTCCATATATTGGCGTCGTCATGCTTGCCCCAAAAATGTCAAAAACTCTTCTTTTTTTACTGAGCTTTTCAAATCCCTTTTTTTTTTCTTGGTTATCCATGAACCAGTTAAAGTGTAATATTCACAAATATTAACCTGCATTTTTCCCCAAATCTCAGACTTGAGCTCTAAAAATCAGAAACTGGACTCAGAGCTAAATCACAATCACCAATATCGACTGGCTCTAAAATGTGGAACGACCTTTGTACGGGCAAAATGGCATTCCACTCTGTCTATTTCAATTTTGCCACTTCATCTGCTCCATATTGATCAAAAGAAGATGAGTTTATTTTTTAGAAAAAAGATGGGCCTATTAAAAAACTCAAAAAAACAACAACAGTTAAGCGCTCCTGTCCCAGTTTGAGGCGAGGCTTTAGTGGTCGGTTGCTTCACATCCTCAGTAAACGGTAATCTTCCAAGTTTTAACAATGGGTTAAAGATGTTCTAACAGGTCAAAAAGGTGGCCTCCTTTAAATAGCTGTTTAAAAAAAAAAAAAGTGAATTCTAATAATTACTAACAAACATCAATTGCACGTCTCCTCATGTCAGCCTCCTGCACCGCTTTCAATCTGAATATGAGAAAAACAAAACCTGTGAAAGCTTAGAGAAACACACGAGATGGAGGGATGAAGTGAGTAATAGAGAACGCGGGAAAGGCTTCATCTCAAAACAAACAAGGCAGGCGAAGAAAAAAACAAAATGTGTCAAGATGATGCTCAGAGATTAAAGCCCTAGCTGTGTCGGGGAGCCGCCGGGAAGCCACGTATGCTGCGTGATGAGCGCTATTACAGGGTTCACACGGTCACATCCGAGGCTTTCTAAAACCTAATGCATTTCTTTGACTAACAAAAAAAATGGGAATAACAAGAAGTGCATCGTGTCTGTGCTTATTCTTGGTTATCCGGGTCATGGCAACAGCAAACGGGCTTCATTCTGAGGCAACCGGACTGTGAGAAAGGCATCTAAAACAAAGTCCCCCGTCCCACCAAATAACAGGTTGTACGCATGTTTTATTAGCAGCAACTTTTTACTGCTAATTAAGGCCCGATTAGTCAGTTTTATCTACATGATAATACAAGGATTTCGTGAGAAGCCTAAGAAAGGCAAGTATTAGATGACTTTATAGTCACAGGCAGTAGAAGTAGTCCCCAGGGTTCCCACAGCGACCCGCGTCAACACCTGCGGAAACAAAGCCAGGGTAGCGGGCTTTTGTTATTGGATCCACCCGACAGAAAACAAAGCAAATTAACATGTGTGACCATCGCCACCACCGGTGCCTGAAAAACAGTGTATCCATACCGCGGTGTACTGAAAAACGTTTTTTACGTGGGAGTCAAATCCAGTGGGATGTGTCAAAGAATTAAAGGTTTGACTTTTTTACTCAATATATTGAAAGGTTGGAAAGAAAAAAAAAAAAACTCTTCAGGCAAAAACACAGATTTGTGCTGGGTTATTGTTTTTTTTTTTATTAATGCCGCTTGGGTCAACAGAGTTAAAACCCTCCAAAAACCTGGAAATATCCACCGCCGTCCTGACCTCAACACCCTGCGGGTCAGATTTGGCGTGCCGCTCGTACCACAGGGGCCAACGCTGCCGTGCTCCCCTCCAATGGCGGGGGAGGAATGGGATGGGCTAGATAGTGACCAGCTTGAGGAGGAGATGCCACAGCTTATTAAGTTGGATAAATTGTTAAATTGCCAGCATGTCTGCTTTCTTCTAACTGCATCCATCCAACCCAATCAAGCAGATCGGCATTGGCAGAGAGGTTTTTCACAGTTACAAGCGACATCAATTTGGATTTTCCTCAGAAATGTGGCCAAAAGTTTAAGATTTACTGCCCAAAAGCATTGTTACGCCCAGCAAATAATCCTCCAAAGATATTTCGACATCACAAATGGACAAAGAACAACCTAAAATGTTCTTTTTCTAAAACGACCATGAGGTTTTCATAAAACATTTAAGTGCTTTACTTCTACCGGCAGAACGGATATCAGTTAAAAGGCCGACCTTCCCACGCCGTCCTTCTGCCGCGTCCGTTTCTTCTTAGAAATCCTTTTTTTTTCTTTTCTTTTTTTTTTCTTCTCCCTCTTCAGGCCAGAAGCAGTAGAGAATTTCAATCAGCAGAACCCAGAGTGAACAGCCTCAGTGTGTTCCTCCACTTGGAAATGAAACGACGGAAATTAGAGATATTTAAAAACTTGCTACAACACAAAAAGGATTATATTCCTAAAGAGACCGCCCCTACACCATCACCTCCCCCCCCATCAGACTTTGGCTGCTTCACGCCAAGAACGTCTCTAAGGAAAGCAGGACAGAAGCAGACTTCTTCTCTTTAGCAGTCTCTCATTGATGCTACTTAATTAAAAGCTTATCCCTCGTTGTTAAGGTGCCAAAAGCACAGACAGCGGCAGCTGGAGATGGAAGCGAGGGAAGACGGAACCGGTCCAGTTTTATGAAGCAGATACTCAGAAAGCAGCCGCCTGCCAACTGCAGTCTCATTAGGTAACTTTTCTACCCTCTAGAGCATTTAGGTTTGTTTGTTTTTTTACCCACGCTTCACCCGTCGGGGGAGCGATTACTAATCAGGCCTTCTTTTACCGTTCTAACATCCGCCATCGCTCACTGACCCGCTGCCCAGGCACAAGACAAATGGACTCTGTGTCCTGTCATCCATCTTGTGTATGAACAGTTTTGTCTCCATCTCGGCTCTCGGGGTGTAGGACCGCCCTAATTAAAACAGCGGACGGCGATAAAGGAGACAAACAACAGCAGGCCGACTTTTCCGGCTCCTTAGCTTTGATTTAAACGGTTCTGTAGCCGAGCGGTGTGTGTAAAACGAATCGGCGGGGTATAAAGACGGCTCGAAAAGGAAAGATTTCATTAAGGCCTCCTTCAACGACGGCTCCAGAGGAGGAGAATCCATAAAAACAGCAGCCGAGTTCCGACTTATTGTCGCAAACAGCAGGTTCTAATAACTTTGGAGTCAACACCGTGGACCGTCTCACATCCCGCTCTGTTTTTGCTACAACGGGGCGGATATCAGTCGGCGTGCAGTAAATCTTTGGCAACGTTAACAGCGTTCGCCACTGAGGCTCACAAACAGGGCCACGCTCTGTTAAATAAACGCTAAGGGGTTAATATACTAAATTAAACGACTGTATGTGTATATTAACTCTGTTGAAATTCCAGATTTCACAACTGGCTCAGTGTTTATTCCAGATGAAGCCACCAGAGGAGCTCATCTTTTTGGGAGCCCAGCGTCATCTCCCTCTGTACTTGTGATGAAGAGGCAAAGAATATCTCAGCATTTGTTAGAAAGTAGACCTGCATTTACTTTGTAATGGTTTATAATGACTTGTATAGACATAATTGCATTTGTGAGCCGTACAAATATAATTGCATGGTGGAAAAAAAAAGTTACCCCACCGTTGCGGTTGTACTGCCACGAGATAAGCCTAGCCTCAGAAGAAAGTTCAAATGACCCAGCTTAGAGCCAGCATTTAAACGCACCACTCTGATCCATGCGTAAATGTAGCTTTGTCCACGTGGATCAGGCGGTTGGTGCAAACGTATTTAGCAATTTGCATGAGAAGGGACCGTATGAATCTGTAATTATCACATTAGTGAGGCTGAAGGCAAAAAAATAAAATAAATTAAAGTGTCTAAAAAGTGTTGAATTTTAATATATGTGTACATTTGATTTAGTCTTAGACTTAGACAAACTTTGTTGTTCTGTATGCACTCTGTGCATACAGAACATTTCGTTGCATACAGCTTATGACAATGTAATGAGATTGCAATTGAAATAGTTAAAATATAAAGTGCAGCAGTGAAAAGAATGTAACAGTGCAGGAGAAAAGCAGTTTTTAAAAAAAGTGTGCAGAAGAATGTTCAACCATGTTCGCAGTGCAAAGATGATGGTGCAAAAATGCAGCAAACGTTCAGTTGTGTACTTTTGAATTTAACTGGATTATAAAAGTTCAGCAACGTTGGCAGTGCAAAATAATGATGCGAAATGGCCATAAAGTTCCATTTGTATTCATAATTTCTTATGTCTGTGTGGTGCGTTTGAGCACACATTTGTAAGCACCCAAAGTCACGTACAAACTGTTTCTTGGGGGGTAACAAATCATGTTTTACAAATACAAGTAATCAAAGCTACTCACAAACAGGTTTACACAGTTTACAAATCAAATTTTGAGTCTATTTTCTCTCCGTTGGCTATGGCCTCGCTCACGTTTAGTAAGTCAGCCGGGGATAAAATGGCTACTGGTTTTAATGACTGTCATGGTAGTGGTACAGTATTAGTAGAACTAGATGAAAATAAAATGACCAGCAACAACTCTTCATAATCAGTGGAACGCATCGTCACAGGTAAGTGGCAGCAGATGTGAGCAGAAGGCAGAGAAAGTAATGCAGTGATACATTAATAGGGCTCGACGATATAGGAAAAAAGCATATCGATAAAACAGAAATCATATTGATCGAGATGGATAATTATCAACAAATTCAAAACATATATTTTAAGTGCAGCCCTGACCATTTTATGCTGTTGCTTAGCGACCTACTGTTAGATACAGAACACACAAACACTGAATTAAAACTCAACCCTTTTTTCTTCCAACTTTTTACCAAAACTGCAAGCTTTTAAAATAATAAAAAAGAACATGTGTTCTCTGAACTCTTTGAAGGGGGAAAGAGCTTGTTGACGGAGCATTCCTGGGTCTGCGTTGTGATTGGTTGGGAGGATGTAACGACTGTAGTATTAACTTACGTGATAGGCTAGAATGCAAAAGGAAGAAATCTGCTATTCTATTGAACTTTTTATTTAACCCTTTTTCTATCAATCAATATATATATCGTTATTGAATTATAGCCCACCCCTATACATTAACAAATGATAATTCAATTTGTACTGCACTTATTTTCAAAATAAGATATAGATATTTTCAAAATAGGCCAAGGAATACTTTGTGCTCACTACAATGGGGGAAATTCAGGCAAAAGGGACAAAAACACAATGAATCAGTAATGAATAGAGGAGCTAATCTACCGGTGAAGATTCTCTGTCATCCAGGCCATGATCAAGCCAAAAAAGGTTAAAAAAATAAAACAACTGAACTTCTATTCTGATGCTGAAGGCATTTCGCTTCCCGTCCAGGAAGCTTTCTCATTTCAAAATGTCTGGAGTAGCGCGGCGTTTGAAGCTTTATAGATCTGCAGGCGAGGCCTCATTAGTGCTTGGATTCCCGTGTAGATGCACCTAGAACTGGTCGCCCCAACAATGGAGCGTCGTTAGCCTGGCTCACAGGGGGAATGTTGTGGTCACATGCATGTTTTGGTCACTGCTAACAAGTGGAAACCATCCATCACGGAGGAGCTGGAACAGTTTCGCCTTGAGAATTGGGCAGAAAAAGTGGCTGATCCAAAGACACTTGCAACTGGCGTTGCCGCAAAAGGTGGCTCTAAAAAGTCCTGACTTAAGGGGGGTAAGCAGTTTGAATGTTGACGTTTTCTGGTCCTATTTTGTGTTTGCTTCACAAAAAAATCATTAAAAAAATCCATCTTCAAACTTGTAGCCATGTTCTGGCAACAATTGCCATCTAACCCGTGTGTTATGAGAAAGAGCAGTGAGTACTCACCGTTGATAACCGGGGTGTAAACTACGATGCCGGCCATTTTTGGGTCGGACACGGTTTTGTCCAGAATGAGTCCTCCGATGCTGCAACAACACAACATAATTAGATCAGTGGGTGGTGTCATACTTTAACATTAAGGCGGGAGTAAAAGGAAACATTTTTAAGAGCAGCAACAGAGAAACGGCAGTGTTCAGTTTCACCCTCGACCTTTCCATCCGTCCACTAGCCAGTGAACAAAGAGCAAATAAAAGATCTGATCAATCTTACCTGAAGGGAACAAAAAAAACACAGAAATAACGAATAAGTGGAGATTTTTTTAAATTAAAGACAAAGCCAAAATGGGAACGTTTGTTATATATTAGGGGGCCCCCAAAATCCCTCGTTGTGTACAAACTGCAGAACCTTAAGACAGGAAATTGTGTGCTTTCTTGTCACCACGAAAGGGCCCAATCTGAGCAGAACAGAACATAAAAAACAAACAGCATGGACGGTTACGGTCTGGATTAATGCTATGATGGTCTGACGATATGGCCTGGGTGGATTCTGGCCTTCAGGTGCTGACTGCTGTAAAACCAGGGTAGGTTTCTCAGGCCACTGTTAAGCCCCTGTGTTTCGACTGTGCTTCCTAGGTTAAAAACAAAATCACCAAGGTCGAATTTTATCTTTACCTTTTATCTTTTATTCAGCAGCAACCCCGAGGGAGGGAGAGTGCCGAGCAAGCTGAATCTTAACATTATAATTCAGATATATCAAGCTTAGATTTACGTCTGGAGCTCATGTTTAACCGGTAACTTTAACCGTGACAGATTTTCACTTGGACAAAACTGGCCATTTGACTCAATTGGGTTTGAGAGCAGGATCCCTGCTCCGTAGAAATACGAGAAGACGTTCCGGGGTCGGCATCCTCGGTTCAAGTTTTATGGTTTGAGGTCGCTGCTTGTAACTCCTCCCACTCAAGTTTGTGGGAGGGGTTTAAGCCGGCGTTAGCTTGTGCTAATGTCGCTAACCTGGAGGCTGCTGGCTGTGACACAGAGGGAAAGCTCTACCCTGGAGTGTTTTTTCTGATCCTAGACAAGCCGGTTAAGGTGAGAGTCCCTTTTTGAATAACTGTGCACGCGCAAGATCGTCTTACTTGGCTTTCCAGACTGATATACCGTGTTTACGGCACGAGTCGGTCTGCTTTTGAGCAACGGGAGCCGACAATGTTAAGACCACATCATAACAAGAAGAATAGTGAACGATAATGCGATGAATAAAAAGTTAGCGCCACAATTATCTGATTGCAAATGAATGTGACTGTACCCACCACTGGTTCCACTCTACCCCGGTGGGCAATTTTTGTAGTATTCTGTGGAACAGTGTGATGAATTGTGTGGGCTAATACATCCAACAGCCGAACATTTATCCACTTGCAGCTTTAGCATACTTTAGCTTCGGCTACACAATAGCAGCAAAAAAATAAATAAAAATGGTGAAATTAATAAGTAGGAAGTCCAAGACCTTGTTTTGCAGCTCCGTAGCAAACACTGTGGTGTAATTGTTTAAAAAAAAAACGCAATAGAAAACAAAGGTTTGAAAAATATTACCCAAACAGAACATAAAGATATCTACACAGCACATGGACAGACTAGATTCAACTTTTTTCCATTCCTAGAGACTCCAAGCACACAACAAAATGTATTTCAGGGTTAAATAAGTGGAATTTGCATGACATGTCCCCTATCAAATAGGAATAAAAGAATAGAAATAAAAAATTTTGTCCCTCAGAATTTAAGGTGGGAAGTTATTTCGGTTGTGAGGCTTTAATCTAAAGCATAAATATAATCTCATCTGCAACGAAGTCAGGAATATCTCTGTTGAGCATTTTCACAGCTTAAATACAGCAATAACTCCATGCCTCACCCAGCCCAGACAAATGTCTCCCAAAGAGGGGAGGGAAGGAAAACAGGGACGGCTTTAATGGAGGGCTTTTTCGCATTGGATGTACTGAGTAACAGAAAGTGGCAGCGCAGCCGGCTTATCCCTAGTGCAAAGATTAAACAAATATGTCAGACAAGACCCAGGATCTTGTAGAACATGTTGCAGACTTTCTAAAAGGGAAATTTGACATTTCCAAGACTTCTGGGAAGCGTTCATGAGTTTATTAACTTAATACAAAAGTCTTATTTATTGTTTTGCTAGACCCTTCTGAACTGGTAGCTACTCGTCAACAAGTAGAATTGGAAAAGAAGTGAAGCAAGCCTGGGCCGTTATGTTCTGCAGAGGGTTTGGAAGGATTAGTACTTTCCTAAGGCGAAGACATTACATCTTTGCCATTTGCCTGCTCGTCTGTTTCAAGACGAGCACCGTGATTACGCTTAAAACTACAAAAGCATCCAGATTAAAAGAAAGAGCAAAACTTGCTCGGAGAACAAAGTGCAATGACATCCGTAATAATTCATCCAGTATTTAACACACATAGTAGCTTTGTAGTTTTGTTTTTCTGCCTCCAGAAGGCTTGGTACATTGGTGACCGGCACAGATTCAAGGTTCCCCGTGTCAAAAAGAAGCAAATCAGCCCCGAAAACAAACCAAGCCCTGCCCTCATTTTACCAGCATAATTTAGACATTAAGACCATATTGTTTTACTAGCTATTTTGATACTTTATTTTTGCAGTTTGACTAATAATTATCATCAATATTATTATTTATATCTTGAATAATTTATTCTGAAACTTTTTGCTCTTTATTTTCTTAAGTATTCATTTTTTACTTTTTTACTTCAACCGTCCCTACTCGGTGTCGGCCCATCATACAGCAAGGAACTTCGGGGGTTCTTTCCCCTGACAAGCGTGAGCAGAAACCCACCTGCTGATGACCATGGCGGTGATGACCGGCTCCCACCCGGAGTACAGCAGCGTGCGGCTGGCCGGGTGCTTGGAGGACACGACGATCCACAGAGGCGTCAGACACATGAAGAAGGCGCAGACCAGCGACGACACGTAGGGATGGGAGTCTGGGGAGGAAAGAGGAGGAGACCGATGCTGAAAACACATTTCTTTGGGTCACAAGGACGACATTTTTTTCTCATAAGTTGGTTTAAGGTTACGTCTGGCTTTGACTCGTCTGGCTTTGACTCGGCCTGCCACACACTGCTTACAGACGGATTTTGAACCAAAAAGAAAGAGTAATCTGTGAAGTCAACAATTTCGGTCTTAGAGCCATGCGGAAAAAAAGTGTAAAGAGCAAACACACGGTGACAAAGCTCAGCTTTTATTTCATATAATAGGATTTTCCCCCCAGTCAATCAAAGGCCTTCCAGCTGCACAACACAAGTTCTGGGCAAGGATAAAATTCAGTGTAGTGCCGCACACAGCATGTTACGCAGATGCATGCTGGGAGTAGGGCCATGCACGAAGACGTGCATAAAAGCAACGGAATATTAGCGCAAGGCTCAAGTGATGGGTCATATTTCTTTATCCGGGGCCATGTGCATCCCCCTTTCTAATGCCGCCCCGGGCAAGTGCCCATGTGGTCCATACCACAACCCACACTGGACGTCACACTCTACGTTCACCCTTTTCATCAGGACCAAACACCTACTGGGTTCAGGACTACGGGATTACGTCCTTCCCGTTAAAGGGGAGTTTTCCTTTCCACTGTCGCTTCATGCATGTTCAGTATGAGGGATTGCAGCAAAGACATGGACAATGCAGACGACTCTCCCTGTAGCTCTACGCTCTTTCAGGAGGAATGCTGCTTGTCGGAACTTTGATGCAATCAATTGGTTTTCCTTAGATAGGACATTTTTTGACCAACCTGTATAATCTGATTGAATTTGACTTTGGAAAGTGCCTTGAGATGACATGTTTTAATGAATTGGCGCTACATAGATACAATTGAATTGAGCAAAATTAGAATATTGAGAAAAAAGGTCAGTTCTTTGAGAAAGTAAAAGTGGTTTTATGTAGGAGCGAGCCTATAGCCATCCTGATACTGAGAGGCTCATACATGTATCATTGACAAATATGGGGGCGAGACTCTGAGGAAACTCAAGACTAAAGGCCTACACTGTCAGTTCTGTCCATTTCGCTGCACGCCAACTGTGTTCCCAAGCTTGTGAATTGCCCCCAAATGTCCGGCTGGAGCTGAACGCAGCTCACCTTTCAAACGCATATATTCGCCAAAGCTCCATCAGATGGTACTTTGTTTTTAGGCAACAGGCCAACGCAACGTAGCGCATGGTTCTGTTATGGCAATTCTGCTTTCTATTACAGATTAAGCTTTAGTGACATTTGCCTCTTTGTTAAAAACCTGAAAAGTGGAGCATGCATTTGTATTCAGCCCTCTTTAGTCTAATGTAACTAAATAAAAGCACAACCAGTCCGTTACTGTAGGTAACTTGTAAACGCTAACAAGAGTCCAGCTGAGTCTTAGTGGTATATCCAGAGTACATTCAGCTGTCCCGTTTGTGGCCTCACAGGTTTGTCAGACGTTAGTTGTGTCTGGATGCCACTGAAGGCTTTAAATCCAATCAACGGTGGATTTGTGGTGATGTTTACAAGTGCTCGACATCCAGTCTTATAAAAGCCTCGTTTTACGAGGAGGGAAGGGCAAAGCTGGATGTACACAGCTGGCGGAGACGTAGGAGGAAAGATGGGTGGAGGGTTGTGGTTGAGATGTGTCGACGCGCTACGCTGTGGTGTGGTTATTTCTGCAAGGCACTGCTCGCTCACTCTGCACGATAGCGCTTTCTAAAACCATATAGTCCTGCGTGCGCGGCGGGGCCCGCTACGACCCGCGCCGTATAAGCAGGCCGGGATCGTCTCAGTGCCTGCAGCTGTCGCGTCCGTAGCTGTTCAGGCACTTGGTGCTTGGCAGACTGCATCCAAAGTTAGAAGCTCTCCAGACATGTTTTGACGCGAATAGAACCGAACAGTATCTGCGTGCCCGGTGTGAGGACAACGGCGCTTCTGTTTGCCGTCTGGCTGCACCGCCCTGTCCCGGAACGACTGACTCACCCCGTCCTTTAAGTTTTGCTCGCGTTTGTTTACAATTTTAAACGTCTAGGTTACTAAAATGAAGCGTGGTCGTAGGAAAACAGCTTTAGGTACGTGTTGCACAAGTTTGACTGAGATAGATTTAGGGTTTGGTGGTGGGGTGCTCAAGGGTTCTTCTCTCAGATGTTTCGCTGTTGCCTGATTTCCAGTAGAGGCTGGTGCTGTCCAAGAGTGAGCCAGGAGGGACCCCTACTGGCTGACCGAGGGAAGTGTCTCATTATACGTCCAAGCAAATAGTGAATTATGGGCTAGCAGTGAAGCAAATTTACACCAAGATATTTATAACTTTTCAGTCTGCAAACTGAAGCTATTCATAATGCAAAGTTAATAGGTGGGAAAATAAACCCATTTGAGCAGCAAAGCTCAGACATACCCAGTCAGAAATGTTTTATTCACTTTTCTAGGATCGCTGTGTTAGAAATCTCTTCTTAATTGCTCCGATACATAACTGTAATTTTGTGTTTTCATTAACTTTTACCCACAATGCTCAGAAATAAAAGCCGTTTTTGAAAGGAATCTATGCAATATATGACTGAGTTAGTGAAACAGCCGAGCTCATGTTGAGATGCAGCTGAGTGGAATCTTTTAGAGGTGAACTCGAACCGCGGGAGCATTTGTTAGATCAGAAGATGCTCCGTTCTTTCTCTGCTCACGCTCAGTGGCGGCTTGTCAACAGGGGGCGCTAGGGCACCGCTCCCGCCTAAAGTGAAGGAAAGGCGTAGACACAGTAAACATAAAAAATGAAATAAAAAGCAATCATCGCCTCTGTTCTCCTATAAAATGTGCCTGATCTTGGATTTTTCACTATTCCCATTTCATTTCATTTGTCTATTTGAGGTCATGTCTTTGTGCGAGTTGGATTTTTAAAAGGGGCCATGACAAGAAAGTGTGATTTTTCTGAGGTTTTGGGGGTAAAATATGATCCGTTGTCCACTGGTGAGGCCGTGTGAATGTCAGAAGTGGACACCAAGAGAACCAGCTCAGCGCCGCACCGCGGTCTATGGGGCTTACGTATTTCGGTCCCGCTGTGTTGAATCGCGCCGCCAGGTTGGAGCCGACACAAAATCCCGAACGCTTTTAAACTTGACCGCAGATTTTGTAAACGTTAAGGTGACGCGTAAAAACCTTTACTTCATCTGTGAGGCCAAAAATAAGAAACTTTCCCCAAAAACAAAAAAAACATCCCTAAAAGGTAGGGCTGGGCGATAAATCGATTTAATCGATTAATTCGAATTTACAATTCTTTAAGATTTCATTTTTGGAAAATCTGGATTTTATTTTGCCAGTACACTCATTGGGTTTCCATGAATAGAACAGCATGTGATGCTGAATATATGTTAAGGCAAATGTATTGTCAAAATATTGTTAAGTGGAAACTTTTTTTTTTTAACCATAATACGAGGTACTTCATTTACTTATTTACTTTTTTTTTTAAACTTAGTTTGAAGTTCACAAGTGCAGTGAAGCCTGTTCTTAGCTCAATGTTATATTTTCATTGTTTATAATGGCACGGCTGCCATCTTGTTTTACAAGCATGTTTCACAGCCTGTTTTTAGTTGCACTTTGAATTCAGGTCAACTCCCTGACGAAATGCTTGACATAAAAGCAAGGTTTTAAAATAATTTCTTTAATTTCTTTTTATGAAACAAAAAGGAGGGGAAAAAAAATCGATTAATCGGCTTTGGTATGATAAAAATCGGAGATTTATTTTTTAATCCATATCGCCCAGCCCTACTAAAAGGTTTAGCGAAGCTAGAAGCTAGCATTGCGTGTCGTCTTTTCTCGTGAGCTGGATGCATCGTTGCACCCGCTTAGTGTTAAAATCATGTCGTTGCAGAAAAAGGCCCTCGCTGCGTGGATGAGTGGAGCTGAGCCGAGTCTGTAACATCCTCTGAAATGCCCTGCAAAGGAAGCGGCTCTAAAAGATGGGCCACATACGTGGGAGGGCTTTGGTTCTGCTACTGTGTCAAAACCTACGAAAACTGCCTCATGGTCTCGTTTAAACGCTGACTAAAGGATGGGGGGGGGGGGGGGCCTCATGGAGAAAGGCTGAACAGATCTGAAGCGGGCCGGCTACATACCCAGGCATCTGTAGAGGCCCTGGCTGATCCAGGCCAGGATGGCCAGGGTTATGAGGTCACCGAAGCTGGCCGCAATGGGCGTGGCTACGTTGTCCGGGTTGATGCCAGTCTTTTTGGAGCCCACGATCACCCCGACCATGATGATGCCTGGAGACGAGGAGGAACACTGAGGAACCGAGGAAACAACACCAACTCGGCTTTCCGTACGTGGCCTGATGACATCACAAGAGGCGGAAACAAAGGGGAGCCAATGGGGAGCTCTGAAATCGGGGAGTAGATGTTTTTTGCTGCAGCCGTGCAGAATACGAGTGCGAAGAATTTAAAGGCTAAATAAACGGCGGGGGGGGGGGGGGGGGGGGCTTCTGTGATGTCACCAGACGGAGGTGTGAGTGGAGACTCGCTCGTTTAATAGGCAGATTTAATCTTAAAGCGGGCAGAGTCTGGCCAGTAGCTCTGAAAGGACACGTGGTGGCCTCCACCTGTGACAGCTTGTCCTCGGGGTGTTTACCTTGCAGCAGGGAGGCTATGAAGGCCGTGGCCACGCTGCTGGAGCACAGCAGGACAGCGTGGCTCATCTGGAACTTCCCCTCAGGGATCCAGCCCAGCACGACGGCGGCGACGGCTGCCAGGAACCCCACCACGGTGGCCTGAACCTGGTCGGCGGGAAACGCACACAGACAGCGCACACGTGATCGTGGGGAGAAAACAAACAGACATTTTATGACGGTGGTTGCGCAACGAGGCACGCGAACGGCCCGTCACCGTTAGGTGGATGATTATTAACAGCCGCATGGGCTCATCCGCCCTGATCCGCCCCGCCACACGGTAGTCATGACCTCACAGTAAACACTGCAGATCTTCTCTAGCATTAAGCACTGCTGACGATAGATAGATAGATAGATAGATAGATAGATAGATAGATAGATAGATAGATAGATAGATAGATAGATAGATAGATAGATAGATAGATAGATAGATAGATAGATAGATAGATAGATAGATAGATAGATAGATAGATAGATAGATAGATAGATAGATAGATAGATAGATAGATAGATAGATAGATAGATAGATAGATAGATAGATAGATAGATAGATAGATAGATAGATAGATAGATAGATAGATAGATAGATAGATAGATAGATAGATAGATAGATAGATAGATAGATAGATAGATAGATAGATAGATAGATAGATAGATAGATAGATAGATAGATAGATAGATAGATAGATAGATAGATAGATAGATAGATAGATAGATAGATAGATAGATAGATAGATAGATAGATAGATAGATAGATAGATAGATAGATAGATAGATAGATAGATAGATAGATAGATAGATAGATAGATAGATAGATAGATAGATAGATAGATAGATAGATAGATAGATAGATAGATAGATAGATAGTAGATAGATAGATAGATAGATAGAATAGATAGATAGATAGATAGATAGATAGATAGATAGATAGATAGATAGATAGATAGATAGATAGATAGATACATAGATAGATAGATAGATAGATAGATAGATAGATAGATAGATAGATAGATAGATAGATAGATAGATAGATAGATAGATAGATAGATAGATAGATAGATAGATCCCATAAAATCCCAGTAAAAAACAGGCATGTTCTCGGTCACCATGGTAAAAACAGTTAAAGAGCATTCGTGGGTGTGAATACTTCTGAGTTACCGGGATCCGACCTTTGGCCCAGTCATTACCTGCTTCAGCGCCAGGTTGCCAATGATCAGGTTCCACTTCTCGATGGGCGAGTCCATCTTCCCCACGTTGACCTGAGAGCAAAACACCGGCAGCATGTCAGGGAGGGGACGCTTTGACCGGCTGGATTTTCTTCCACAGAGCCAGAACACACCGGACCAATGCTGACAATAAGCTCCGTGGTGTCGTGGACGCTAGTTTCACTGTTAGCCATCATATAATAAAGCAAACTTTAGGTCGGTGGTAGAATTATACCTAAAGGAACCCTAGCTCTAGACCTGCACTGGTTTTATAAAGAACGGTGAGCTGCTGCCTGCATTACTGCTGATGAAACAATAGAAGGGGTTTTTAGAGGAGCAGCTGATGCCACTGAGCTCTCGGCGTCTTGTTGACACAGCGCTGAGAATGTGGAGCTTCCATGCAGGGAGCTGGGGGCCAACCAAAAGGGGAGGAAAACACCCCCACCAGCACCAACACCCAACTCTGGGCCCTTTCATATTCATTGGAAGCTTCCTTGTTCCTCCTCGGTTTGAGACGGGCAGGAAAACCCGGTTTAAAAGAAACTCTCTCTCTATCTTTCTGTGCCAACAATGGAGTGAAGAGAACAGGAAGTGTGAGAAAACAGGTTGGTGAAGGAGGCCAATTATTGCCCGCGCGGTTCCACGAGGAGGCAAACCGGATCCTGCTCCAGGCAGAGGGAGCTTAATAGAATATGAACTGGACTGGAACCAATAGCGGCTCCAATATGGCCGCACCTTTCCTTAGCTCGATGAAGGAGCCACGGTTCATAGATATGTGAGATCATGAGACAGATGTGACTGATCTGATCTCTGCTGCGACACCTGGAATGAACATAAAACTAATCAAACACCAGACTGCAACACCAGTCCTTCCGCCGTTCTTCTTCACGCTGAGGGCTGTCTAACCGTGACGATCTGGCGCCAGCCTCTTGGGCAGCGGCGAAACCAAAAGGTTCTCGGGGGGGGTGGAGGGGGGGGGAGAACTCACAGCCGTGGACAGCCTTGAAGCCAGAGTCATCTCCAGGTTGCCCTTCAGGCCCAGCAGAGCGGGAACCAGGATGAAGATCTCGGTGATGTACTGGAAGGCCTCCCAGTGCTGCGGACACATCAGAGACGGCGTTTGTTCAGCACAGCTGTGGGAACACACATCTGGAGAAGCTTTTAAAAGATCTTATTGAGAGCGGGCATTTTAAAACAGCAAAGTCAGGGAATAAGCGAAGCGTCCGGAGAGCGACGCAGAAAGAAAAAACTGCTTTGATCGCTTGGTCGGCGTCTTTCGGCAACGCCAGGGTGCTCAGGGGGACATTCCCCCAAGGACACAGAGCGGATCTGTCTTCTTTTATCAGCTAAGCGTGTCAGGGGCCACGGCTCTCCGTGCCGATCCGGGTTATATCTGAGGCGTCTACGACAGGGAAGACTGACAGGCTAGAGGCCAGCACAGCCAAAGAAGACGGTGAATAAATCTGCTTTGTGACCGAACACGCAGCCCCGCCTCATCCTGGCTTACGGTGCCGCCTTCCTCCCACACGGGTCCCAGCTAAATACCCGTTGCAACGCCCCATCAGTGCTATTCAGCGATGCCGCGGATCACCGGGTGGCTGGCTCCGGTAAGCCGGGACCTGCCTCACCGCTGCCACAAAGCTGCCCGCCGGGCAACATGTGACACGCTGTTATTAAAGAGCCTTAGTCAGCCCTGAAACCAGGATGCAGACTAAATACGACACGAGGCAGGGCCTTAAAGTATTCCCTTTTATAACTTTTCTCTATGTTGTCCCAGAACAACCGGAACCTTTAACGTCACGTGCATTAAAGGTGGACATGCAGCGATCGCCAAATTCCTATTTGCCATTTGATTTTGGTCCGGACTTTGACTAGGCCATGTTGACGCATTAGGCCAGGGCGCCACGGGCCAGCATCCTGCACCTTCTGGACCAATCACAGGGCTGGATGGGGTTGTCAGCATGCGGCCACGCTCCCCAGAGTCCTACTCCTGCCTAGATCAGGGGGTCACCTTAACGTTACCTAAAATTAACACATTATTAATGCTTTGTTATAGATATTGTCATTTTTAAATCTCTATAAATCCAAGCGTGAATAAACAGGAAGAGGAATAAAATGATTGGGCTTTTTTTTTCTTTTAGAACAGGCTCGTGGGCGCCACACATGATCAACGGGGGCTACGTGGGCCCCGCGCTGGTGAACCCTGGCCTGGTTCTTCGCATCCTCGCCCTAAGAGCTTAGCGCTCCTGCTGCTTCTATCACGTAAAGCCCCCCAAAAAACATCTGCTAAGGTGTGTGGTCGCGATCTGGAATAGGTCTTGCAAGGACCGGAGGCGGGCAGAGACGTTAAAAAGATAAACCCTGAGCAGATCCAAAGCAGCCCTCCTCATCCTGCCGACGGCCGCCTGTTCTGACACGTCCTCAGCTGCAGAACAGCTGCAGAGGGAGACGCCTAAAAACCGCGTAAGAACCCTTCATCCCACTCCGGCTTTAGCTCTAATCCTTTCCCGCTCTCGGCCCAGCTCACCTGCACGATATCCAACACCATTCCCGCCGACACCGTCCCGAACCCGGCCAGCAGAAACGGCACCAAGATCTGCAGAGCCATCGCCAGCGGCGACTCCTTGGGCATGTTGGACGCGTCCGGCCCCGGCGCCTCCGCCTCGTCTCCGTCGCCCTCGTCGCTGGCGTCCTCCCCGGAGAGCCTCCACTCCGCCAGCATGGGCGCCGTCTCGGGGCAGCCCCCGTCTCCGGGGTCCGATAAAGTCACGGAGGAGCGGGAGGCCCGGTCGAGGAGCCGCCTGCCCTCGGCCTCCTGCCGGTAGCCGTTCTGCAGCGGGCCGGCCTCAGCTTTGCCTCCCAGGTCGGCCATGGCCAGGCGGTCCTCCTGCAGCTTGGTGTAACCGGTGGGAACCATGGTCTGGAAAATGGAGCCGAGACGCACGGGGGCCACGGGTTTCAGGGAGAGCGCGCTCCATCCGCCGCCCGCCCCGCTCATACGCACCGTCAGGCTAGAGCCCAGGGACTCCCCCAAGGCTCCTCCCAGGTTCTTGATGCTCATGGTGATGCGCTCCAGGGCTGCAGCGTCTCATCGCTCACCGTCCGCTACCGAGGGCAGTCTCAGACAAGAGGGGGCCCCCCCGCCGGCTAAGGAGCAGCTGCCATGGTAACGCTGGCTTCGAGGGAGGCGTCACTAGGAGGAAACGAGAGGAGAAGGATTTTTCCATTTAAAATCGCCAGCTTTAGGATGCATTTAGTTCTGCAATATATGGGTAACATTTCCAGAAAGAAAGAAACTAATGGTGTATAGAATATCTTACTATAAATGAATGAAGCATCTTTTTGTCAATAGGCTACAAATCAATTTGATGCCATTTGCTATAGAAATCAAATGTCCAATTGAAGAAAATGCATTTAACCTGAACATAAAAATACTGTTAGTTAAATAATAACAACTGTTGATCTTTAATCTAAAAAGAAATGTAAACAGATTTCATACAGTATACTAAAAAAACGAGCTCTTGTTTCAAAGAGACGTGGAACTTTTGTGGCTCTAAACCAAACCTGTTGATATATTAAAGAGTTGTTTTTGTTCTTTGACTATGTATATTGGGAAACACTGGTTAGTTTTAAACTAAGAGCAACATATATGCTCGTGCCTGTTATGTTGCTCACATAAAATTAAGAACATGTGTTATTTTGCTATAACTTGTTTTAACTTGTGGTGGGAACCTATGACAATGTGTTGTGGGAAAGACTGATTCTGTATTCCTTATTTTGCTTATATTTGCGCTATTATCCGAGTTTGCAATATTATTTGGCTTCACACACTGCTGAGATGCTGGGAACGGTTTTTGTTTTGGAAACGGAATTAACAGCTCAGACGGGAGGGAGAAGTGGCCACTCTCGCTCCCATCTGATACTTTGTTTATTGGTATAAAAAGGAGAGGACCGCGCTCAGTCGTTGAAGTCAGCCGTGGGTTGTATAAACGCCCGGCCGCGTGGATTGTGCTCTAACTGGACTGACCGACTTCCCAGTCCTAACAATGGTAAGAGATGGAATATCACGCCTGTTTGAAAGCTTGCTTGCTACTTTGCGTGTGCGAAGTGCTTGCTGTTTTGTGTTGCTGTGTTCTGTGGGGAATAATAAATGTGGGCCTTATATTCTAACAGAAACCGTGTTTGAGTCCTTATTTGTGTTTGCCGATCTCTCCCGATCCTGAAATAAACATTTCATAAAACACCTGCGTAGCTGGACCGAGGGCCAAGATGGCTCAGCGGGTCGTAAAGGTTGCCGACCTCTGACCCGCCGGAAGAAAATAAACCTCGGTTATGCGCCGTCAGAGCTAGTTTTTGACGGGCATGGCCGTGAACTCTAAAGCGTCTGAATGTGCGCCCCTAAAGATTGATTCATCGAGAGGATCAATCAATCTTGAAGCTGATCTCACAGAGACCTGATAACGATCATACCGAGTTTGACATCTTTATACCCCGCTAACGTAACGCCGGCTGACGGCTTTTATTTAGATTCTACATAGGATGCCGACAACGACATACTTCCCTTTAACAAACAGAATAAATCTGAGAGGAGGTGCCTGCAGAGGCATTGACCCCCTTTGAATGGATGAGCCTAAATAGCGGTGTTCCCTGCCCTCAGAGGTCCCTTCGTTAGCAGATAGGAAGCCGTGGATGGGGGGATATCCTAATCCGACCGACAGGCGGCACCGATCAGAGAGGCCGCTGCGACTTTGGAGGAGCTGCAGAGATCCGCAGCTCGGAAAGACATGACAGTGGCTGCATCATGCTGAGGGGACGTGTGTCCCCCCTTCTCCCTCCTCCTTAAGTTCAGACCAAAAAAACATGATCAGAGTTGAAGGACAGACTGAAGACGTCACAGATGTCCTCCATTCGGAGCTGCGAAAGTTTGGCGAGACGCCTTCAGCTGTGCCGTAGTTCAAGGCTGTAACTGAACAGGAAACGTGCAGCCATTACATTAAAGCTGCCACTTCCTCTATCCACACGTCCTCCTCAGCAGCACAGCTGTCAGCACCTGCCCTACGCAACCATCTGAGGGGACTCTCCTGGTTGGGAGGAGCAGCCAGAAACTCCCAGCGTCCCTTTAGTCACAAGCTTAAATATTGGCTTTGCCTGTTTGTTTTTATGCACGGCGTTAAAGGGGATGACCGGTCGGGTTAAGGCCTCTGAATCACCAGCTGCTCGCCTCAGAGTGCACGCGCTGTTCAGAAGGGAAACAATAAAGGCAGCCAGCTGTGGTTTTATGTCAGCCAAAGCTGTTCCTGGCGCTGTTAGCTAGCTGTGCAGGAATGAAAACAGTTAGGAAGCAAAGCGCAGCTCCGCGGCTCGCTGCCCTCCTTCCGCGAGCAGAAGCGCCACCGAACCCGCTACCTGCTATCCGCCCCCCCTCCCCCACCTCTGAGGAAAAAAAGGTTCCGATATTTACGGGTTTCTGGTAGTTTCTCCTTTTCCCGACGGGTAAGCAGGTCGCCCGGAGAAGGAATGCCAACGCCGGAGGAGAGATGCCAGGAATACGCGACAGCCAGGCGAGCCGCGTCAGAGCGAAGAGTGCCACCGAAGATCGTCGCGAGAAGAGGATGGAGACTCTGTCGGAGATTATGGGGGTAGCCTGCCGTGCCGTCAGGGCCGGTCCTAAGTAACGTGGAGCCCTAGCAGAGATTTTTTTTAGGCCCCCACCCCTTTTTTCTATTAGGTATTTACATAAACTTGCAAAATAAATCAAATAGCATCGCTTGTACCGCTATCTGATTAATTTATAACGTGTCACTCATTTTACATGCCTGACAAGTTCTAAAAAATAAATAAATCTGAAAACAGATAAAGATCCTTTTATTTTATTTTATTATTTATTTTTGTTTCCTTTCTTTATTTTTTTTATTTATTTTTTTCTTATAATATTTTTTTATATTATTTTCTTATTCTTAAAATAAAGATCCTTTTAACTTCACTGAATTAATAATAATAATAATAATAATAATAATAATAGTAGTAGATTATAAATGTAATGATCAACACCACACACCAAATTTAATTAACACATTTTGCACACAACTATAATAATATACATGAGGTGCATTTACAGTCTGCAGTGACCGTATACAAAACCTAAATAAAACAACTATAAACAAAAGCTATATAAAATGCCTTTTATGCAGCCAATGAGCTGCCCAGAGAGCGTCTTAAATACCCGACCAGAGATAAAAACACACTGGATCGTTGTTACACAGTTTTAAAGGAAGCATATATCGCCGTCCGTTGAGCAGGGCTTGGATTCTCCGACCACTGTGTCTGCTCCACCCTATGCAGTTGAAACCAGAGGTTTACATACACCATATAAAAAGACATATAAGCATTTTTTTTTTCTCACTGTCAAACATGAACTCTGAATAATAACCTTTCCTGTCACAGGTCTGTCGGGATTACCAAAAATATTTAGATTTTCTAAATACCAGAATATTGAGAGCGATGATTTTTTTTAGACATTGTTTAATTACTTTCTTGAAGGTTAGAAGTTTACACAACTATGTGTTAATATTAGGTACCCTTTCATTTAAACTGTATGAATTGGGTCAAACATTTTGGATCTCCTCCCACAAGCTTCTTACAAAGGTTGCCAGGAACTTTGGTCCATTCCTCCTGATAGAACTGGTGTAACTGACCAAATTTGTAGGCTGACTTGGTCTCACTCGCCTTTTCGGTTCATCGCATAAATGTTCAATAGGATTGATATCAGGGCTTTGCAACGGCCACTCTAAAATATTTGGACTTTGTAACCGGTTTAGCTGTATACTTCGGGTCAGTGTCCATTTGGAAGACCCATTTGTGCCCAAGCTTCAATTTTTTTGCTGATGTCTTGAGGTGTTTCTTCAGAAGTTCCACAAAAATATTGTTTATCCATGATGCCATCTGTTCTGTGAAGCGCACCAGTCCCTCCTGCAGCAAAGACAACCCCACAGCATGATACTGCCACCCCCGTGTTTCATATTTGGGATGGTGTTCTCAGACTTTTACCTTCAGGTCGGTGCTACAGCCCCTGGCCATAGCTTTTCCCTAAATAATGTTTTTGTCTGTCATACATTGTAGTTTGCTGTTCTGTTTTGCTGTTACTTACCTGGGGCGTTGGAATCTGAAGTCAAATTCCTTGCTTGTACCTACAAACTTGGTGAATAAAGTTTATTCTGATTCTTGATGTGCACAACTATGTACAAAGACATTTTACAGACCTTTAGTGGTGCTTTTTATTATTGCATCCACCAGTGATAAACTATGCCACCAACACTGCAGTAATCCTAATTAAGGATTGCGTTTGAGCTGTATTAGCTTTTCTGCAGTAAAGGTTAATGGTATTAACTAGCGTGTTAAAGATGGATGAACAGTTGTGCATTTGTTGGCATAGTTGCCTTGAAGCAAGCAAGTCGCACAAGTTGCATTTTGTTCACAGTCGGAACTCGGAAATCCCGACTTCCGATAGGAAAAAATCAGCTGTAACGGCAGCTTTATTCAGACTTTTACCCTCGGAGAGTCGGAGAATATTGTCAGGGCCGATCGTCGGATCCAACATGGCAGCTCTTCGCATCGGCGACAGTAAGCTGCGATAAAACCTGTTTATTTTACAAGACACGTTTGTAAGAGTGCGTCTTAAATCAGTGTTACATAGCGGCTGCAGCTCTGAAATGAAATAAGTGAAAAGTGATGTGTGCATATGGAAAGTACAGCTTTACAGGATGTTTGTAACAGGCTTGAACGAAACAACAGCTTTCCGTATTGGAATGACCACCTTTTGTGTTTTTGCTTTTATTTTCGAAGTCCGATTTCTCCAACTGGAGGTCAGGCGTAGCAGAGAACAACGTGATGCCCTGTACAGAAAGAAAGACGGTAGTGAGGTGTGCGGTGATGGTTGGGTTCAAGGTGGTGGTGGGGGGGGGTTTCTAGACCCCCTCTCGTCTGGACCGCTTATGGACATGCTGGTTGGAATATTACTTTCTGATCTGCAAGTCCGAACAAGAGGAAGTACACTCTGGCGTTAAGAGGTGTGAAAGTCAGCACACGCTTTTGAGCTGTTAAAAACTTTCCATGCCTGGCTATGTGGAATAGTGCTGTTTATTGTTTTCTACTGATTAGGCGTCAACTCGTGCCAGCGTGTCTGCAGAAGCCTGGTGAGGAGCCCGTTGAATTACCCGAGCCACTGCCAAGAACTGTGCTTTTATGAGTCCAGGAAATAATATATATATATATATTAACGGGGGGGCTGGTGTAGATTGATCAGGCGTCATGATGTCTCACATTTCAGCTGCCCAAACAAAATATGAACCAAAAGAAATGGGGAATAATTCAAGTTTAAAAATTTGAGTTAAATCAAACTATATATATTTGAGAATTTTTGTGACTATTTCCACAACTTCTGAAAATATCTGAACTGCAAAGTCACATACTGTAGTGTGAGTCAGTGGCTGAAGCCGAGGCGCGTGTAATAGTTTGTTTGGGGGTTTATAATGGAAGCAGGAACAGAAGAAATGGCAAAGCTTCGCAGGGTTGTCCACTCCCGCCCGTCTGGAGGGAGACTCGAGCTTTTCCTCAGTTTCCAACTCCGTCATTCTGGCCCGGTTGATCTCACTCTAATATGCACTGTCGTCAAAGCAAAACCCCGTCCACACTGCTCCTTGTGACAGCTCTGTGCTCTATAATGATCACTAACAATGGGTTTCATAAGCCACAAACGATTGACTGCAAAGCTTGTTCAGCGCTTTTCTTTACAAAGTGCCAGGAATTAAAACACTAAAAGGTTTTCTGCTTGTTTCCTAAAAGGTGGATATGAGTAACATCCAATGTTCTTTAATACATCATCTGATGCCAAGTTCCAATCTGAAGCTGACAATGTTATATTTGCTGCTATTACTGGTAAATAAGCAGTAAAGCCTTAGGATAAATCCCTTTATTGTGGCAGCTCAGTTTCTCACTGATATATGGCAAAAATCACAGCTATAATTTAAGTATGTTTATTGATAGGGAACTGAAAAATGATCGTTCCTTCAACAAAATCAAATGTGACACACAGTGGGAGTTTTTGATGCCCTTGTTGCCCAGGGCCTTTTGAACGGCCCAAGCTCTCAACCCTCTTTTTAACTGTTAGTTATGCCCTAAACAAGTTTTCTATTGCTTATTAGCATGTCCACAATGCAGCATTGGAAGAAAATGGGACTTCACTCCATGGATGGCTGAAGTTGTCATCTGGTTTCCAGTGTAATACTTAAGTAAAAATTCTATTTCACCGCCTTTCTATTTTAAAGTCTGTGAAGCCGTCAGAAAAACAAACCAATTCTCTTTTTGGAAAATTAACTATAGCCTCTGAAGTGAATGAACCAAACAAGTTCTTCACACTGAAAAGAATACAGTTTATCATTGAACGAATTAAAATAATGTGCCATATAAAAAGGGTTAGAGTGATACCTCTTACTGTGCTGGCTTTCTTTGCCAAACCAAACAAAAAGTGCCACACACGGATATTGTAATAGTGCCCGATGGAAGGTGAACTTACTTGATTTAACGGAACGAACACATTATAATAGAAGTAAATGTTGAACAAGTTATCTAAAGGCTTTATTTAATTTTATCATCTCGCCTCAGAAGTCGATCTTTGACCATAGCGGTGGGTTTTAGATTGGGGGAAGTCTTCCTAACCACCAGGTGGCGCTAAAGCGACAGAGTAGCGATGACCGGAAGTGAAAGCTGGCCGAGTTCGGGTTGGCTACATGTGCGACACATGCCGAGTTAAACTCTCCTGTTTTAACATGGACCTTAACGCGAAGACAACGAGTTCCCGGTCCCTGCTGTCCTGTGGAAGCGGCGGAGGTCTGAACGTTTCCTTCCCTCAGTCAGTCAGCGGCAGCTGAATAAAACAGCGTTGCACGGAAGGGCTTCTGTTGTGGATTCTAGCGGCGCTAAAACGTGTTTTTTTTTTTAAACGAGCGTTTTCTACACCATCATCTTCTTGCTTTAAGTGAACAACCGATGTTGATTTCTCTTGGTAGCGCGTGCGGCGGACGCGCCACAGCTAAGATTGTAAGAAGCGGAAGTTTCAAACAGCTCGTTCAACTTGATCCACTTTGACTGGTTCCTGTTGTGGGCTGGAGGAGGAGGGGGGTTTCCTCTAGCGGTCTGTGCTGCAGAGGTTCTGAAGCAACCCCACAAACATCCCCATGGTCTTGTTGGCCAAAGCAGCCTTGGCTTTTTCTGTCCGGAAAATAGAAGCCTTCTAAATCATTCTAAATGTGACAACAGCACCCCCTGCTGTTTGGTGTGTGCCTGCGGTCAGTAGTATGATGAATACTATCAATTAACCCTTTAAAAAAGTACAAAACTTAATGTAACTGAAGTTTATCTTTAATGTTAATGACTTGATATTATTCTCAACATATGAGGTTCATAGCTAGTTAAGTGTTGACTGCAGAATTGGGGTGAAAGGCATTTGTCGTTTAATTTATATAGATATAGATATCTATAGATATATAGATGTATAAAGTGGTGATGTTGAAACATTCTAGTTATTAGAAACCATGAATGAACCCATGTCTACGTTAGACTTTTTAAAAGGATTCTTCTTGCAATCAAACGATAAACGTTAGATTTTTGACCCATTTTCTTGGGGAAGTGGAGCATAAAATATTTGAGAACCACTGGCCTAGTGGCTCCATAGGGTCTAGATCCCATGATTGCGCAATAAATGCACTACCAGGCTGTAGGATCACCTTGAGGTGTTTGTTGCCGTTTGGTTTTCTCCAAACCAAACAGCCTGAACGCCATTGCTCCAAAAGCTTAAAGGAGCTATAAGCAAGATATTAACTGTAAAATCAACCATAATCATCCTGATTTATCACCTGCCAGTGAAGACAATCATAAACGATCGGTCCTCTCCATCAACAATGCCTCGGTCACGTTTTTTCTCCTTTCAAACCTCGAGGTACGGCGCGGAGCGACTTTGGCTCAGAGTTTAGCCCGTAGGTTTACTTCCTGGTTCCTGAGCCAATCATATGAGAGTTCTCAGGGTTCCCAAAACAGAGCGCAGCATTTGATCTTTTATCTTGGCAAAAGAGCAGCAGCTTGGAAACATGAAACCCAGTAAGAGAAGCATGCGTCGTCATATATACCTATTCTATGGAGGTAAAAACTCAGTGGCGATTGACAGCAACAACGACGCACTGTTGAGTAAATGGCGGGTCTCCAAAAAATGCATTGTGTATGTGTCGTTCGGATTGTAGCCACTGTCGTTTATTACTATTATTTCTTTCACAATGATATTGAAAGAACATTGGTTTATATTATTATTATTTTTGGACGTCTGAGATGATGGGGACATTGTTTTCCTGCGTCCCTCAGGTCTCAGTGAGAAGCTCCTGCTGAAGCCCAGGTCCCTGCAGACGGAGCGGGTGCCCAGAAGCAGCGGTGAGACCTCCTGTGACGATTCGCCAACATTAAGGTTAGACAGAGAACAAAGAAGGCTTTTGCCGGCTCACGTCTGCGTTTCGTGTGATTCCCGTCAGTTCTGGAGCGCCTGCAGAGCTTCCTGCCTCAGATGGCCGAGGCCAACGAGAAGCTGAAGCAGCAGATGGAGGAGGCTCCTGAAGGACGCTTTGACATCGAGAACGTGGACGAGGCAGAACGGATCATAGAGATGGTGAGCGTCACTCAGGCTTTATTTGAGGAATGGATAAACTAGGGAGGCAAGTTTGATTTATGAGTTAATCCAAAGTTGATCGATCGTATCGACCGATTAGCGATTCATTGATAAGCGGCTATTTTCTTAAAAACCCTAGTTTGCTCTTGTATCTAGAGGGCCTGTCCATAACATGAAGGCCTAAATGTTCAGAATCAGAATCAAGTTTAATCGCCTAGTAGGTTTGCACTTACAAGGAATTTGGCTTTAATCACTTTAAATGTTTTAGAATGTGCTGCATTTAAAGACGCTGGTCATTAGATTTTAACATTGCATTGTGCCATCTGTATTAAATACTGACTGAATAAACAAATATTCTTAAACTTGGACATATTTATAAAATATAACAAAACAGGAACCCATTAGGTTACCAAATATAAACAAATGAAATGAATAGAATAAAATGTGAAACATTATAATCCTCATAACATCCCTCTCCACCAACCGTGCTTTTGGCATGATGTCCTTTTTTTGTTGCGTTACTATTATTATTATTATTTTTGCGTAATGCCCTCCACTTTTCTGTTATCGCATCAGTGAGTGACATCAGTAAGTTATGGATGAGAAGTTGACGCCGCTCTGCCATGCAGCACGGATGAATGAAGCTACAAATGTGGTAACCGGAGGAGCATGCCCACACCAGACTCTGCTTGGACTGCTTCACGTTCCTGTTCTGGCATGCCTCCACCATGATTCTTGCTCTTACAGCTACTGTAGTCTGGCTCTGGTCAAGGATGAGCAGCAGCGACCCCTGGTGCATGGCGGCCATACTACAACACTGAAAGACGCTCCGTCTAGCGGACACTGTCAGTTAACTGGATGGAACGAACTTTAATCTAATTAGACGATCAGGCCTCGAACGAGACCCAGGATAGTGATAAATAAAATTTGCAATGTATGAAGATGTAATTTTTGATAGTGGAAAATTCATTTTTTTTTTATTTGAAGCTGCAGTAAAAACTGTAATTGTACGATTTCAATTGCCTCACTCGCTCCTGTCTCTTCAGGATGTGGCCCTGGTGGAGCTTAACGAGTCAGACAGCGACTCTGAAGACGACGAGGAGACGTCGGAGTCTGAGGGCGAAGAATCCGACTCCGAGAGCGACGTTGCCGAGGTCACGGAGAGGAACCTCAAACTGCCCGGAGACGGAGGGAAGAAAAAAGCCAACATTCAGGTCCTGGAGCAGCCAGGGGAGTAGACCGGACAGCTGCAGAGAGTTCTGTTGGAGCGTCCTCTCCGTGGGAGCTGGTGTCTGAAGAATTACCCCATAGGAGAACAAGACGGTGGGAAGAATGCTCCAGCGTGGAGACGGGCGGATTTCCGTCATCACTATGGGAGTTTTAAACAGGGACAGCCCCCTCCTGCCTGTCCTGCTGAAAACCTGCTCTGTCCTTCCATGTGTTAAGGCCCAAATCTGTAGACCTTGGGATTCCTTATGCTAAGCTAATTTTTTTGTAAATCTGCACTTTTTTTATATCCGTTAAGTGCAACAGCCTACTTTTCTATTTTGTTGTCATTTCAAGGAAAATAGTTTGAGAACTCCTGTTTAGCAGAACAGCTGGCGAAGGAATATGAGAACAGGAAGGGGCAGCGATATGCAGAGCCTCACTGATGAGCACAGCGGAGGATCTGTAATGCTGTGGGCCTGCTACTTTTCTAGAGGGATCATGTTATGTGGTGCAGGACATGATTTTTTTTTTTTTTTTTTATATCAGATTTTAAGTAGAAATCTGGGTCTCCCTTAGTAAACTGAAACGGGCTTTCATTGAGTTGTTCAACAGGACAGTTGCCCATTAGCTTCTTCCATAAGTAAATCCGTTCAGAGACCAGGTCCTGCAGAGAACTGAGAGCTGAAAAGAAGAGCATAAGAAAGTACCCAGGACTTCCTCTTTAAAGTCAAACTGTGTGAAATGTTGTGAGGGAAGACGAAGAGCTGACCACCAAAAGTAGCCCCTCTTCTGTTAATACAACACATTTTCCAGAATATTTTATGTAAATAATATACTGCTTTATGTGTTTGTTTTTCCCCCATTTGAAAAATAAATATTCTCTAAAGTTCTGATTTGTCCAAATGCTCCACTTTGACTTTTCCCTACTCCTGCCAGATGAATTTATACCCCAGGCTGCCAATAAATCTGGACAATACTGCAAGTTAAGGTCAGAAGTAAAATTATGCATTTAAGACTAGGAGCCCCATTATGAAGAGGCAGAAATATATTTTTATGTGGTGATGTAAATAAAATTATAAATTGATAAAATGTGTAAGGATTTGTTTCATGTTCTGTTAATGAATATTCAAACAAATGTTGAAATCGTACATTAAAATGTGATGACATTAAATGTAAATCGCGTATCATTTAGCATTATCTTGCTAGCCTGGAGAACAGCTCAGCAAACAACTCTGACATCTGATTGGTTCACCTGTATAGCATCTCTGCTGCAGACCAATCAGCTTGCCCCGTAGCAGTTTTAGTCCCGCCCACTAGCTGATGGTTCAGCCTGACGTAAAATAAATTCCAGATTTGCTGTTTTACCCAAAAAGGAAATCAACAATTATAAATGCTGTTAGGATATATTGGAAATAAATGATTTTCACATTTGTTTATATGTTTAGTGCCCTAAATAATCACAAAGTAATTAGCTAACTGCACATACAATGTGTTGTTGATTCCCATTTTAGTTATTTAACTGTCCTTAACCAGCTTTAGTTCCCTTAGAGGAAGTGGAAACACAAACTTAAAATGTTCATATTAGTGGGCTATAGATATTAATAGCAATCAGTTGAAAGGTATGTTCTTGTGGTTTTTAGGTCTGAATGTTGTTTACAAACTATCCCAGCTGGCATATAATCTAAAAAGAATAAATAAATCAGATAAATATACAGATTGAGTCAGCGTTTTACACTCAATATTTTTCAGAATTTGCTTAACTTTCCAGCAAATAAATCACATTTTCAAGCATATTACCAAGAACGTCTCAGCACCTCACTTTGTGCACGCTGATATAACCCACACGTAGACTGGTCAGAGGAAGGCTCATAAACTTGAAAAACCTTTATTTTTCTCAGAAATACTCCGTATAGGTTAGCGTCTTGGTGCAGCTTGGAAAGTGAGAAGCTCTCTGTGCAGCAATCAAAAGCCAGGGAGGAAATTACATCACACAAGAAAACGACCGTTAAGGCTGCTGACATAACAATACAGCAAATTCTCTCTCTCCTCTTTCATCTTGTCTAGAGTGAATTTCTGTAACTAGTTTTCTGCAACTTCCTTTATTCTAAGATGTTTATTATTCAGCATTTCTGTAAATATAAAAAAATCATCTGGACTGTATTCTTTGTTCATTTCTGAAATTTTTATTCATGATTAATCAATATTGCACCTATTAATTTATCCTCAGTAAAATTACGTTACCAGAGCCATAGATTAAACCTGTTGGTTCAAACGAATTCATTTCCTCTTTTGGGGATGATAACATTTCTTATCTATACAACAAGATAGCAATTGGGTGACGGTGTTGGGGAGTTCGTCCTGCAATTGTGTGTTGCCGGTTCGATCCTCTGCTCTGACTGTCTCCGTCGTTGTGTCCTTGGGCAAGACACTTCACCCACATTGCCTGCTGGTGGTGGTCAGAGGGCCTGGTGGTGCCGGTGTATTAGCAGCCTCAACTCTGCCCCAGGGCAGCTATAGCTACTAACATAGCTCACCACCATCAGGGTGTGAATGGCTGAATGACTAAACTGTAGTCAAAGCGTTATACAAGTACAAGACATTTACCATAACAATTGTCTGATTGCTAAATAAATGTACATGCTCATGTCCTCCACTGTTCCTGTGGTGGATCAGCTCTCTCTCTGTTCCACCGTCACCTAAAGAGTGGAGGAAACGACTAAAATGTCACCACTACTACTTTTAATCTTCTGATTCTTCATTATTATAGGCACAGATGTCCAAGTTGTGCGGGCAACAACTAACATGATTGCGGGTATCGTCGTGTTTTTTAAGCTTTTGACTCAAATGCAAGACAGACTCTCAGGTTACAGGAGAAAGAAAGGTGGACAGTTTATTACAGTCAGTTAGTGTGGTGTGTGTGATCTGCCGGGATGAAGGTCAGCTCGGGGAACCAGGAACTCACTGTGGAGATGAGGCAGAGGTAAGTGTACTGAGCAAAGCGGAGGGGTAAAGTGAATGATCAGGAGCTGCTTACTGTTTGAGTTGGCAGTGGCGGTCTGGTTCCGGGTTGTGAGCCCAGAGAGTCCCGTGAAGACTAAAAATGGGCGAACAGGTTCCATTCGAGGCACTTTGGAGCCTCTGATCACGGAAGAGGTAACCAGGAGAGTGACTGACTGCCATCTGACGGAGAGCCAGGTAAGTCCAGAAATCTTCTTTGAAGGCACCTTTAAAGAGGAGCAGAGAGCACATGAAATACAAAGGCCATGATTGTGGGAGGAAACATGGGGATGATTCAGAATGGCTTGATGTACCACAGAGGAGGACACCCAGGGGTCAGAGGATCAGCAGCCAGCTCCTTAGATGTACCGCTGATGATGAGTGCCAGGTGTGCTGAGCCAGCAGCCTGCCGGCAAAGGAACTGAGGGAGTGAAGGATCCTGGTAGCTGGGAGGTGGACTTCCCGGAGGGGAGAGTTGGAGAGCGGGCAGGAGGTAGGAGGGGGCAGCTTGGAGACGACCGTGGATGGAGGACCCCAAAGTCTGAGCGGACTGAGGCGATCAGACCGAGAGAAATCCTGGTCAGGTGAAGGGGCCACTGGCAGGCAGCATCCTGGAGGAGAGAGGAGCTAAATGTGTGAACTCTGCTAAATCAACTCAAAGAAGACTAGACTAGAAGTACTAATATTGACTTTGCACTACTAGGGAGGTTGAGCATCAGGCCAAGTTTGACCGTCTCAGCGCCACTTATATCCCCCACAGCATCATGAAGGCGCCATGAGCCTCACCCTCCAAGCTGATTCCTCCACTCTGCAGGTAGCAACACGTGCTCAGGATCATGACGACTACGGACAACAGAAGATCCTTGGAACAATTATTGATCCAGCTGAAGAGTGGTTCTCCTGGGATCTGGTTCCACGACGGCGCTGAGGGAGAAAGGTGAAAGGTTAAGACATGAAGGGCTGCTGGAGGATTTCTATGAGGATGATGAGGAGCAGAGCCTCCCTGTGCCACAAAGTCTGACACAGCTTTTAAAGCTCAGCTCGTCTTTGTAGTTTTGCTTAAAGAGTCTAGTTCTGTGGATGTGTAGACAGAAAGTTTGACCTTTTCTCATCTTCCTCCTCCTGACTGGTGGAGCTGAAGGTGGATCATCCTGGGACGATCAGAGGTCTGCAGAGTCTGGTCCTGGAATCAGAAACCCCAACACGGGGTTTTATCTGTTTTAAAAGAGAACAGCAACCGGGTTCACTGTTCCTTCTGGGTTGTGATCATCAGGAAAGCTCTATGGATTGTTTTACAATACGAAGAACAACTGCAAGGCGCTGAGCTTTAGCTGGATGCTGGTCCTACCTCCTCGTTGCATCCATCAGAATCCTGGTCATCCTGCGGCGGTCTGCTGAGCTTGGTCGCTGACGGTTAGCAACAGCACTTCTCAGTCCATGAGGCGTTGGCTCCCAGGGGCCAGAACATGACTGAGTCCATGAAGATGTTGTGGTAACTTGGGTGTCCAGGATCACACAAGACAACTGGAGGTTTTAGGGGGCTTCACAAATCATTCATTAACAGTTTGTCTTAAATAACACAGCTATGTAAAAATTAACAG